>NC_134420.1:45851872-46158693 GCF_030867145.1 Opisthocomus hoazin
TTGCTGTGAAGGGTAAGAAATTAGTGTTTTTTTGCAGTGTATCAGAGCAATTTCTATAGTTGGTACCGATGACATTTTCTTGTGGTTACTGCAAACCAGATACCAATGGTAAAAAATATGACAATACTGTTAGCTCTCTGTCGTGGTCTAACCCCAGCCGGCAGCTCAGCACCCCGCAGCTGCTTGCTCGCGCCCCCTGGATGGGATAGGGGAGGGAATCAGAGGGGTAATAGTGAGAAAACTCATGGGTTAACATAAAGACAGTTTAATAGGTAAAGCAAAAGCCATATGTGCAGGCAAAGCAAAAGAAGGAATTCATTCCTTGCTGCCCGTCAGCAGGCAGGTGTTCAGCCATCTTCAGGGAAGCAGAGCTCCATTGCATGTAATGGTTGCATGGGAAGGCAGTGGTTGATAGCAGTTACCCATTTTAGGCAAATCACTGTTTGAAAGTACCGGATAAACAGTTTTAGTCCATCAGCTGCTGCATGGTACCAAGTGCTGGCAGCACACGGTCCGTAACAGCTTGCTCTGATGTAGCTGGAACTCGGTACTGTGTGATCAGATGTTAGTGACCCACCCAGACATGTGTGCTGTGCACCCATGCTTATGTTCTAGCTAAATAATTCTGCTCTAGCTCTGTGTTAACCATTGCGTGCATAGCATGCTCATCAAGGATTGAGCCCAGCAAATTGGGCTTTGGGCAGCTGCAGGCTATGTCCATTGACTGCGGGACAGATTGCGCGTATCATGCTCTGACAGATTGCAGGGAAGAAGGAGGGGAGTGGTCACTGACAATATCGAGGTTAGGGACATGTCCTTGAACTGTGGAGTTGTCATCAAAATAAAATGATGAGCAGGCTGGTGGCAGATGAACAGGAGTATCTCTCAAGGAGGTCTTGATGTGTCAGTACACATGAAATTTCTCCTGTCTAATTCATTACTTAACCTACGCACTTTAAACAGGTAAAAAGGCAGCTTCCCTGTCCCAAAGACATCTGTTGTATCTGTGTAAACAGATATAACAAAGATGTGTTTATATGTATAAACAGATAACATCTGATGTGTTCTTAATGAGTGCAAAAGAGTTTGTACATGTTTGCCTTAATTCTACAGCTTTTGATTGTAGGGTGCAAGGTGAAAAATGAGAACAGGAAAAGCTGGTTATATTGATGATTCTACCATTGAATGCTATATTTAAGTTATCAGTTACAAAGAATTGAGCTTTACTGTGATTGAAATACTTGTAATTGATATTACATTATGTTCTTCACAAGGCAAGTAGATGTCTTCATTGCCTGCCAGCTTTTGTAGAAGGAATGCATTTTAGGTAAAATAAAAATATTTTAAATTTGATTCCTTTTGTTGGGAATGGAAGATGTCACTTACAAATTATCCCATGATATTTGTGATAGCATGCAATATGTGGATTTTCACAGGAGATGAAATGAGGGTTGCTTCAATAAGAGCCTACTTCTCTTTTTCTTTGGTTTATGGTAGGGTGGGAGCAGATATGTGAACACAAAAGCGAATGGGCATTTCTCTCCACAAAATGTCTTATCTTTCTCTCCCATGATGTAAGCTATATTGTTCTTATGTACTGTAGCATTCTTACCTGTCCTCTTTCATGTTGATTCACCTCCTGCTCCATCTTAATCCTATCAACAGCTGTGTAATTCTTTTTTTTTCTTTCTTCCTTAGAGATGGAGATACATTTCATTTTATCTTTCCTTTCTACACTTCCGATTGTTTGCATGTGTTATTCAGAAATGCTTAATAGACATGAGGAATGTTGTTCAAAACCAAAATACGTATTGGAATATTCAAATGGTGATAAATCTTAACTTTCCTTCAGTGGATGCTGCATAACATTACCAAATAGATGCAGAATAGTTCTTTTAAAAATATTTCTTCTAAATTGTGTTAGCTTATAAATAAAATGCCTATCTTTTAATTTCTGTTATTTTAAGACTTTACAAAGAAAGATTAAGCCAAGTGGATGCAAAACTGCAAGAGGTCATAGCCGGAAAAGCACCTGAGTATTTAGAACCATTGGCAGCTTTACAAGAAAATATGCAAATCCGAACCAAGGTGGCAGGTAGGCGTGCAAAAGGAGTATTGCTGTTTCAACAATATAACCTTGATATGCATTTTAAGGTCAATCTTCTTTTTTCCTTAGAATTGTTAAAGGAGTGTGTTTTAAAGTTAGAAATACTGTGGCATAGTTCTGAATGCAAAATGTTTTTCAAGTCAAAATGAATGGGTTGCTTACCTCTTTGCACAATTTGCCTGATAACATCACATTAAAATACATCTTTATGTTTTGTTTAATGTCTGTCTTTATGTAGTAAGCACAGAATCACTGAATTGAAAAATAAAATTTTTATTAGAATGTCTGGGGCAAAGTCTGCACACTGATTGCTGTTCAAGTGGAGAGAATGTAGGTGCTGTCTCATGAAGTGCTTGCCAGATCATCTTAGGTGATCATGTTTCTCGTGCTCTTCTAGTCTGTGTCTCTTCTACTCCTCTGCTCCCATTCTCGTGTTCCATATGGGGAAACGAGGAAAAGTCTTGTCCTTGACAGCTTTTATCGAAGCTGCATTTTAATTATTAAAACTAATGTTTAGATAGGCTTTTATGCCCATAGAAGAAGAAGAAGGCAAGAACTTTCGTCATCTTCTGGGATGCAACTATACAGTCGTACAAAACAGTGGTATTATAGGAAGACAAAGTTCTGTACTTCCCTATTGTAAATTCTTTTCGTGTTATAGCTAAACTCCTTTAGGAGTAATTCAGCTGTCTAAGGGTTACCTAACACAGGCTGTCGGAGAGCCAAAAGGCAGACAGTCGTGATCTCTCTAGCCAGAGAAGCTATGCCAGTGTCTTTTCTAAGAAATTCAGCAGAAGCATGGTGCAGGCAAACTGGAAAATGGCAAGTCTGCTTATACGTGTCATAATACTAGTGCTACTCAGTATGTCTTCATTGGTACTTTTGACTTGAGGTTATGAAGAGAATTTGAATTCTTTTGGTCTATTGCATTTCTATCCCTCTTTGTCTTCTCCATAATGCTTTTCCTCAGCTGGTGACCCAGAATTTCTGGGTTTTAAGATCTTAACCCAAATTTGCTTGACTAGTCCTAAGTAACCCACTTGGGCTTTGCAGAAGGTTCGCAGGTGAACTTGCAGAATGTTTGATATAAGAGCAACCTTAATCCAGGCTTTTTGTTTTCAGTTTTAAGTGTGGCTGGCTGTTAGTGCTTTCATGTAGGTGGTTGTGGATAGGCAGAATATTACAGGTTCAGCTGAATGAGATTGCTAAAATTATTCCAGAGAAAGAAGGAAACCACAGAACGTATTTATTTGCTCTTACTGTTTGAGAGCTCTGACAGAAGTGGGTAGTAGCAGGACCTGAGCTCCAGCAGGTAACCTTTAGGGACCTACTTCTACCTGAGAGAGTGGAGGAAGGGCTGACAAAAAAAAAAGTAAACAATGTTTAGCTAAACTATGGATATAATTGCCTCTGTGGTAGAAAAGAAACGTGTGTTCCTCTGCTCTCTAAGGCACTACTCACACAAAATGTGGATTTTGACTCTGTCAGCAAGTCAGGAATACAACTGTTTCGTCTAGAAGTATTCATACCTATACTGCTTGATTTCAGGCAAATAAGCAGTGATTATAAATTGGTAGACCTAGATATGCCAGTCAGCCATAAATATTTAAAAAGAAAAAAGCCACCATTGCATACTGATGTAAGGAAAGAACATTTTGAATTCTAGATCAAAAGTGACTTCACAGCGTAAAGATGATTGACATAGTACTTTGTGGATTGTTTTTCAGAGGAATTGCCCATAACAGTATGATTCCTCTTGTACTGTGTTAATTTATAGTCAAGTGAATTCTAGGGGAAGTTGGTTTTGGGAGTTCTTCAGTTGCTAGGCAGCACCAGTGTGTGTGCAAACTTTACTCCTTGAGATTGTAATCTGGAAAAATTTAAGTATTTTTTGTTGAATGCATTGAATATGTTAAATCAAGTTCTATCTATACTTACCAGATATTACATTTCGGATACCTTTCAGATTTTTTTCAGCTGTCTGTTTAGTAGACACATTTTCAGAAATGTATGAGAAATGCTTCTAATACTCAGAAGTGGTATCCTTTGTATGATAAGGCGACTATTCCTAAGAATGAAACAGTCTTGTTAGTTGACCTGATTTATTAATGTCTTGTATTATAAAGAAAGCCTTATTCTGAATATTAGTTTGTAAAAGCTTGTTCTTTTATTCAGTTTTCTAGCTATGTAAAAACTTCAAAACATTATTTAAAACTCTAATTAGAAAATAGCAGATGCCATGTAGTGCTTCATGGATTTGAAAACTGAGGATATCCAGGATAATTCCATCGGAAATATGAAATAGACCTATTTTGTGAAGTTAGAGTGACCACTGGTGTAATTTGTTGACTGACAGGGGAAAAAGTTTAAAATAGCATTTATTTTTCCTCAGATCTTAAGAATTAAGGGATTACTTGTTCTTATTTTGAATCCATAAAGCAGCCAGCCACTGTAAGTGCCTAATAGAACATATCTGTATTTTCCATTATGTACATGTTTTGGGACTTGCAGACAGTCTTAAAAGAGAATTCTGAAATCAGATAATAGCTAAAGAAAGTAATATTGCTGTAATTTGTCTGATTACAGGTATCTATAGAGAGCTTTGTCTGGAATCTGTGAAGAACAAGTATGAATGTGAAATTCAAGCCTCTCGACAGCACTGTGAGGTTGTACCAGCTATTTACATCGATAGCTAATCTGATCTAACTTTGCTGTGTGTCATACTTTCCAAGTTCAGTACATGTTTTTATTTTGCTGTTATTTGCTACTTGAATGCAATTGCCTTGTGATATTTAAGCCCATTTAAGAGGTTATTCAAATCACATAAAAATTAGCTTTATATTTTGGCTTTGCATATAAGTGTAGCTAAAGTTTCTTGTTTTTCATTAACAGGTTCTTATTAATAGATTCCCACATAATTTTTTTTCATCTTATAAAAAAATTACCAAGAACAGTCACTAAAATATCTGACAGAATTTTAGCAAAAAGCACCTCACATTTTCATTACAATACCACCACCAATAATAGTAATAATAATAATAGTAATAATGATGTCTTTTTGAGATGCCTTGGACAGCTAGTGATAGATTTGTCATTTCAAAAGCAGTTACAGGAGCTGTTTAAGCATCTAAATACTGGATAATGTAGTATGAATACTCAAGTACATGCATGTCTGATGCTGCAGCATAGCTGCTTAGATCCTGAGGTTTGCATCATAGTACTCCTCAGCACCCCGTTACAGTTCCTTAAAGATGTTTTCTTCTGAAGTCTGTGGCTCCTACTGTACCAATAAAGCAAGTGTACTTTAAAAAAAAATTCTGTTTTCTTGATGCCGTGGGAAAGAACAAGGTAATTATGAAGGACTGCTTGTTACTGGCTGTCTTCATTCCTGTGAATACTCCTGAGGCTGGACAGAATCCTCTAAGACTTGCAGGGTTGCTCATCCATAGTTGAATGATTTGCTTTGGCTATGTGTTATTCCTCTTTAAGGTGGTCCTTGTTCCTTGTTTTACTATAATGTTTCTACTGTTAAACTTTCAAAACTCAAATATTCACCATCTAATAAGGGTCTCCTGGGGGAAAAGCTTTTTAAAGTCAGCAGTGTGCTGCTTGTAGAATCCCAGTTCCACTGGAATGTAACCATTCAGCAAGAATGCCTCTGATACCTGTAACAGCTTTTCACGACTTGTTTGTCAGCAAGTGCTTGAAGCAAAACAGATGTCTAAACACAAACACTATTTAATTTTTAAACGGTCTCAGAACAGATAACACTCATTTGGTATTTCAGGTATACGCAAGAGGCTTCCACCTTTTCAGTTCCACTGGGATTTTTTTTTATAATTAGGGCTTGGAAAATATATGAAAGGAGGTCTTTGGAATCTAAATACTTTGTAACTTGAAGGGAATGGAAAATAAGGTAGACAATTTTGCTTTCACAACTGTCTAGATTATTTTATATGCTCAATAAATTCTTTCTTCTGTCGGAAGGTACTTTTCAGATCTGTGAAAACAGACAACTATAAATACTGTGGTAATAGATGATAATTCTCTGTAAATGACTGTAGGTTTATTAATACTGGAGACAGCTTAATAAAAAGCTTTCTGTGAAAACATTATTTTTTTTCTGATTTATAATGAAAGATGGCATAGAGGTCACTAATTTACAGTTATTCATTGTGAATAAAACTTTGCTATCCAAAAGGAAAATACTCTATTTGTGTCAAAATACAAACAGTTATTCTGGAGACCTAGCTGCATGCTTTTATATACTTAGTTATTCTTGGTACTGATATTTCATAACTATATTTACACTTAGGCGAAGTGAGTGTGCTGTCTTTGAGGAGCTAGGATCTCATGCTAAGAAAGTGGATAGAGGAAAGTGTCATATGCTTTATGGTTTCTGAAAGATTTTCACCTAAAGCTACTCTTACTTTCCTTCCACTAAGGCTTTAAATTATTGCTGTATATGTTTAGATAATAGAACTTAGTAATGTAAAAATGTATAATTTTTTGCTTTTTTAGAGTGAAAAGCTTCTGTTGTATGATACTGTACAAAGTGAACTGGAAGAGAAGATTAGAAGACTTGAAGAAGACAGGCATAGCATTGACATTACCTCAGGTGTGTGGAAATTCAAAGTTGTTGGGGGTTGGTTTGTTTGGTGTTGCTTTTTTTCCTTATGTTGGGGGGGGGGTGTTGGGATTTTTTGTTGTTTTTTGATCTTCTGGTAGCTACTGATTAGTTGACTGTACATGTAGTATGTCTGATGAGTTTGAAGTTGTCCACTAGAATGCTATTCAGCTGTAGACTTTGGGTGGGGAGTTTAAGCTTAAAACAAGTTGAGTAGTTGTCAGCATCCCTTGTGTGCTTGGAGAGTATTAATCTTTAACTACGTAATCTTGTAACACCTTCATTCTGTTCAGAAACAGCATCTCAGCAGAAAATGTGTTATTTTTCATTTTTGGACAAAGTTTTCTGCTGTAAAAAGCTAAACATGTAAATGTTTCTGATTCATAGCATGTCTTTTCAGAATTATGGAATGATGAGCTACAGTCCAGGAAGAAAAGGAAGGATCCATTTAGTCCAGATAAGAAGAAACCTGTTGTTGTATCAGATATCCTTTTACTGAAATCATTGTTCTTTCTGGTGGTGTTTACTGTTTTATAGCTAGTCTTATTACATATGTCATTAATAACAAGTTGAAGTGATAACGCATTCTTAAAATTGACTTTTGCGTGGCAGATGTTATTCTAATTCAGATTAGAGAAACCATGCTGACACATCCCATTGTGAAAACTGAAATTAAGATTCTCTTATCTGGCTACTGGTTTCATACAGAGGATATTTCTAGAAGTTTATTTTTCTAACTCTTCAAAAAACAGAGCCACAAGGCAAAAGCAGAAAAAAGTTAGGCATTATGTTTGCAAAGTATAACTTGACTTGTGTAAGTTCTCGTGTATAGCTTTGCTCCTCATACTGGGATTTCTTGACATCAATTTATTACTTCTTAACAATTCCATAGACTTTAGAACCCTCTTTCATTAAAAGTTTTTTAAATTCCGAGAATAGAGACGGGTTGAGGGGGGTAGTTTGTAGGTTTGATGTGCTTGTAGAGTGAGTATAGTATTTAAGAGTGTTGCAGTGATGACTTCTTCATAGGTGTTTACAAGCATGCAGTGCAGCTGAAACATTTTAAGGTGTAACATCTAAGAGACGGTATCATGTTTCTCTGGAGAAAGAAGGAGATGCCTTTGCAAAAGTTGTACCCCCAGTCTAACATTTCTTATATGATAAGAGATGTGATGGCTTAGAAGTTGCCAGAATCATGTAGAGTACCTAGAAGAGACCAACCTCTAGGTATTGACATTATATGGTATAAAGCCGTTGTTTTTATTGCTAAGCTGCTGAAAAATATCCTGCTATTTTCACAGGGTTTTGTAACGTTAGGAGAAGGTGGGAAGGAAGAAGTTTCTGAAAAAGACTGTCATCACTGGGACACCCTCCTTCAGGATGGGTGAATTACTGGAACACATCCCAGATGGATGGTTTGTCCTAATAAAGACTGTTCATCCATTAGGATGTGTCATAAATTCAGTTTAGGAGGGGTGTTTTTTAACTAGCACTTAAAAGCCAAGTGGCATTAATGCAGGTACAAGTGGCTTCATTAGTTTCTTAACTCCTTTTAGTAATTTCAGTGCCAGGTTGTGTGAAAGTGTATTTTCTTTAGCTCTCAGTCATCCTTGTCTTCAGGATGTCCATACCAATAGCATCAGGTTCGCTGAATGATGAGCTACCTTGCTGTTTTAGAATACATTCCAAACAGGAAATACTAACTTAGTATTAGGTCTAAACCCCCAGCAATTTCAGGCAATCCATAAGGCTGAAAATCCTTTCAGCTGTGAAGTAAACAAGTTTGCTCTTTTTACTTGTGGTTTTAAAATAGTTGTGAACTCATCAGTTTGTACAGATCTGTGTAAAGCAGGTGCCTAGAAATTCTACATTGCTTTTTGATTTGTAATTCTTTGCTATTTAGAGGAAAACAAATTTGAAAATGGCTAGAGAGTCTTAAAATTTCAAATGGAATGTAAGTTGAAGCTCTCGTATCCCATTTTAGGAAATGTGGTGTTTAAACATTCTGTCCTGGTTTCGGCTGGGATAGAGTTAAATTTCTTTCTGGTAGCTGGTGTAGTGCTGTGTTTTGGATTTGGGATGAAAATAATGTTGACAACATAGTGATGTTTTTAGTTGTTGCTAGGCAGTCAAGGACTTTTCAGCTTCTCACGCTGGCCTGGCCTTCCAGGTGCATGGGAAGCTGGGAGGGGACACAGCTAGGACAGCTGACCCGAAGTGGCCGAAGGGATATTCCGTGTCATATGACGTCATGCTCAGTATACAAGCTGGTGCAGTTGGCTGGGGGGCAGCGATCCCTGCTCGGGCACAGGCTGGGTATCATTCATTGGGTGGTGAGCAGTTCCACTTGTGCATCACTTGTTTTGTACATATTGTTATTGCTGTCATTACTATTAATATGATCATAATAATTATCTCTTTCTTTGCTTTCCTACTAAACTGTCCTTATCTCAACTCATGGGTTGCTTCTCCCAATCCCACGGGTAAGGAGGGGAGGGCTGAGCAAGCGGCTGTCTGGTGCTTGGTTGCCGGCTAAACCGTGACACGTTCATAGCACCTTTTTCTAACCTTTGCTTCAGAGATGAAATCGGGGGAAACAAAGTAAAGACTGAAGACTGTTGTAATGGAATAGGTGTGCTATGTGGAGTTTTGTTTTGAAGTTCACGTATTGTTCTAATACACAATTTTTACTCTACAGCTTATAGTTCAAGGGAGGGGCTTTGCCTTTCGACTTGCTGGTTCTTGGATATTTGATATTCAGAGATGTGGTGCTGTCTACACTTTTCTCTCAAGGAAATATGATGCAGAATACTGTAAAATTAATGATTTGATTAAAGCTGATACTAGTGTAGATGCTGATTTGCAGTTTTATATTGAAATTGCAGTAAATTTTACTTGTAATTTGTAGTATTGCAAATAGAATGATTTTTGGAACCGTTAGGATGGAATGGTTGTATTGCAGCCGTTTATCTTATCGTCATGTTGAACTCCAGTAGTCTGAATATCTACATACAATTACTTATCTCTCTTAGTAGTTTTTGAAGTGTAATTCTAGGTTGCATAATTCAAAGATGCATATATTTTTACTGAGCTTTCACTTCACGTAGTTATTCTTTGTGTGAAGGACTGGCAGAACAGAGCTATTAATATCTTTCTACAAACATTCCTTTCTACAAACATCTTTCTACAAAAAAAAATACAAGTATTTTTAGTATTTCTGTTTAAAAGAGTTTTCCCTAACTTTTACACGCCCTTATATAGTTTATATGTTACAAGACCTTGATATACTTGAAGACTGGACAACAATAAGGAAGGTAAGATGAAAGGATGAATGCCAGTGGCTGGGGTTTTTGTTTGCATTCTTGTCTAGTCCTTTTGCCTCTTAAAAATATGTAAATGTGTTTCTTACATGATCGAAACTCTAAACAGATCTTTATTTCTCCAGTAGTCAGCTAATCATTCCAGTTCAAGCTATGTTATTGCTACTTTTTCTGATTCTACCCAAATTATGCAGAGGAATCCAAGAAAGTGGTGGAAGAGGTTCTCTCTAACATTGGTAGTCCATAATTTTCCATGATGAAATGATACTAAACCCTGGGTCAAGAGGACCTGCTTTCTCAGAGTGTATCATAATTGCGTACAAACTATGATAGGATAGTTTGATGGGATTTTGCTTTAAATTATGCTTTTTTAAATATATAGCCTATGATTTGTTTTCACATAGTAAATAGTTTATTTTATGAAGATTTCTATGCTTTGACCTCTCCTTATACTTTTTTTTTTTAAAGTGAAATGCTGTGTTTTTCCCAGATTATAAGAAAAATCACAGTTTACAGGAAGAGAAATTTGACCAATTGATGTATTTGTAAAAATAAATCCAGCTTTTAAGTGCAGAGTGCCTTTTTCAGATATTTGTCATAGCATTAAAGTAACTTGCTGTAATGGAATGCTATGCTTGCCTTGCACCTGCCATCAGAAAATTTGGCTTAGTACCCTAGTGCTTCCCAGCTTATGGAATAGCGAACTACTTAGGTGAACTAAAAAACTTGGTGGGAAATGGCTTTGAGTCAGTTTCCATTCTGCTTTATACTTGTACGTATTTCCTAAACAAGAAGTAAAACGTGATGCTTACATGAAAACTTGTCTGACTTTTCTCTTCCTACTGCATCAGAGGAACAAACACAAAATAGCTTTCTTTCAGTTTCTTTCCTATAGTGTAACATGGTTTTGAACAATAGCAACAAACCTAGAATCCGCTGGGGATTTTGCCTTTCCTGGAAATAATTTTAAAAATTAAAAAGCAAACAAACAACCCCCAAAAACTCTTAGAGGTTTTTTTAAACCTACTTTAATACTATGTGTGATCTAGAGTTCACATAAGAGAAAATTTGTGAGCTTATATCGAAAGAGTAGGTTGTTGATACAGCATTTTGTTTTTCAAAATGAGTTAGTGTCATTTTGTATTTTCTGGACAGAATTACATAAAACCAATTTTGAGGGTTTAATTTAGAAAAACTCCTGATTTATTTGAAATCAAAACTTAGTAAAGATGGTGATTTTTTTTTTCCCCTGTCAAAATGCCATTTTATTTAGTTACTGAATAAGCACTGTACAGACTTTTATTTAGGATTTGTTCTGATTGTGGCTTTTGCATGTAAAAGCAAGTATCCTGAGCTACACTGCACATAACTTCACAATTAAAGTTGGCAGTTAAGAAAAAAAGACTATGCTTGCTGACTAACTTAATTTTCTTTTGTGTTTCAAGGCAATGGCTACACTGGGGCCACACAGAGTAAAGCCAGAACGTAAGTAAACATTGTCTGGTTTCACAAGACAGAACTTGCTGTGTGCAGTGATGCAGACTGCATCTAGGCAGATCATACGTGCTTTACCTCTGGTATAGTGATGGAGGATGGGGTGGGTAGCTGAGGATGTGGCTTTTGTCTTGCCCCTCTGTCAGGAGCTGATACTTGTGGCTTGATTGCTGATGATTGTGTTGAATTATAGAAAATTGTCAACAAAAATTTAGACTTCTGAAAGTGGGTTACAGCAATTGATATTGGCAAGCTATACTAGTGTTTGCACAAGATGAGGCAGGAAACTGAGAGCATCTGGACCTTAGGGGTGCATTCTGAAGGGTGCTCCCATTCACTACAAGCTACAACCCTGAAAAAGTAGAGCTATGGGAAAGGAGTAGTAACTGATATTTCACACTGAGGAGCAAAGCACATTAATGCTAAGTGAAATGAAATACTTTGCTAGGTAAAATCAAATACTTGGAGGTGGTGAGTAAGGAGGAAAATAAAGCGGAGGCAAGGCAAGCAGAAATTGTATTTCTTTAGTGATGTATTACCACTTGCGTGTTGTGGTAACGTGCTGATGAAGAGGTTTCAGGTTCTGCCATTTAAAGCCTTCTCTGTATTGCATTACTCGATTTCTGAAAATACGTATCACAGGTATGAAGGTTGTGGGGAAGATATCTTCTGTCTGAAAACGGAAATATAACTTTTAATTTATCTGTCTGGAAATAAAAAGATATCTTGCTTCCAATTTTCTTGCATTCTTGCAATTATTAAGAGAGAGGCTGCTTTTGATAATGGAAAAAAATGTCAATTCTATGTAAGTAACTTGACAAAAGTGTATTTAAGCATCTAACTGACTTCTGCCAAGTCAATAATAGATGACTTTTATTGATCATTTTAGCACCTGTGAAATTAGAAAAGCATCTACATAGTGCTAGATCAGAAGAAGGAAGACTCTATTATGATGGAGAGTGGTATGGGCGTGGACAGACGATATGCATTGATAAGAAAGATGAATGTCCTACAAGGTAAAGATTACTCAGTTTCTGCAGCTCTGTACATTCATAATGAGCAATAGATAGGATGATGGCATTGAAGAACAAGGCTTAATTTGGAAATACTGCCACCTCAGTAACATTTATTAGTTCACCTTGGGAGACAGGCACTATCAAAGAAGGTTGAGCGCTGAGCTTCTGAGAGAGGCTAGTCAAGGTTGCACTTCACTGAAGGTAATGAGATGTTTGTCAGGTCAGGATCTCACTAACAATTTAAGCTCTTACTAGTTTCTGAATAGCATTTCAGTAAGTTTTTTGAGTATCCTGGGATTTTGTTGCTTTGAGAATTTGATCTGTTGGCCCACTCAAAAATAGTTAATTATGGAAGAACTCTTTGTACCATTAAAGAGAAGGTGTTTTTTTTCAGTTGATTAATGCTCTGAAAGAAGAGAGTTGGAACTTTTAAATTGTATTTCCTTCTCTTAACAAAGGTTCTACCTGGGAACAGTCTAAACATTACAGTGCAAATTTGATTTAGTGTTTAAGATATCTAAATGTATTTTCTCTGTATGGATAATATTTGTAAATTCTGAAAGGTGTGTATATTTAAAGCAATATTTAAAATTAAATTTATAGCTCACCTTTCACTGAATGGGGCAAATCAATCTAAGTGCAGTATTGATTAAATATGCACAGGAGAATTAACTTTAACTTCATATAGGACTAGTTTACTGTAAAACTGGCTGTTTCTTTCCTTCCCTGTGTGTGGTGAAGGGGGACAGATTTTGGTGATTTTGGTGTTTGTTCCGGGCTGAAACAGGAAGGAATTTTAGTAAACTATGTATTATTTCTGAAATTTAAAAAATTCTAAATTAGTTTAGCAGAACATAGCAGTTATACTGGTCCAAAAAAAGATCTTAGTGTCCAGTGTCTGACAGAAGCCAAAAGCTGATGCTTAACAGGGCAAGCGTATAGTGGAACCTCCCCAGCCTTTCAAGATTTCAGCAGCTTTTAAGGCTGGAGAGTTTCCTGGAGGGAGTTTGTCACACTCAGTATGTGATAGATCTTTCTTCCATTAACTGTTTTAATCTCTGGTTTTGAGCCTTTTTTGTCATCAATTCTACTTGAAATTATTCTTCTTTTTCCTAGGGGGCATGGCGGGGAGGGGGGGTGGTTTGTATTCACTGTCTTAAGGTTTACAACAAGGAGCGTAAAAGCAGGGTTCATGTAAGGATGATTCAGTAAATCAGGCGTTGACTTTGTTTCATATGGTCTTGGTATAATGACTACCAGTTGAATACTTGGGCTTCAGTCTGTTTAACTTTTTTCCAGATATGTTGTATTCAAAGTAATTGCTGGGTATGTTTTCTGACAGATGTGTTTTTTGCCATGGGTACTCTATTGTTGTGTTTTCTATAGATCACTGTTGTTCTTTTAAACAATTGAAATATTTGCACATGTTAAGGGTTTTCTCATAGGAGAAGGAAACGGATGGCTGAAAAAGTAACTACCTGCAGTTACCAAAGAATTCTGTTAAAACTATCCTTACAGTGGAGCCAGTATCTTTCGGGCCTAGCATTTATAATGCAGATTTTCATTTACTGTATGGAAATACAGCTGCAGTTTTGAGGTTATTTATTGGCTTATAAGGTTTCTAAATTCTTCTTGTTTTTCTTCCCCTGACCCTTCTTCCCTGATTTTCTGTAGTGCCATAATTACAACAATTAACCACGATGAAGTTTGGTTTAAAAGACCGGATGGAAGCAAGTCCAAGCTGTATATTTCTCAGCTACAGAAAGGAAAATACTCAATAAAGCATAACCACAGCTAACTGTTGCGAACCGCATATGAAACAAGGTGGTAATGCCATGCTTGATGTGCCATGGGGTGAAAGTTGTATTTAATAGTGTTTTGTATTCCTTATAAATTTACAGCAGTATCTGATGTGTATTTGTAGTGCTGTATGTAAACTTCATATGTATGGCCTTCAGAAGCCTGAGGATGTTAAATCATGTTGACAGACATTTTACCTCTAAATTGGGTCCAGTGCCTAAGATATGAAGTATGCTCTTGAAGTATAATTTCTCAGAACTTCTCATATTTTTAAAATGAAAAAAAAAAAAAAGAAAAAAAAGATTTTTTTGTTTTCCATTGGTGACCAGTTGGTGTGATTAAAAATTATAACCATAATTACCAGCAGCTCATTTTGTTTTGAGTGAATATGTCATGCTTCTCTTGTGGATGTAAATTTAGCATGTTCAGCTGTTGTTTTTGAATAGATTGTAACATGCATAAGCATTCTTTTATCTGAAGTGGACCGATTTATTAAAATTATTGCCCTCAACAGCTCTGCTAGTACCGACTCTGTTACATTTTGTAAGGTTTACTGTATTGCTTGTAATGAGACAAAGCCAATATTTTGAGCTACAGTTTTTGAGGAGCACTTCTCAAGTTTAGGACCCTATTCTATAGTAAACAAATCATTGGTGATTTTTTTTCACCTTCCCCAGATTGCCAGCAAAACTTATGCATAGACAGTGTTGCTCCAACCTGTGTTATATGTAGCCCACAAAGAACAACTGCAGGGATGGTTATGTAAATACCGTTGCATGCTTTGCTTGTTTGGTCCACAGTTCTATGAAATACTATGAAGCTGTTTTCCAAAAGGAAAATATTTCCCCAGAAATCATATGTCTGGGAAAATTTACACTGACTTTTTCACCAAACACTATTTTCCAAATCTTGGTACCGTTCATCTTATTGTACACCAGAATTATTTCATGCAGCTTAGAAAGCTGAATTTCTCTTAAATCTTGTTGTTTAAGCCACGGAGAAAAGTCCTAAATCCTTGATGTTACTGTGATGCGCTTGGAGCATCTAGAATGATAGATGGGATTGTTGAAAAATTATTAATGTGTTGGTTATGTGCACTTTAATCTCCACTTACAATGATTCTTCTTGGAGAAAGAAAGCATCCATTTGTTTTAAATGATCACAGCAAATAAGTATTTTTATTGTAACATATAAATGTTTTATTCCTATATTAGTTGTCTCTTTTAGTGTGGGATGGTAACTACTTTCCAAATGCCAAATCAGTTTCTGCTGAGTGATGCTTTTCTACAATTGTATGACATTATTAATCAAATGTACATAAAGTATCAATTAACATGTTGGGTTTTAACAATATGAACTGTATGTATACAGTTGTTTGATAAACTTTTTGTAATAAAATATTCATATTTTTTAACTTAGTATATAAATAAATGATCTGTGGTAGTGGACATCTTTTCTGTTGTTTTGCTCTTTGGTTTTCTAGTCGTGTTGGAATTGCTGATACACCAAATGCTAAAGGGAAATCTATTGAAGTTTTCAGAAGACCGAAATCTTTTTAAAGACCTTTGACTTGCACTTTTTTATTCTGAATTTTGAGAGTTCCTATGTATATATTTTGTTTGGGTTTTTCTAACAGCTTTTTTTCTTTAATATTTTATGGAAGCACTCTTCTGCGCTGTTTATAAATCAAATGTGAGCACTGTTAAAAACATCTTAGCTATTTGATGTGCTTGAAATCATTTGTATTTAGGGCATGTTGGGCACCCTAAACTATTTCTGTGGTTCACCCCTTTCCTCTTTCCTCTCCTGTATTCAGCACCTCCCTAGCTGCAACTGATTATTTCTAAAGCTGTTTCTAATATGATCTGCTTGGGTGCAGAGCTTTGCTTTGTACAGCCCTGCTATTCAGACTGACAGTTGGTGAGAGTGGCTTCTTTATTAAAAATAAACATTATTCATATCAATGTGACAGGTAAAAAGCATAGCAGTGTGGGTTAGCAATCAAACAACAGGGATCTACCTGTTCTGTTACCAGTGGTCCAAGAAACTGAGCTATGACATTCCTTTTTACATGTAATCACTTCGGTGTGTGAGATTGGGTAAGTATGAGGTTGGTCTTCTTTCACAATTGGTTAATTGTTTCATGCCTAGACAAATGCTATTTGGTACATGCTGTTTATCTTTTTAGTATTTGAACAGTTAATGGTTTGCTAGCTCCATCAGAAAATGTAAGAGGTGTCTTCAGCAGATTTTAGTCCTTCGAAGTACGGATATTGTTAGCCTGTGGTCCAACTGTTTTATCTTTTGCACTGCTACAGTAAAGCTTTTCAAGCCTTGGTAGCATTGTTTTAACCTACAGCTAGGATTAAGATCTGCGAAGTGCTGAAAGGAAAAAGATGGTGGGCATACAGCTTATTCCCTGAGATACAATATGTGAAAAGGGAAGCAAATGAAGAGTAGCAGGCATGGAGTGACAAAAACAACTTTCTGTGCCTGTATAAAAAAGGCTTCTATGTCAATAGTTATGTTTTGAGGAGATGGAGTTCGGTTTTTTCCAATCACACAGAGCAAGCTGATCTGTTTGTCTTTCCCATAATGAAATACCTCGTATGTTTAGTTGAAATGCAATTGATGTAACGTGACAACACTTAAATTCCACGTGATACTTATGCATTAGCTTAGGTATCTTGTAATGAGCAGGTCTTAAACTTCCGAATACACTTGGTTTTTGGCAGTTTGTTGATCTGTGTTTGTTTTAAAACTAGAAAAAATGGCTATTTGTAGTCCGTAGAACATCTTGGTTTATGTTTGTGAGCCAAGGCCTGCATAACTAGCTCACCACCCCCATCAAGTGGCAAGTGGCGATTTAGGTACTAAAATTTTCACTCCTTTTGAAAACGTATGCTGTCTTCTGCCAACAGGTTAATTCTGTTCTGGGTGGGGTTTTTTGTTTGTTTTGGGTTTTTTCTTGGAAGTGGAAAGAAAAAAACCAGCATTTGGCTTGTACCAAAAGAGAGGTACTAATACTGCTCTCAGTCTCCTGGCAAAATTTGTTAATTATTGCTGGGGGAAGAGCTGCTTTTTTTGCCTTTTTTTTGGGTACAAGGGGATGCGATAGGGAGAAAACACGTGTTCGATAGGTGTCGCGTTTAAATAGCTGAAATCTTCAGTGCTTTTACCCATGTTGGGTTTGCTGGAGTCTCTCCGTGTTCCTGATGGTAGCTGAAAGGGATGTGCTTGCTTCTGTTCCTGCCTGCGATGGCCCTGTCCAAACACCCTTTCACAAGTGGCTGAGTAACCCCTGTTCTAAGGGCGCTTGGTTGTTAGGGAGTTTTTTACAAGGCCCTTCTCGGCGGGGGCATGCTTACCGTGGGAATTAAGACCAAGCGGCCGCTGTTTTACCCCAGGTACCTAAGGCACCTCAGAGGTCTGACAGTCAGGATGCTCTCTCTGGGCAATATGTACTTCCAGGTAGCACGGTGACTGTCCGGTGTCTGGAAATGCTTCAGCGTTTCTGCAGCGTATGTATAGGCCAGATGCATGGTACGTCTGCAGGAAGTCAGCACGGGACTTGCAGTCTACGCTTTCATCGAAAGCACAGCATATATTCAGTAAGCCTGGTATTTCCTGGAAATGCCAGCCTAATGGTACTTGCATGGCATTGCTTATGCTCTTATTTCTCTGTATGGAAAATCTGCTGACAGGTCTGGAAACAGATGTGACTTCCTACACTTAAGACTTGTTTGTTTTTTGTTGGGTTTTTTTTTTTCTGGAACTGCCAGACTGGAAAGTTAGAAAGTGATGTGCTGAGCTGACTCTTCTGTCAGTGTGCTGGCTCCTGTAGATCTCATTTCTAGAAATCTAACTTTCCCAGACCGTGTATGAAGAGTTTGATGCTGAAACTGAGCAGAGAGATTTGCTAGTGGGCAGAGGACCCGAAGGTAGGTGCAGTGCTGAATGCAATGTTGAAGAAATTCATCTCCAGAATAAAGATTGGAGGGATAAATGGAATAAAAGAAGTAATGAAGTGTGTGTCAATCACCAGCTTTTAAAAAGAAGGGTAAGATGAGTAGCTTAGCCCTAGTTTACCCTGGGGGTTGACAAAGGCAACTGCTGATAGCAAAAAATACTGTGTGGTTCTGTAAGTAAGGATTGTTCCACATGGCAGTGGGCTCTGCGTTGTAGGCAGACTACATATTTCGCATTTCCAAGCTTTAAAAGCGTCAGTATTGCTCTTCCAGTATGGTTTGTGTGTATGAAAGAATACAAATGTATAGGACTCAGGTCACTTAGTAAGGCAGTGATCTCCAAACTCTCCTAAATCAGTGTTTTCAGATCTTTGAACTAAAGACATGACTTCTTGTAAGATCTGACTTGCTAGATTTTTTTTTTTTAAGATCTGGGTTATGTTTTTGAAGATAGTGATTTCTTTGAACAACAGGAAAATATAGAAAGCACCCAGTATTTAAGAGCCGGTTAGCAGCAGTGGAGCTTGTGGGTTTTTGGGGTTTTTTTTAAAGCATGTCAGTTCAGTAGGAAAATCTTCAGACAACCCCACTGTCTCCGGGGCAACACAAATGAAAATAAGCGGCATTATTTCTTAGAACAGGGCAATATTAGTGGCTCCTCCTTTTCCTATAGGGAAAATCAATCTAAATCAGCTGGCATGAGTAGGAATATTAAATCTGCCTTCCCTCGATGGGCAGGGGGTGTGTGGTGGGAGTACCCTTGCTCCTGTGCTCTGGAGACCCGCGTTGCTGAAAGCCTGCGGGTGGCATTGCATTTCTGCTGAAGTTACTTCACAGTAGTTACAGAATTTTCTGTCTAGATCCTGTCAGTTTTTTTTTCCTCGAGTTCTTTTGGTTGTAGTGGTCCTACAACTGGTTTTAATCCTAATGCATACTAATTAAGGGATATTTGGAAAGAACAGATAGTTCCCAGAGTTCTAAAGAAGGATTATCTTTTGCTACTGTATCGTGAAAGAAAATTGCTATGGAAAGGCTTAGGCAGGAACAGAAATGGATTAGATGCTTTCTAGTTGCTATAGAAACAAAATATGTAATTAAACTAAATATATTACAATTCTTACACTGATGAAAGTACTTAAGAAAGGTTGGACAATGAGGGAGTGGTTTATATTGCAACACCAAACCGAGAAATAAACAGAGGGTTCAGGTTTATTTTTCTCTTGCATTTTTCACCTACTGCATTTTTTGTGCTTGGTTAACTAAAGCAACAAATGTTTGATTTCCTAAGGTGAATCTATAAAAAGGAATGTCAATAACAGCAAGCAAGAAGTAATGCATCAAGGATTTGCATCGATACTGTTGCAGATGAATAACGTTAATGTTATGTGATACTAATGATATGATGAAATGAATACAAATCTTAGGTACAGGGTTTTTTGGGGAAAAACATTTTATGTGTGTGAACTGTTTAATTACACTTGCTTTAAAATAACTTTTAACAGATCACTTCAATGGTTCTTATTCTGTAAAAGTTAACAGTTTCATACCCTTGCTCTATAACTAATAAAGACAATTTCATAACAAAAAATCTGTGGCAGAAGAACTTTCTGTTAATTGGAGAGCAATTCCTGCGGTTTCGGGCGCATTTCAAATGAGCTGGCAGTTAGTGCCGGCTGCCAGAAGAGGGCACTTTGAGGTTTCTCATGAAATGCTATTTACTTTTAAAGTCCAACTCGAGTCCTCTGAATTTTCGTTTTCTTTCTTGTATCATAAAATTTCACTGTTTAAACTTCAGAAGCGTAGCAGTGCTCGTTACTTCTCTTTGTTAGCTTAACTCTGACCATGACCACATTCTGCTGTTTGTAAACTGAGGAGGCATGTTTCCGTGGAAGGATCTCTTACTTAGCACGTGTCTCGATATGTAGCCATGGGAGGCGATGGAAATTGGTTAGCTTTGTATTTTACACAGGGCTCCCCCCCCCGATTATACATATATATATATATATATATATAGAGAGAGAGAGAGAGAGAGAGAATGATGGTATATAATTCTTATCTTTATTGATCAGAGTGAGGGAAAGGAAGGAAGGTTAAAAGAAATCCTGCACTCAGTTCAAGGTATGATTTCAAGTTCAGGTGATGATGACATAACATGGCTAAAATACCAGAATCTACCCTATGCAGACAATGTTTACCTTGGAAGCACTTTCTGTGGTACATCTGCACTTGCTTGCCAGGCTTCTATGTGGAACAAATCTGTTTCAGCCTTTCTTACAATCCTGAGGAGCTCGTTGCCTGCCCTGATGTAGCACACCTAGTCCCAGGGCTCTGCACCTCTGGGTGGAAACAAATAGTAGGAAACGTTGGAAGGGGATGCAGAGAGCCTGCTCTGCTCCAGAGGTAAAGGGTGTCCAGCGTACCCGCTCACTCAAGACCGAAAGGGAGACAGAGGAAAAAAGGAGGGAGAAAAATACTGAATTCCTGGTATTTTCTGGCATAGGAATTAATTTCAGATCTGTCTTGCCTGCCTTTTATTCCCCCAGCAGCCAGTTGCTTCATCCTCAAGTGTGTGCGTCCTGTTGTGTTTGGCTATATGTACACTGATTTCTAAAGCATCTTAAGCCAGGTAACCAACCCTATCAGTATGTTTAAACAACAAAAAAAACCCTAGAAAGGTGTGTTGATTTTCCCCTTTGCTTTTTTTTTTTTTTCCGGGGAGGAGGTGGGGGTGTTTAAATACTTTTAAATCCTTATTTTAGGATACCAGCCACTGCTAAGCCTTCTAAAGGCAAAATTTTACTTTTTTTCATTAGGCAAAGTTGCCTGGAGTCTTTCATAGCTGTGAAGTAAGCCTACTGTAACCGCTAAACTGGTTTTTGGTGTTTTCAAAAATGTTTTCAGAGTTTTTTAGATAATAATGAATATATTAAATAAACACACATTCTACAATCAAGATGCAAAATTTCACTAAACTGGAAAAATCATTAATATCACTGCAAACTAAAATGTAACAAACCCCCATGAATTTTGAAAAAATATTTTCAAGTGAGGGGAGAGACACCCAAAAATGGGGTGGAGATGACCCAGGAAACCACTTGGACATGTACACTTTACATGTGTTTTAGTAGAAACTTCAGTTAATTATTAAGAAACAAGTTTCTGTTTTGCAATACTATGGAAGCTTCCTTATAGGCATTTCAAGACTCTGAAGTGAAAATATATGTTTCCTTAATACTGTCTATAAAATTTACCTCTAAGTGTCTAATAAAACATTTTTTTTCCTGATAAATCTTCTTTTTTTTCCTGAACCTAAGTGGGATTTTCAGCTCGCCTCTTTTGTGTGCTGTCCATACTCGTCTTCTATGGAAGGTGGTGACATTTTCCTGAGAGATAACACCTGCAAAACAAAAAAAATACTGAAATGAGAGTGTCGCTAAGGTACTGTGAAGCCTTTGCCTAGATTACGGAGCTGAGAGA
The DNA here is from genome assembly GCF_030867145.1 of Opisthocomus hoazin. Lineage (NCBI taxonomy): Eukaryota > Metazoa > Chordata > Aves > Opisthocomiformes > Opisthocomidae > Opisthocomus > Opisthocomus hoazin. The sequence goes on from NC_134420.1 coordinate 45,873,682, forward strand.
GTTGCATCTCCAATGGTGCATGTATGTTAAGAGATCCTTGTCATCCATCAAGAGGCAAGATGACAGCATTGTGGGGAATATACTCCAGCTAAAGATATTGGGTCCAGTGGGAACAGAGAAACAAGATGACTGGAGTTATAAAACTCGCTAAAACACTCAGAAAAAGATCTTTCTGGATGTCTGAATCCTCTCATCTGCTGTGAACTCCCTAGTAATGGATTGCTTGTCCTGTCTCCTTGCTTGGCTGCTTTGGCATCCTTGCCTTAAGGCTTCATAAGACATTCCTGAAAATTCCTTGATTCTTGCTTTGAGAATCCCACCTCTTCCATCTGAGTTGCTTCAAATGCCATCAAGTAATCGTCTGGTGGCCACTGCTTTCTCTCTGCTGTAAGACTGCAGCACCCTGGGCTAATGCAACACTCTGCTCACAGGTAAGGAGAAATACTTTGACACAAGCAATGTGTTTAAGTGTTATCACTAGAAATTTTGTGTTATCTCACAATAATGCAAAGTTGTGACAATTTTCCTCTTCTCTTAAATGATTAACAACATGCTCCTATGCTATGCCCCAGCGGTGTGTGTTCTGGATCTGTAAAACACCAAATTCCTAATTTTCTGTGGTCAGCATGACACCATTGTTCTTATATTTTCTAATGTTATGACAAATTACTTGACCCTTAAACTATTTACAACTTCCTAAAAGCTGAGACAATTCACTGTTCTCTTGATTCTTGACTTTTAAACAACTGAGTAATTTCCAACCTTACTTATCTTGGTAAAATGCTTGTAAAAATCATTCTGCTTCAGTTCTCAACTCAGCTCTTGATTGTTTTGGTGCGAGGTCACAACTAAAGTATTGCAGTCGGGGTATTTATTTGGTGGGCAACATGTCACTCCAAAGCAGTTGGTGTAGGCACAAAACTGTGTGATGACCCATAGAGCTGTGCCATGGTGTCTGAGAGGGGGAAAAAGAAACTGGGAAAGGCTGTGGGGTGTAGCTATGCTGGCTGAGGAGCCAGCTGTGTTCTCCACCTGGTCTTGCTGTGTTCTGAGTAGCAGTACTGCTGCTGCAGAAGGTCTCTTCTACTGTCTGGTCTCAGTTGTCTGTGTGCTGTAGTGGAGGGAGATGTGCCAGCAGTAGAGGAATGCTGGGCTCAGAGGGATCCACGTCAACTGAGGTGGATGCCTTGGGTGTGTGGTAGTTGGCAAATAAATTAAGATAATCTTCAGGGCTGGTGTTTTCAGCCTTTGCAACTCTCAGATAACAGAAATGCAAACCATCGCATCTTTGTGACAAAAGACATAAATGCATCATGGAGAAAATTTTAACCACAGAAATGTAAGAATAGCTTACCTCTTGCTGATAAAGAACTACACAAGTCCTTCTAATGTGGAAGAATTATCTGGTGGGCTGTCTCCAAAATAACCAAACCTCAGTTGCTACTGGTAAAATAGAGGCATAGTTTGTTGTTCTTATGAGATGTCTACAAAATCATTCCTCTTCTGTCAGGTTCCTGACAATGAGAAATAAGGTTACAGTAAACCATTTGTGCTTTATTGTTTGAATCTACCTTGCTGTGAGGTGAAAGCATGGAGGGTAACCATAACTTTGATTTGTATTTCTTCCCAAGCTTCATTAGAGTAAATACTGAGATAACATGTCAGCATGCCTTTATTTCTAGTCTTACTGAGCCTCAAGACAAGATCAAATGGCTGTTGAGTATTTTAATTCTTAATGCACAGTACACAACCTTCAAATATGTTCAAAAGAAGAAAATCTTGTCATAACCACCACTTGGAGAAAAAATGAAGGACGGTCTTCAAGAAGAGTGGGAGCTGGAAAGGCATATGTTTTCAGATTTCATCAGAAAAGTAAAAGATAGGGCAAAGAGTATAAAAGTCGACTCTTTTAAAAGGACCTATATAGTACTTCTTATGTGTATTCTTAAATATCAAGGAAGACCTTAGGATATTATAACATATCTCATTTTTCTAATTGAAATAAGCTGGGATGCTCACACTGACTCCATCATGAGGCGAGGAGGTGTTTGTAGCAGGAAATACAGCGCTAAGTATTAATCGAAGTGAGATTGTGGCTGGATGTGACAGATACCGAAGTGCCTGGGACACGTGCCCAAAACTTCGGGGGCCAGACTTGAAGGTCTTGTGCTGTCAGGGGTTATTTCCAGCCTCTTGTGGGCAGGACGCAGAGCAGCAGTTACGCAGCTGAATCTGTTCTCAGGCTCACCTGGTAATTACAGTGCAGCCACTGCCTTGCTAAGTTGCCTGAATACTGATGGTGACCCAGAAATCAGAAATTTAGTGCAAGCCCGACCCCTGAAATGGTGTGGGTCTTGTTTGTTTGTTTTGTTTTGCTGAGTGTTTTTTCTCCCTAAACCCACACTGCTTGTTTCTTACCTCTATCGCCAGCCTTTTTGGAAGCTGGAAGCAGCCTACAGAAAGCATAGGCTATTGTCTAGTGGCAAAAGCAATTATTTGGTATGCAAAATACCTACATGGTAGTGGTAACTATGTACTAACACGTGTCCAATAAGCATTAATGATAACATGCAACAACTTCAACAATCTGTGAACGTGCCATAGAATCACAGAATCACAGAATGGTAGGGGTTGGAAGGGACCTCTGTGGGTCATCTAGTCCAACCCTCCTGCCGAAGCAGGGTCACCTACAGCCATTCCCTGAGATATGGTGCTGACAACATTCCCTGCAGGTCTGGGATACGCAGCTTCACCTCTTCAATGCCAGTCCAGATGTGGATGTGTGTTTGAATCGGGGACATTGTAGCCACCTGCAGACGATGACTCCACCTGTGTGCTCTCTTGCACCTCAAAATCCTGCGAGGTTTTGCTGCTTGGCTCCTTAATACCACTGGGAGTTTGGCTCTTCATCTCTGCATGTGTCTGTCCCCACTTTTAAAATAGCACTTCCTCGGTGAGAAGTCATGAGGTTTAATGTGTTCGACACTGGTTTGTCGGATGGTTTGGTTGTGGGAACCCTAGAGCTAGCAAAAATAGCTGGTTGTATTACACAGAATATATTTTGAGCCCAACACAATAAACAAGTTATTTTGCATTTAAGACTATGAAGCAGGATCCAGTTTTTAATCCTACAAGGCCTATTTTTTGGAATGGATTATTGGATCGAAGTACATAAATAACTTCTGTGAGTGTTTTGGTTTAGCCTGGATAAATGCCAGGTGCCCACTAAAACTGCTCTATCGCTCCCCCTCTTCTACTGGACAGAGGAGAGGAAATATGATGCAAGGCTCGAGGGTTGAGATAAGGACAGGGAGAGACCACTCACCAATTGCTGTCACAGACAAAATAGACTGAACTTGGTGAGAAAAGGGAGTTTAATTCATCACCAAATCGGAGTAGGATAGTGAGAAATAAAACTAGGTCTTAAAACACCTTTCCCCCACCTCTCCCTTCTTCTGGGGCTCAACTTCACTCCCATTGCTCTCCCTCCTCCCCCCGAGCAGCGCAGGGGGACGGGGAATGGGGGTTGCGGTCAGTTCATCACACGTTGTGTGTGCCGCTCCTTCCTCCTCAGGGGGAGGACTCCTCACGCTCTTCCCCTGCTCCAGCGTGAGGTCCCTCTCACGGGAAACAGTTCCCCACTAACTTCTCCAACGTGAGTCCTTCCCATGGGCTGCAGCTCTTCACGGCATGTCCCAGTGTGGGTCCTTCCCACGCGGTTCAGCCCTTCAGGAACAGTCTGCTCCAGCGTGGGTCCCACATGGGGTCACAAGTCCTGCCAGCAAACCTGCTCTGGCGTGGGCTCCTCTTTCCACAGGTGTGCAGGTCCTGGCAGAGGCCTGCTCCAACACAGGCTCCTCATGGGGTCACAGTTTCCTTCAGGCATCCACCTGCTCTGGTGTGGGGTCCCTTCCACAGGCTGCAGGTGGAGATCTGCTCCACCGTGGGCCTCCGTGGACTGCAGGAGGACAACCTGCCTCACCAAGGTCTTCCTCACGAGCTGCAAGGGAAGGCTCTCTGCTCCAGCATCTCAAGCACCTCCTCCCCCTTCCTTCTGCACTGACCTTGGTGTCTGCAGAGTTGTTTCTCCCACTTGATCTCACTCCTCCCTCTTCACTACCATTTCACGGCAGTGTTTTTTCTTCCCCTTCTTCGTAATGTTATCCCAGAAGCACTATCACCATCGCTGATGGGCTTGGCCTTGGTCAGCGGTGGGTCTGTCTTAGAGCCGGCTGGCATTGGATTTATCAGACATGGGGGAAGCTTCTCGCAGCTTCTTACAGAAGCCACCCCTATAGGCCCCCTGCTACCAAAACCTTGCCACACAAATCCACAACAGTAAGACAAATTCTGTGCACGCTATGTAACTAATAGCTGACCACTGTAAATTTTCTTGCCATTTTAACAGCAGGAATCAAATCACAAATCAATTTTGTAAGTGTATGATTTCTATTTCAGGAACCCACTTGTGCTGAACAGCCTAAAACTCAGCACCTGTGGAAGAAGTTGGGAGATCCTGTAACAAAATGTACTATTAATTGCAAAACACAGTTACTGAATTCTCGTATTTGTCCAGGTTCTTTTATTCTCTGATTGTGTGATCTTGCTGCTTGTATGACTGGAGTATTCATTACATCTGTAAATAGAAAGCAAAGGAAAACTTTTTGGGTTGAAATTATTTTTTGTTGTTATTTTTTAATTCTTTCTTCCAGTGTTTCCCTTTTACATAGTTTGAGATGCATATAAATATTCCTAATGATTAGGCAGTAGTCAGCCAATTCCAACTTGCCTACAAATGAACCATTTTTAATCACACTTCATGTGAATTGGGCTCTATCATAAAAATTTCATGTGCAACTCAAAGAAATCTGTTCTCATTTTAGATAATGCTCTTTCTTTGTGGGTTTTTGTTTGTAGTGTTGTTGTTGTTTTCTTGATTTTTTTCCCTTCCTGGGGTATAAATAGCCCAGTATGGTTTTGAATAATATAGAATAAAAATGCTTTCCTGGCCATATAGTATTCAGGATGTGGGCTGCTTCATTACTGTACTTTATAATACAAGAAATATTCCTGTTACAGAATTTTTGAAGAAAACCATCAGAACAAGTGTTATCTCCTGATACCTAGTATCAAGCTAATCTCATTATCTCCAATTTTATCTTTGGAAACATACCTAGCCAGACAGTTGTGAGCAATCACATTTGGTGATAATAATTTGGAAAAAATTTTCAGCATCACCAGCTTCTGGGATTTGGCATCCCTCCCTTGGAAAGAGTGATTCCAGCGTGGGTGGGCAGCCACTTTCCTGGCCCTGAGGTTACAACACCCCAGCCAGGACTGGGCAGCAGAAGCAGTCCTGATGCTTTAAAGGCAAGAGGTGGAAGGTGTTGTAGCTGGTGGAAGACGAGCAAGGATGACCTTAGAGCTCAGCCTTTAGGTCTCCTCTGCCTCCTTCCATAGGGAACAGAAAAGTAAGCCATTCTCTCCCACTCACAAGTTCTCACACACTGTGTAGCAAAGTGCTTTCTCTGAAACCTCTCGCTGCCCTGTCGGATGTCATTAAAGCTGATGAAGTTCAGAAGTTTTTAGAGTGAAAGGAATGATGGACAAACAGGTGGTATAGTCAAATAAGTCTCATTTCCTTAGAAAACTAAGCTAGGTATGTGTATTTGATAACAAAAATAGTGAACAAGCAAACCAAAGCCAAGGATAGGGTTTAGTTTCTTTTGCATCTTTGTTCATAACTTTTACAATGCTTTGTGTGTTAATTGTAAACTTAATCCTAAATAGTCATACTGTTGCCCGCTGGCCATGTTTGTCTTCTTGGTGTCCTGTGGCCTGAAAGTTACCACAGAATATACTATTTCTTTTCTAAACTGTTAGGAAGTAATCTAATATAATTGCATAAGGAGTATTATGGACATATTTAGAGTTTTCTATGTGTATCAGCATGTTTAGGAATTTAATTCTTATGCTTAGTGCAACAAGTTTAAGTATGTGTAACAGATATTGATTTTCTTTGGGAGTCTCTTTCAGTGCCATAAGGAATTCGTCAGTAAAGCAGAAAAATAAACAGAATTTAGGGATCTGCAGCCCAGCCAAGTGACAGGGGGTTGCCGCATGCATCAGGAACGCTAGCAGGCGTGCTCTGGGGCTCTGGTGGTCCCAGCCAGGAGATGGCTGTGCACTGAGGAGCCGGCGAGCCACATCACAGCTAACCTGAGAAGCTGCAGGCCCGTGCTGTGCTTGTGTAGTAGCTTATATATTGCCTTTGTAGCTGTGCATTCAGGCCTGTGCTGAGCTGCACGTACACCTTGGCCACAGGATAAATGTTGCCAGTGAACTGTAATGATAGAGCCCACAGGCAGCTCCCGTTCAGTACCAGCGATTCCACCACACGCGTGTCCTTGTCGTCATCTGAAAATGTGCCAACAAGTTCTCCTGTTTTGTTTGACAGTAGATGAAAAGAATTGTTTTAAGGAAAAGTCCCATAAAAGCTTAAAAGCCCAAAATGGGGTAGGGATGCACGCAGCATGCAGTGCACTGATTGGAGACCCATCTGATGCCGTGCAGCTCAGGATTCCCAGAATCTGAGGAGATGTAAAATCATCTATGCTATCCTCTGCTTTTTTATAGTATTAACTCCACTAAAGGATGTTTTAAGTGACACTTCAGAGTCTGAATGCCTTTCTTTTTGGGTTTGTGACAAACCAGGACCTCTTGGTGCAGAGCAATGGCATGCTAATTTTGAGGGAGAAATGTAAAACCAAATGATACCAATCTGTGTTGCTGGTATGACTTGCAGAGGGTTAATGTACAAAGAAAAGGAGAGTACTACTCTAGCTGCTCTGGATGCCTGCTATTAAATTCCAGATGTTTAGCTTCTACATTTTATGCCATAGAGAAGCCTACTGCTGTTGGTTTAGCTCTGTACATGTTAGGTACTCTCAAAATAGTGGACCTGGTCCTGTACCTGAGAAACCTGTGGAAGAACTTTTGCATTCCTGGAAGGTCTTACTGACATGGAAGTAGTACTGCAGAGGTATAAAATCCACTTGTGTCGGTGTGCAAGTGCTGGAGGAGCAGGCTTTTTTTGTTTAGAGAAGAGGGAGAATTACCTGCCATCTGTCCGATCTTGTATGTAGAACTTCTGTACTGCTGTAGTGCTAAAGTTATTCTGACTCTGTGTTACTGATAATATTCCTTCTGTGCTGGTAGGTACAGGTATGAGCTACAGCATCAGTCAGAATTGCTGTTGACTTTGCATAATGTATAATTTGTCTTTTAATATTTTGAGTAAGATCTGTTTAGGAAAGCTATGGGGATTTTTTTCTTAGCAGCCTGCAATTTAAAACAAAAATGTTTACCAGTTTTACACATGCAGACAGAACATGGGGAGTGATGTGACTAGCTGTGAAGTGTGCACAGGGATAACTTTTCTGCGAATCCAGGGCTGGGTATCAGCACCTAGCGGAGTGTGGAGTCCTGGCAGCACAGAGGCTGAAGGATCACATTTCCTTCTCTGATTTTTTACTCAGCTAAATCAAATCCTCTTCACTGTTTGCCTCTGGGTCATGTGAATGTTGGGGTTGGCCCAGTGAGAGAAATGGGAACTGAACTCCTCACTGCTTAGTGCCTGCTTAAATGCGCCTCAGAGGATGGCCAGGGGCGTCCAAGCTTTGCCATTCTTGGCTAAAGATTTCGGAGGAAGCCAGGAGTGCGCACTTTTAAGAGCTGCAAAGTAAGTTGGGTTGAATTCCTCTGCAAGGTTCTTGATTTTGTGGAATGACGGAAGTTTCACAGTAGCTTCTCTTGAATAAACAAAATCATTGAATTAAAAGTGAAAACACAAATGCAATTGGTACACTAACATTTGTGTATTTTCTTTTTAAAATGATTCATTTTTCAGTCCTAATTTGCGTGCAGTGAATACTCACTTCTAGCAGCATTTATCTGCCATTAATTTGTTAACATTCTTGTCTTGTAATCCAGAAACACAAATTGTGTGATTTTTGGAATAAATGTGTGTGGACTTCTGATATTTTGAGCATAAATGGATATATTGTGCAGTTTCCTTGCATCTGCAGACGATACCAAAAAATACTTGACCAGCAAAAATGTGTGCAATCTCTTCACTGTACTGTTGCTACACAGAAGTCATAAGTGTTTACTAGCATTTGTTAGTAAGTCCTCAGATGCTCAGCATAGTGTAACAGTCTTGTTTTAAAGGCAGCTTCAGGTGTAATGCACTGTGAACAGGAGGGAAAGCTAATAAAGGCATCAGTGTGTGAGATTAAGATTTGCTCTGCTACAGTGTCATCAGGTTTTCCTGGATTTTTATAAAAAGAAACTGTGAATTAATCCTCTGTATTTTTTGTCTCAAGTATAAAAAGCACATCATATTTCCAGAAACAAAGCTGAAAAAAAACCACCAAAGGGAAGTTAACTTTGTTTTATAGTAAAAGTTGAAGAGATGACTTTTGACATGTAATGATTCTTGTCTGCAAACTGTTTTATGGTGTAGCAGGCTTTTCTTTTTCCTAACAGCAGAGAAATATACTTGTCTATTCTCAACAAATGTTATTGAACACTAAATTTAAAAAAAATCCAACACTTTTTTGGAATGGTATTCAAGTTTCTTCATCTTTTGTTCTTGACTCTCCACAGTTGCCAACTGCCGATTTCTGCCTGGCTACCCAGGACCTGATACCCGGTGTGGCTGCAGGTGTCATCTCAAGCACACTGAAAGAAAGTGTGTGCCAATGCAGTGCATGAAGGTAAAGCAGGAAAAGAAATCATTGTAGTGTTATTCAATGTATATCTGCATTTCTGTCTGTGACTCCTCTGCTTGAATTATGTATGTCCTAACATGACATGTAGATGTAGCCAGCTAAAGCCAGTTTAAGTGGCACTTTCTAATGTCTCCATGTAGGTTTGTTTTTGTTTGTTCATTTGTTTTGTTTGGGTTTTTTCCCACTTGGGTTCTCATTGCATGAGACCCTGGCATCGTGCTTTAGCTGAAATTTCAATAAGCAGGTTTTTCTTCAGATTTAGCCCTAAGTGCCTTAGATTTGGAAAAATCAGTCCTAGGCACCGAGGTGGTATTGAAAATCTTCTCCTCTGAAATCACTGGATATTTATGAGAACTGATAACTGTAAATGTAACAAATGTAACATGTAGGGGATATTATCACTTCAGGTTGTCAGAAACAAGTCTTGGTTCTTTGTGAATAATTCCGACGGTTGCAAGACAAGGGACTCCTGAATAATCCCTTTAGGCGCCTGGGCCTTGGGAGAACAGGTAGGCAAACTACAGAGATAAGGAGGCTGCAGGATAATCTGAAGACCCCTGCCGAGAGACGCCAAACAAACATGTGCGACGGACATTACCATATATTAATGAATTCTTGGAAAAGCCATTACTATGATAAACATTTCTTGGAAATGTAATGAATATGTATGTTAACATAGCATAAATACCTAGTAACTGTGTCTCTTCGGTGCACACGTTTGGAGGAGAGATCCCCCATGTGCCCGGCGCCGCAATAAAGAATACCTGCTTAATAGTCTGCCGACTATTGAGTCTTCAATTCCGGCTTTTCACGGCATCATTTCTGGCACCCCAGATGGGACCCGCTCTGCTCGGCTGCAGGACCCGCTGAGAACAGGACTCCCTAGGGTACCCCTGGGATTTCCCGGAGGGACTCCTCGCCTCACTCGGATCACTGCGGGAGCAGACAAGGACCATCTAAACGAGTAAAGGTATTCTTTTTTTTCCCTTTCTTTCTCTGTTTTGGTATGTGAGACCGGTCATTTGGAGAGTTCTCGTAAGTTGTAGGAGACGTCCTACGCTGAGCGCTGTACACCAGGCTACTAGTGCCTGAGGGTGTACGTCTTGGTATGTTGGTGCAGGCGCGGGTTAAGCTTTGTACTTCTGTAATAACGTACTTTTGGGTATTGGTGCGTTGGTGCAGGCACGGGTTGTGCTCTGCACTTCTGTAATAACGTGATTTTGGTAGCTGTGCGTTTGTACAGGCACGGGTTAAGCTTTGTACTTCTGTAATAATGTACATTCGTTATGGTACGCTTAGGAAACCCGCTTAAGTTATACTTCTGGCGATACAGATTTGTTGGTATTGAACTCAGATATCGGATATCTCGGATACTGGCTTGTTAACATACCCATCAGGCATCGTAAAACCAAAAAAAAAAAAAAAAAAAAAAAAAACCACCATCAAAAAAACCCACCTTGCACGGTGAACCTCTTTTCTTGTGACCAGAATATTAATTGTGACATTTTTGGAACGTGGTCAGAGCGAGACAAAAGGGGATGACAGATTAAAATTGTTAAGATAAAGACTAACAGAGGTACAGAATCAACAAAGTAAAATGGGGGACAGCAAAGCAGTGGTATTTTAAAGAAAAGCCCCTTAGGATGTACTCTAACACATTGGAAAGCTTGTGTGACTGTGTATGAAGCCTCTGTGTGAAAGACAAATAAGTCAAAAAAAAAAAAAAAAAAAAAAAGAAAGAAAGAAAAAAAAAAGAGAAAAAAAAAGAGGAAAAAAATAGGAAAAAAACGTTTGGTCCGTTCTGCTGATTTCCGGTTTTTGACTTGGGACTGTTGTATTTGAACTCTGATTCATCGGGGCCGTGGTTTCTGATTTCTTAAGTATCAGTGCAGGTTCTTCCCGTGGGGGGGATTTTGAGAGTCTCTCCCAGGATCTAGATGGCAACATTGGGAAAAGTGGGGGGAGACCCCTCACTTGACAACATCTTAAGAATGTATGGGGTTTGGTTTGCTTAAAGAAAATAGGCATGATTTAGGAATTGAACTGGGAATTTGGGGATAGGTTTTAAAATACTTAGAAGTTGGTACATATTGTGGGGTTACAAGTTCTCTAGTTATTTGGCATTGATCGATCATTTAGGGACTCTGGTTTTGGGGTATGTATTCAATATACTGTATATATTGTTTTGAAAGAGCTCTATGTATATAAACATGTTAACAGAAGTGGTTTGCCTGTATATATTGTTGTACTTAGGTGATACAGTTTGTAAACAGAAGCATTTTAAAAGATCGCTTCTAGGTTGTGTGTGTGTGCGTGTGTGTTGTGTTAACCGATTGGTGGAGAAGTTGAGAAGTTATTTTATTGTAACATGAGCTTCGGAGGGAGGTGATGCCCTCACAAACAATTAATTGAATTATGATATGTTGTTAGAATTGATGCGGTTTTGTGGACAGTTAAAAAGTATTGGAGATGAAAAGTTTCACGCGGTATTGAAAAGAAAAAAAAAAAAATCCAAAGGAAAACCCCTCTGGATTTTACAGAGGCTTGTGTAAAGTGATTAGAACAGAAAGGTATCAAGTTACAAGCTGCTTTGCTAGCTGCTGCTCTAAATGAAAAAAAAAAAAAAGAAGCAAAGTTCTTAGAAGTTAAGCAACAGAAAAACAAAACGAAAAAGAGGGGAAACAAGGTAACTTCTTACAGTATGGACTACTAGTGGAGTGTGAATCAGAATACAATACTCCTGTGTTACCAGTAAAAAAAAAAACTAAAACAGGTGGAACTTATTGGGTAGTACAGGATTCAAGAGAAGTGAATAAGATTGTTAGGGACGTACACCATGTGGTAGCAAGTATGGTTTATGGTATTGGATTTAAATGATGCATTCTTCTGTCTGCCTTTAGCCAAAGAAAGTCTGAATTTATTTGCATTTGAATGGGAAAATCCTACCACGGGTAAAAAACCCCAGCTTGCCTGGACAGTGTTACGCCAAGGTTTTAAGCATAGCCCAACGATCTTTGGAAATCAACTAGCACGAGAACTTGAAGCATGGAACGTGCCCTCCAGAGATGGAACCCTTTTACAGCATGTAGATGACATTAATAGCAACTGAAACAAAACCTGACTGTATACAGTAGACTATCAGTTTGTTAAAGTTTTTGAGATTAAATGGGTATCAAGTCTCTCAACAGAAAACTCAGATGGTGCGGCAACGGGTAACCTACGTTGGATGCAAGCTGTCTGGACAAAGAGAACTAGGAACAGAACAGAATGAAGCCATCTGCAGGACTCCCCTCCGTCAGACGGAGGGTAAAAGAGCTCAGGACCTTTCTGGGACTGACAGGTTGGTGCTGGTTATGGATTTATAATTACGGAATAATAGTGAGACCCTTATGTGAACTTTTGAAAAACAACCCCACCCGATTGATCTGGTCCAAAGAAGCTCAAAACGCATTTCACAGAATCACAGAATCACAGAATAGTAGGGGTTGGAAGGGACCTCTGTGGGTCATCTAGTCCAACCCCCCTGCCGAAGCAGGGTCACCTACAGCAGGCTGCACAGGACCCCGTCCAGGCGGGTCTTGAATATCTCCAGAGAAGGAGACTCCACAACCTCCCTGGGCAGCCTGTTTCAGTGCTCCGTCACCCTCAGAGGGAAGAAGTTCTTCCTCATGTTCAGACGGAACTTCCTGTGCCTCAGTTTGTGCCCATTGCCCCTTGTCCTGTCACTGGGCACCACTGAAAAGAGCTTGTCCCCATCCTCCTGACACCCACCCTTCAGATATTTGTAGGCATTTATAAGGTCCCCTCGCAGCCTTCTCTTCTTCAGGCTGAACAAGCCCAGTTCCCTCAACCTCTCCTCGTAGGGGAGATGCTCCAGTCCCCTCACCATCCTCGTAGCCCTCCGCTGGACTCTCTCCAGTAGCTCTTCATCTTTCTTGAACTGGGGAGCCCAGAACTGGACACAGTACTCCAGATGAGGCCTCACCAGGGCAGTGTAGAGGGGAAGGAGAACCTCCCTCCTCCTGCTAGCCACACTCTTCTTGATGCACCCCAGGATCCCATTGGCTTTCTTGGCAGCCAGGGCACACTGCTGGCTCATGGTTAACCTGTCGTCCACCAGGACACCCAGGTCCCTCTCTGCAGAGCTGCTCTCCAGCAGGTCCACCCCAAGCCTGTACTGGTGCATGAGGTTGTTCCTCCCCAGGTGCAGGACCCTGCACTTGCCCTTGTTGAACCTCATCAGGTTCCTCTCTGCCCAGCTTTCCAGCCTATCCAGGTCACGCTGAATGGCAGCACAGCCTTCTGGTGAAGATTTCAGACACTTAAGCAAGATCTAATGAAGGCCCCCGCTCTGGGCCTGCCTAATGTTACCAAACCCTTTTGGCTGTTTTCTTGTGAGACACAAGGCATAGCTCTGGGGATTCTAGCTCAACAGCTGGGACCCTACAAAAGAGCTGTGGCCTATTTTGCTAAACAGCTGGATGGAGTAAGCAAAGGATGGCCAGGATGTCTGCAAGCTGTGGCGGCGGTGGTCTTGACTATTCAGGAAGCCTGAAAATTCACCTTGGGGCAAAAGATCACAGTACCGATCTCACACAGAATATCAGCTGTACTGCAACAAAAAGGGAACTACTGGCTTTCCCCATCCCAATTTCCACGATACCAGGCCATTCTAATTGAATCAGAGAATATTAATATTGTAGTAACTAATATTATGAACCCAGCTTCTTTTCTCAGCAGATCAATCTCTGAACCATCGGTACATGATTGCTTAGAAACCATAGAGACTGTGTACTCCAGCAGACCAGATCTGAAAGAGGAACCCCTGGAAGATGCACAGGACTCCTGGTTCACTGATGGAAGCAGCATTGTCGGACAAGGTATTCGAAAGGCCAGGTATGCGGTGACAACAGCAGATGAAGTAGTTTGTTCTCAATCACTACCTGCTAGAACATCAGCTCAAAAGGCTGAAACTATTGCCCTAACTAGGGCTCTGGAGTTAACAAAAGGAAAAAGATAAATATATGGACAGATTCCAAATATGCCTTTGGAGTTGTCCACACTCATGGGACAATTTGGCAGGAGCGAGGACTACAAACTGCGCAAGGGAAGCAGATTTTTAAATACGCTGAGGAAATCCTTCGACTATTAGAAGCTGTTCAACTACCAGCAAAAGTTGCCATCATGCACTGCCGAGGACACCTGAAGGGTAACACTGACCAGGAAAGAGGTAACAGGTTGGCTGACTCTGAAGCTAAACAGGCAGCAGAGAGAATGTAAGAGATTTTATCCTTAATTCCAGATTATAGAAATAGAAACCTGAGTGACCAAGAAAATGTTGAGTATTCTAAAGCTGATGAAGAATTAATAGAGGGATTAGGGGGCCAAGTTCCATCCCAGGGGTGGGCCTACTTAAGTGATGGCAGAATTATAATCCCTGCTAAACAGATCTGGGGGGTGGTTAAAGAAGAACACAATAGGACACACTGGAGAGCGGACTCCCTGTACAAATTTTTAAATCAGAAATTAATAGGGAAAAATTTGTATACTACAGTCCGACAAGTAACCCAACAGTGTGAAACATGTTTAAAAATAACCCCAATACAGGTAACCGGGTACAATTAGGAGGTATTGGGAAGGGAAGTATACCAGGACAACATTGGCAAATTGATTTCTCTGAACTTCCAAGAAAAGGAGGGTACAAGTACTTATTAGTACTTATGGATACCTTTTCAGGTTGGCCAGAAGCATTCCCTTGTAGAACAAATAAAGCAAGGGAAGTAACGAAGGTATTATTAAATGAAATAATACCTCGATTTGGGGTACTGACAATTATCTCCTCAGATAGGGGGACGCATTTTTGTGCAGAAGTAGTGCAACAGGTCAGCAAACTGTTAGGAATCAACTGGCAGTTACATACGCCCTACAGACCACAAGCCAGTGGGCAAGTAGAAAAGATGCAAAAATATGCCAAAAAGCGAATCTATATTGGTACCAAGCATTGCCTATTGCACTACTTCGGATACGTGTAAAACCTAGGGCCAAAGAAAATTTGAGCCCTTTTGAGATAGTATATGGGAGACCATATCAGGCTAAACATCAGGGGGAAGATTTGAACCAGTTGGGAAATCAGTATCTACAAAATTATGTTATATCCTTAGGAAAACAATTAGAAAGGATTAGTAAAAATGTTTTGGGTACCAGGGCTAAAGGGGTAGATCACTCGATCCATCCATTTCGCTCTGGAGATTGGGTTTATGTTAAGAATTTTTCAGGTGATCCACTGAGAGAGAAGTGGAATGGACCTTACCAGGTATTGCTGACTACCTTCACTGCAATCAAGATTAGAGAACAACCGGCCTGGATCCATTATTCCCGAGTGAAGAAGGCTCCTAAACCACGATGGATGGTCGAAAAGGCTGGTGGTTTGAAACTATGATTGCGGTGGTAACTTTGTTAAACCTAGGCTTTTTAGTATACTGCGATCACGACAACTCGAACTACATAACTGGACCAAGATTTGATTGTTGGATTTGTACTGCCTTACCAAAAGGTGACATGAGACTCCCTTTATACGGGGTATGATCCACTCATTGGAATTGTGACAATCCCAGATATTGGTCAGCAATAATAGCTGCCTATGGAAAGCAAGATCCAACACTTGTTCATGCTGACCCCCTTCCATACACACAAAAATTGTACTTGCAGGGATGGGTGGAATGATTATTTGATCAACAAAACTACAGTAGAAGTAGGAACTTGCAATTTGAAAGGGACAGGCATGATATATATGGATTTTTGTAGCAGAACCCAATTAGAAACCTATAGCCCCTCGAACTGGGATTATTTGAGGAATGTACCAATTGGCTGGGTAAATTGCGAAACATTTTACGGAGCTAATCTCACAGCCACTGATGGGCCCTGTAAATATACCCGACGGGTATTGGTGGCGATGTGGTGATGGCATTAGCAGAAAGCAGCTCCCTGCAGGTTGGAAGGGAATGTGTACCATAGGTCATCTAGTCAGCCAGGACCGAATATATAATCAGTCCCAAATACCTAAAGGCATATTAAGAACATCATGGAGACAAGCCAAACGGGAAGACAACCCACTTGTAAGTAGGGGAACAAAATTTAACCTCTTGGCTCCCCAGTTTAGAGTGGTTGAAACAATTATTCATGGGAATGATCACACTGGTGGTTTTGGGAATACTTGTTTGCATGTCTCTCAAATGTTTCCTTTGGTGTTGTTAGGGCTCAGTTGAGACATACAGTGACAGGAAAAGGAACAAGATTAGGCACCAAGTAGAAACTGGAAAATACTTTTCCCAGAGCCTTGGCGTGAAAGACTAAAGGAATTTGAAAATAATACCTACAAAATAGAATAGTGAGGATTCATAGCTTTCTAGCTACAAATCCTCAAAAGAAAAGGAGGGATTGATAACTGTAAATGTAACAAATGTAACATGTAGGGGATGTTATCACTTCAGGTTGTCAGAAACAAGTCTTGGTTCTTTGTGAATAATTCCGACGGTTGCAAGACAAGGGACTCCTGAATAATCCCTTTAGGCGCCTGGGCCTTGGGAGAACAGGTAGGCAAACTACAGAGATAAGGAGGCTGCAGGATAATCTGAAGACCCCTGCCGAGAGACGCCAAACAAACATGTGCGACGGACATTACCATATATTAATGAATTCTTGGAAAAGCCATTACTATGATAAACATTTCTTGGAAATGTAATGAATATGTATGTTAACATAGCATAAATACCTAGTAACTGTGTCTCTTCGGTGCACACGTTTGGAGGAGAGATCCCCCGTGTGCCCGGCGCCGCAATAAAGAATACCTGCTTAATAGTCTGCCGACTATTGAGTCTTCAATTCCGGCTTTTCACGGCATCATTTCTGGCACCCCAGATGGGACCCGCTCTGCTCGGCTGCAGGACCCGCTGAGAACAGGACTCCCTAGGGTACCCCTGGGATTTCCCGGAGGGACTCCTCGCCTCACTCGGATCACTGCGGGAGCAGACAAGGACCATCTAAACGAGTAAAGGTATTCTTTTTTTTCCCTTTCTTTCTCTGTTTTGGTATGTGAGACCGGTCATTTGGAGAGTTCTCGTAAGTTGTAGGAGACGTCCTACGCTGAGCGCTGTACACCAGGCTACTAGTGCCTGAGGGTGTACGTCTTGGTATGTTGGTGCAGGCGCGGGTTAAGCTTTGTACTTCTGTAATAACGTACTTTTGGGTATTGGTGCGTTGGTGCAGGCACGGGTTGTGCTCTGCACTTCTGTAATAACGTGCTTTTGGTAGCTGTGCGTTTGTACAGGCACGGGTTAAGCTTTGTACTTCTGTAATAATGTACATTCGTTATGGTACGCTTAGGAAACCCGCTTAAGTTATACTTCTGGCGATACAGATTTGTTGGTATTGAACTCAGATATCGGATATCTCGGATACTGGCTTGTTAACATACCCATCAGGCATCGTAAAACCAAAAAAAAAAAAAAAAAAAAAAAAAACCACCATCAAAAAAACCCACCTTGCACGGTGAACCTCTTTTCTTGTGACCAGAATATTAATTGTGACATTTTTGGAACGTGGTCAGAGCGAGACAAAAGGGGATGACAGATTAAAATTGTTAAGATAAAGACTAACAGAGGTACAGAATCAACAAAGTAAAATGGGGGACAGCAAAGCAGTGGTATTTTAAAGAAAAGCCCCTTAGGATGTACTCTAACACATTGGAAAGCTTGTGTGACTGTGTATGAAGCCTCTGTGTGAAAGACAAATAAGTCAAAAAAAAAAAAAAAGAAAGAAAGAAAAAAAAAAGAGAAAAAAAAAGAGGAAAAAAATAGGAAAAAAACGTTTGGTCCGTTCTGCTGATTTCCGGTTTTTGACTTGGGACTGTTGTATTTGAACTCTGATTCACCGGGGCCGTGGTTTCTGATTTCTTAAGTATCAGTGCAGGTTCTTCCCGTGGGGGGGATTTTGAGAGTCTCTCCCAGGATCTAGATGGCAACATTGGGAAAAGTGGGGGGAGACCCCTCACTTGACAACATCTTAAGAATGTATGGGGTTTGGTTTGCTTAAAGAAAATAGGCATGATTTAGGAATTGAACTGGGAATTTGGGGATAGGTTTTAAAATACTTAGAAGTTGGTACATATTGTGGGGTTACAAGTTCTCTAGTTATTTGGCATTGATCGATCATTTAGGGACTCTGGTTTTGGGGTATGTATTCAATATACTGTATATATTGTTTTGAAAGAGCTCTATGTATATAAACATGTTAACAGAAGTGGTTTGCCTGTATATATTGTTGTACTTAGGTGATACAGTTTGTAAACAGAAGCATTTTAAAAGATCGCTTCTAGGTTGTGTGTGTGTGCGTGTGTGTTGTGTTAACCGATTGGTGGAGAAGTTGAGAAGTTATTTTATTGTAACATGAGCTTCGGAGGGAGGTGATGCCCTCACAAACAATTAATTGAATTATGATATGTTGTTAGAATTGATGCGGTTTTGTGGACAGTTAAAAAGTATTGGAGATGAAAAGTTTCACGCGGTATTGAAAAGAAAAAAAAAAAAATCCAAAGGAAAACCCCTCTGGATTTTACAGAGGCTTGTGTAAAGTGATTAGAACAGAAAGGTATCAAGTTACAAGCTGCTTTGCTAGCTGCTGCTCTAAATGAAAAAAAAAAAAAAGAAGCAAAGTTCTTAGAAGTTAAGCAACAGAAAAACAAAATGAAAAAGAGGGGAAACAAGGTAACTTTTTACAGTATGGACTACTAGTGGAGTGTGAATCAGAATACAATACTCCTGTGTTACCAGTAAAAAAAAAAACTAAAACAGGTGGAACTTATTGGGTAGTACAGGATTTAAGAGAAGTGAATAAGATTGTTAGGGACGTACACCATGTGGTAGCAAGTATGGTTTATGGTATTGGATTTAAATGATGCATTCTTCTGTCTGCCTTTAGCCAAAGAAAGTCTGAATTTATTTGCATTTGAATGGGAAAATCCTACCACGGGTAAAAAACCCCAGCTTGCCTGGACAGTGTTACGCCAAGGTTTTAAGCATAGCCCAACGATCTTTGGAAATCAACTAGCACGAGAACTTGAAGCATGGAACGTGCCCTCCAGAGATGGAACCCTTTTACAGCATGTAGATGACATTAATAGCAACTGAAACAAAACCTGACTGTATACAGTAGACTATCAGTTTGTTAAAGTTTTTGAGATTAAATGGGTATCAAGTCTCTCAACAGAAAACTCAGATGGTGCGGCAACGGGTAACCTACGTTGGATGCAAGCTGTCTGGACAAAGAGAACTAGGAACAGAACAGAATGAAGCCATCTGCAGGACTCCCCTCCGTCAGACGGAGGGTAAAAGAGCTCAGGACCTTTCTGGGACTGACAGGTTGGTGCTGGTTATGGATTTATAATTACGGAATAATAGTGAGACCCTTATGTGAACTTTTGAAAAACAACCCCACCCGATTGATCTGGTCCAAAGAAGCTCAAAACGCATTTCACAGAATCACAGAATCACAGAATAGTAGGGGTTGGAAGGGACCTCTGTGGGTCATCTAGTCCAACCCCCCTGCCGAAGCAGGGTCACCTACAGCAGGCTGCACAGGACCCCGTCCAGGCGGGTCTTGAATATCTCCAGAGAAGGAGACTCCACAACCTCCCTGGGCAGCCTGTTTCAGTGCTCCGTCACCCTCAGAGGGAAGAAGTTCTTCCTCATGTTCAGACGGAACTTCCTGTGCCTCAGTTTGTGCCCATTGCCCCTTGTCCTGTCACTGGGCACCACTGAAAAGAGCTTGTCCCCATCCTCCTGACACCCACCCTTCAGATATTTGTAGGCATTTATAAGGTCCCCTCGCAGCCTTCTCTTCTTCAGGCTGAACAAGCCCAGTTCCCTCAACCTCTCCTCGTAGGGGAGATGCTCCAGTCCCCTCACCATCCTCGTAGCCCTCCGCTGGACTCTCTCCAGTAGCTCTTCATCTTTCTTGAACTGGGGAGCCCAGAACTGGACACAGTACTCCAGATGAGGCCTCACCAGGGCAGTGTAGAGGGGAAGGAGAACCTCCCTCCTCCTGCTAGCCACACTCTTCTTGATGCACCCCAGGATCCCATTGGCTTTCTTGGCAGCCAGGGCACACTGCTGGCTCATGGTTAACCTGTCGTCCACCAGGACACCCAGGTCCCTCTCTGCAGAGCTGCTCTCCAGCAGGTCCACCCCAAGCCTGTACTGGTGCATGAGGTTGTTCCTCCCCAGGTGCAGGACCCTGCACTTGCCCTTGTTGAACCTCATCAGGTTCCTCTCTGCCCAGCTTTCCAGCCTATCCAGGTCACGCTGAATGGCAGCACAGCCTTCTGGTGAAGATTTCAGACACTTAAGCAAGATCTAATGAAGGCCCCCGCTCTGGGCCTGCCTAATGTTACCAAACCCTTTTGGCTGTTTTCTTGTGAGACACAAGGCATAGCTCTGGGGATTCTAGCTCAACAGCTGGGACCCTACAAAAGAGCTGTGGCCTATTTTGCTAAACAGCTGGATGGAGTAAGCAAAGGATGGCCAGGATGTCTGCAAGCTGTGGCGGCGGTGGTCTTGACTATTCAGGAAGCCTGAAAATTCACCTTGGGGCAAAAGATCACAGTACCGATCTCACACAGAATATCAGCTGTACTGCAACAAAAAGGGAACTACTGGCTTTCCCCATCCCAATTTCCACGATACCAGGCCATTCTAATTGAATCAGAGAATATTAATATTGTAGTAACTAATATTATGAACCCAGCTTCTTTTCTCAGCAGATCAATCTCTGAACCATCGGTACATGATTGCTTAGAAACCATAGAGACTGTGTACTCCAGCAGACCAGATCTGAAAGAGGAACCCCTGGAAGATGCACAGGACTCCTGGTTCACTGATGGAAGCAGCATTGTCGGACAAGGTATTCGAAAGGCCAGGTATGCGGTGACAACAGCAGATGAAGTAGTTTGTTCTCAATCACTACCTGCTAGAACATCAGCTCAAAAGGCTGAAACTATTGCCCTAACTAGGGCTCTGGAGTTAACAAAAGGAAAAAGATAAATATATGGACAGATTCCAAATATGCCTTTGGAGTTGTCCACACTCATGGGACAATTTGGCAGGAGCGAGGACTACAAACTGCGCAAGGGAAGCAGATTTTTAAATACGCTGAGGAAATCCTTCGACTATTAGAAGCTGTTCAACTACCAGCAAAAGTTGCCATCATGCACTGCCGAGGACACCTGAAGGGTAACACTGACCAGGAAAGAGGTAACAGGTTGGCTGACTCTGAAGCTAAACAGGCAGCAGAGAGAATGTAAGAGATTTTATCCTTAATTCCAGATTATAGAAATAGAAACCTGAGTGACCAAGAAAATGTTGAGTATTCTAAAGCTGATGAAGAATTAATAGAGGGATTAGGGGGCCAAGTTCCATCCCAGGGGTGGGCCTACTTAAGTGATGGCAGAATTATAATCCCTGCTAAACAGATCTGGGGGGTGGTTAAAGAAGAACACAATAGGACACACTGGAGAGCGGACTCCCTGTACAAATTTTTAAATCAGAAATTAATAGGGAAAAATTTGTATACTACAGTCCGACAAGTAACCCAACAGTGTGAAACATGTTTAAAAATAACCCCAATACAGGTAACCGGGTACAATTAGGAGGTATTGGGAAGGGAAGTATACCAGGACAACATTGGCAAATTGATTTCTCTGAACTTCCAAGAAAAGGAGGGTACAAGTACTTATTAGTACTTATGGATACCTTTTCAGGTTGGCCAGAAGCATTCCCTTGTAGAACAAATAAAGCAAGGGAAGTAACGAAGGTATTATTAAATGAAATAATACCTCGATTTGGGGTACTGACAATTATCTCCTCAGATAGGGGGACGCATTTTTGTGCAGAAGTAGTGCAACAGGTCAGCAAACTGTTAGGAATCAACTGGCAGTTACATACGCCCTACAGACCACAAGCCAGTGGGCAAGTAGAAAAGATGCAAAAATATGCCAAAAAGCGAATCTATATTGGTACCAAGCATTGCCTATTGCACTACTTCGGATACGTGTAAAACCTAGGGCCAAAGAAAATTTGAGCCCTTTTGAGATAGTATATGGGAGACCATATCAGGCTAAACATCAGGGGGAAGATTTGAACCAGTTGGGAAATCAGTATCTACAAAATTATGTTATATCCTTAGGAAAACAATTAGAAAGGATTAGTAAAAATGTTTTGGGTACCAGGGCTAAAGGGGTAGATCACTCGATCCATCCATTTCGCTCTGGAGATTGGGTTTATGTTAAGAATTTTTCAGGTGATCCACTGAGAGAGAAGTGGAATGGACCTTACCAGGTATTGCTGACTACCTTCACTGCAATCAAGATTAGAGAACAACCGGCCTGGATCCATTATTCCCGAGTGAAGAAGGCTCCTAAACCACGATGGATGGTCGAAAAGGCTGGTGGTTTGAAACTATGATTGCGGTGGTAACTTTGTTAAACCTAGGCTTTTTAGTATACTGCGATCACGACAACTCGAACTACATAACTGGACCAAGATTTGATTGTTGGATTTGTACTGCCTTACCAAAAGGTGACATGAGACTCCCTTTATACGGGGTATGATCCACTCATTGGAATTGTGACAATCCCAGATATTGGTCAGCAATAATAGCTGCCTATGGAAAGCAAGATCCAACACTTGTTCATGCTGACCCCCTTCCATACACACAAAAATTGTACTTGCAGGGATGGGTGGAATGATTATTTGATCAACAAAACTACAGTAGAAGTAGGAACTTGCAATTTGAAAGGGACAGGCATGATATATATGGATTTTTGTAGCAGAACCCAATTAGAAACCTATAGCCCCTCGAACTGGGATTATTTGAGGAATGTACCAATTGGCTGGGTAAATTGCGAAACATTTTACGGAGCTAATCTCACAGCCACTGATGGGCCCTGTAAATATACCCGACGGGTATTGGTGGCGATGTGGTGATGGCATTAGCAGAAAGCAGCTCCCTGCAGGTTGGAAGGGAATGTGTACCATAGGTCATCTAGTCAGCCAGGACCGAATATATAATCAGTCCCAAATACCTAAAGGCATATTAAGAACATCATGGAGACAAGCCAAACGGGAAGACAACCCACTTGTAAGTAGGGGAACAAAATTTAGCCTCTTGGCTCCCCAGTTTAGAGTGGTTGAAACAATTATTCATGGGAATGATCACACTGGTGGTTTTGGGAATACTTGTTTGCATGTCTCTCAAATGTTTCCTTTGGTGTTGTTAGGGCTCAGTTGAGACATACAGTGACAGGAAAAGGAACAAGATTAGGCACCAAGTAGAAACTGGAAAATACTTTTCCCAGAGCCTTGGCGTGAAAGACTAAAGGAATTTGAAAATAATACCTACAAAATAGAATAGTGAGGATTCATAGCTTTCTAGCTACAAATCCTCAAAAGAAAAGGAGGGATTGATAACTGTAAATGTAACAAATGTAACATGTAGGGGATGTTATCACTTCAGGTTGTCAGAAACAAGTCTTGGTTCTTTGTGAATAATTCCGACGGTTGCAAGACAAGGGACTCCTGAATAATCCCTTTAGGCGCCTGGGCCTTGGGAGAACAGGTAGGCAAACTACAGAGATAAGGAGGCTGCAGGATAATCTGAAGACCCCTGCCGAGAGACGCCAAACAAACATGTGCGACGGACATTACCATATATTAATGAATTCTTGGAAAAGCCATTACTATGATAAACATTTCTTGGAAATGTAATGAATATGTATGTTAACATAGCATAAATACCTAGTAACTGTGTCTCTTCGGTGCACACGTTTGGAGGAGAGATCCCCCGTGTGCCCGGCGCCGCAATAAAGAATACCTGCTTAATAGTCTGCCGACTATTGAGTCTTCAATTCCGGCTTTTCACGGCATCAGAACCAAATTGTTAAAGAATGAAAAATGTTTGGAGTCATATGCCAGTTTGCATTATGCTGTTGTGCATCTCTCCTTCATCTTACTCTTGGTCAATTGGTTCAGACCTTTTCTCAACTGTTAACAAAAAGTACACAATGATTTAAAAAAAAAGATATTCACAGGTATCTTGACTATAATTAGCTTTTAAAACAATGGTTTAAATTTCCAAAAATAAAATATTAAATAATTAGAGGAAGCACAGATGTTCGCATGCACATACAAAGGTATTATTGCCTTTTCAGTTATGCTTCTGCTGTTCCAGAAACCCAAACATTATGTGTGTTCAATCTGGAGAGACAATCATTCATAGCCCTTGTGCCTCATAGTAGCCACAGATCATAGAAATGATGACTATTTGTCTCATCCTAAAATATCTGTTCCAACTCTTTTGAACTAAATCTGCAGTCTAGTTGGAAATACCTCATACAGTGGTCTTTTTATGTGTGTCTTTAATAGTCACACAATGGGCTCGTGATGTTGTATCTGTTAAAATGTTTCTCAAAACCATGTCTTCAGACGATAAAACTGCAGTATTACATGTTGTGTTCATCTTTACGAGACTTCCTGAAAGACCTAAAATTTCACCCTGCAGCAGTCGCTCCTTCTCTTTCTGTCTCTTCCGAGAATGGAACAAGGTATCTTACTAGAAAGCAGGGGTTGGTTGGTTGGTTGATTAGCTTTTAAGTTTTTGGTATGCTGGAATTAACAGTAGAGCTGCTGAAAGGTAAAATAAAAAGAGAAATCTTTTCTTGCCGAAGTCCCTTAACAAGCCATCCTTACCAAACACATTTCAGTGTTTTCACGGTCATGTTGGCCTCTAGTTTTCTCATACAATTTGCACAGAAAATGAATATATGCTACTTACATAAGTTAACTCTTCAATCCAAGGATTTCTATTATTCTGATAAGAAAGGGCTGCAGAAGCCTTATAAAAAAAAGGTGCACAAATATTGAACATTCTCATTATGCCATTCTGATTTATGTCCTGCACAGTTATTTATGAATGGCTTCCCTCTGATTAGATTTGAAACATAAACCAAGTCTCTCTGATACAATAAAGACTAAAAAGTACAAGCACAAGCGTTAACCAAAATCTTCTAGTCTGTGTAACTGATTGTATACCACAGAAAAGTATTTTAAAATATTTTATATGGTTGTTAAGACATTTTTATTGGAAACAGCTTCAATCACTATATGAAAATCTAGTTTCTGTTTTTCTGTTTCCAAAGATTCGTGTTTTTTCCTTTTTTTTTTTTTCCTTAAGCTGTAGTGTGGAAAGTTTGAGTTTTGCTCCATGCTGATAAAAATAAAAAATCTTGCAGTATTGCTTTTTGCAAGACAAAGGGAACAATTTGTACTCATTAGGTAAAATTGTGAGCCTAATGTAGAATGTGTATAATCTGCTACATACAACTGCTACAAAAATAAAAGCCTGAAGTATTGTTAATGAGATAGGTATTTTCTGCTTCAAAATACTTCATAAACTCAGGTTTGCATCTCCTTCCAGAAGAGAGGCCAAAAGTAATATTATGGCAAAACTGTATTAGGGAAGTGCAAGTCTAACATTGCAGCATAATTTACACTAAGATTGCAACACACCCGCACATATGTGTATTTATACAGATATGTGCACATACATGTATATAAATATCTACACCAGTCTCTCTAAATGGAGACTGCAAACCTACAGTGCTACATCCAATTCATGTAATTGACCCCTTAAACTGCTTATCTGCTCAGATTTATCACAGCTCAGAAATAACATTATTTCAAGAAATGAAGTATTTTGTCCATGACTGCATGATAGTTTAGTATACTATTATTGAACCTATTTTATAAGCAGAGTTACTTGCTGCAGGCTGTGCTTGTATGTAGGCACAAAAGTTTGGATGCTTCTTGCTGACCCCATAGCAAGCACTGAGATGTCTTCCCACGGGTACCTCATGCTGCGTTGGTTGCGCGGGGCCATGGGCGTGCATTGGCCCGTATCCTGAGCACGTGTCGTCCTGCAGCCAGGTATTTCTGTTCCCTTCTGCATCCCCATCTCACATGGGTCTTAGTCTCCTGGTCGGTCAGACAGGCCTTTGCTCCGAGACATGACACAGCCTGTGGGAACGATGAGCTTTATGCTGTCATCTGAATTTGGCATAGATGTGCTAGTGGCTGCTGTGACAGATGTGGCACGGCATGGTGCCCAGCTCTAGCCAGGCAGCAGAGCCCTGCCCTGGCTAATGCCTGTGGCAGAAGTACAGGAGCCTACCGGTGGCATGCCCCTCTCAGCTGAATCCTCGCTGAATGTGCCATCGTAGTACCAGGCTGCTTGACACAGCAAACATTCTGCTCACAAATCGCAGATCTGGGTGAGGGAGGTAACCCTGAGCTCACACACAGCCGTAGCAATCCTTTCCTGGCTCCAGGCTCGCAGGCAAAGGCTGGGCTATCAGAGGGGCTGTTTGCAACCCATGCTAAATGATACATTGCAATGCAACGTGCTGATGGATGTCTAAGTATGTTGTGTTGATATCCTTTTTTTTTTTTTTCCCTTACCTTAAGGCAGTTTTACCATAGCCTGTCCTGCTTCCTTTGCCTTACCTATATAAGCTATGGCTATATATATAGCCTATATATAGCCATATCTGAAATTTGCTCATCATCTGCTGGCAGCAAAGGCCATGTGTTCTATGAATGGCATATCCCACTCCTGCGTGCAGTGGACCAACAGGTCATAGAACAAATCCACATACATAACACTCACATTG
The DNA here is from genome assembly GCF_030867145.1 of Opisthocomus hoazin. Classification (NCBI taxonomy): domain Eukaryota; kingdom Metazoa; phylum Chordata; class Aves; order Opisthocomiformes; family Opisthocomidae; genus Opisthocomus; species Opisthocomus hoazin. The sequence goes on from NC_134420.1 coordinate 45,900,250, forward strand.
GTAATTTATAGCTCAAAACAGCAGTTTGTGGCAATTTCATATGGGAAAATATAAAGAAAGAAAATGTCATGTCATCCTTATGCTAGAATAGATGCAATGTACATTTTTTAAAAACCCATTTTTTTTTAAACACTGTTAAATATTAACATATACTTTTTTAGAATATTAACAGATGCATGTTTAGAAAAGATATGTAAACAGATGGAATGATGACAAATTTACTGAGCTACTGAGTAGCAGCAGTGTTTCCTTTTTGTTAGATAAGAAGTATTTTTACTGAAAAAAAGAGACAAATGTTGCAAATGTGCCTATGCATGTCTTTTTTAAAAAAAATAAACTTGGACTGTTGGACTGAGTAATAGAACATCATGTCTGTCTGATCCTCCTTTTTAACATCAGATTTTGCAGACATCTGTTGTCTTTGCAGGAAGGTGGACCCTGAAGGTGACAGTGTCTGGGAATTCTGCTTGTTTTTCATCAGGCAGGAAAATAACTCTGGGCTTTGCCCTTGCCCAGGGAGCGAGTGCTGAGGAGCAGGAGGATGTGGAGCCCAAATGCCCAACTGCCTCTTGGAGCCAAGGTAGGAAACCATAAAAGCTGCCAGGGCACGAAACAAAACTTCTTCATGAAGGAATGTTTTTTTTCTGCCATTTGTGTCATGGGAATGTTTTCTATGTGCTTTCTCTTTACAAAAAGATACTTCATTGGTCTTGTTATAGCTACATGCTTTAAAGCTTTGAGCAGAATAATTTACTTATAGAATGTCACGGTTTAACCCCAGTCAACAGGTCAGCACCCCACAGCCGCTCGCTCACTCCCCCGGGTAGGATGGGGGAGGAAATCAGAGGGGTAATAGTGAGAAAACTCGTGGGTTGACATAACGACAGTTTAATAGGTAAAGCAAAAGCCATGTGTGCAGGCAAAGCAAAAGAAGGAATTCATTCCCTGCTGCCCATCGGCAGGCAGGTGTTCAGCCAACTCCAGGGAAGCAGGGCTCCATTGCATGTAACAGTTACTTGGGAAGGCAAATGCCGTCACTCCAAACGTCCTCCCCTTCTTTCTTCTTCCTCCAGCTTTACATGCCGAGCATGACACCATACTGCATGGAATATCCCTTGGGTCAGTTGGGGTCAGCTGTCCCAGCCATGTCCCCTCCCAACTTCTTGTGCACCTGGCAGCATGAGAAGCTGCAAAGTCCTTGACTGCCTGGCAGCAACTGAAAACATCACTATGTTATCAACATTATTTTCATCCCAAATCCAAAAAGCAACAGTGCACCAGCTACCAGAAAAAAAATTAACTCTATCCCAGACAAAACCAGGACACAGAAAAGTCATCTTTTATTGTCATGAGAGCTGGTACACATGTTGACTGTTAATTTGTCTCTCATCTTAAGCTGCTACGAACTTCTACCATTCTTACTCACTAGAGCTCTTGCAATGTACTGCACTTACTATAATACGGTAAGATTTAAGAAACATATTTAAATCAACTAATCCTGGAGCTTCAGTAATATTTCAAAGAAACATATGCATCACAAAGGTCTGTATATGTTGATCTCGCTTACTCTGAGAGACCTGCTTTTCCTTTTTATACCTGCTTCATTTTAACAGTGCACATCTTGTTGCTCAGCTACAAAACACTTGAAAAAGTTCTCTGACACAGGTATTCTGCCAGACTACTTTTGCTATGTTTTGTTTATCAGATGCTATATTTTCATTTAGATTTTCACTACAGATTTGTATTACAATAGTTGTATTTTTCTATTAAGGGCAACTGATGTACTAAGCAGTCAAACCCAGGGCAATAATCAGTCTGGGAGAGATCAAAGGGTGCTCTTCTAAATCCCAACAATCTGATGGGGGTGAGTGAAACCAACAGTCTTGCTTTTGCTTTGGTCTCCTATTAATTTTCACTCTTGTTTGCTGCAGAGCAACTGGTTTCCTGTCAATCCAGTGGACTACTTGAAAAAAATCCATCTGGATGTCACAAATGCAATTCCAATGTGCTTAGGACAAACAACTGCTCTTTACCTTAACCCTTCTCTTTGGCAGGGACTCAGGGGAAGAAGAAATTCCTTGAGCAATGGTGTCACCAAAACCCATCAGAACACAGCGTATCTGAACCCAGTGCCATGTGCCGAGATGTGAGTTAGTCTGATTCTTTGCTAAGTGACAGGCACAAACCATGTGTGATTTAAAGGGAGGGGGAAAAAAAAAAAAGAGTGAATGACAGCCAAATACTTTGATGAGAAGTTGCAGAGCTGGAATGGTAGTAGTAACAGCCCACTGTTAGTATTGTCAGCAGAGAGATTTCTTCCTTAATGCACCCTGCTGAGCTAGATGATCTCTTCAAATCTATTTCAGCCCAGCATTTTTATGATTTCATGACAATATCTCAGTATTTTGGCTAGTACTCAAAGTCCTGCTTTCTCTCCTTTCTCTGCCGTATATCATCAAGTGGCTAGGGCAAAAAAAAAAAAATACAGGTTTGATTCAAATTCCTTGCTCTTAAAAACAGAGGCTACTGCTGCACTCTGCAAGAAGAGAAAAGATGGGAGCACGTCCGTGTTCCTGCCTGGCCCAGGTGGACAGTGAGGTGGCTGAAACGGAAATTCTGCTGCGCAAGGGGGAAAAGGTGCCACCACCCTCCCCCCCCCCCCCCCCCCCCCCCCCCGATGCCGAGCACTACAGGATGAAATGATGGAAGGAATTCTACACACTGGAGCAGCAGATAGCATAGAAGTTGCAGAATGCCTTAGGAAAAAGAACAAAAAGAAAAGAGCATCCTACTGCAAAAAGCATGCCATGGCCATAGTGTTTCCTTCCCTTTACTGGTTATTCCTCTGCCTGCCTGGTGAAGGATATTTTTAGAGTCCCTTGCATGGCAATGGGAGAAAGGAGGTGGGGAGGGCTTCTCTACAGGTTTAGTCAAGGACCTCTGCTACTGCTCGCTGGTCTGAATTTTGATCCCTGTGGGGTTCTCCCATTCTCTGGTTTTATGTGAAGAGTTGGTAGATTATAGCAGCAGTGGAAGGCTCTCCCCTTGCCTGGCTGGGAACTGGGCTGATGGTTTACCAAACTAAGGCAAACTGGCAAGGCTTGCTTTCTTCTAGCGCTGGTGGAAGAACTGATCTTCACTCCCAGATTTAATTCTTGCAGGACAGAGTAGATGGAGTAAATACTTCTGTCTGTAACAGTTCGCACTGGAACTACATCCCCAAAAACCTGACAGTTCTCAGTTACCTCAATACATGCAAAACCCCTCTGGTCATCACATCTTTCCCACAGAGATCTGTGACCATTTAGAAGTGTGCACATTTTCTTAAGTATTTTTTGTGAAAGACAGAAATTCATATACTTTTCTCCTATAAGTTATCCATAGGCATTCTTTTGCAATGGTTTTTTGTCGTTGTTGTTGTTCATGTCTTTGCATTACAGAATGGTGAAGAATGTGCTCAACCCTGATTTAACTGGAAAGCTGCCCTAGTCTGTGCTGATGGGAAAACTGCATCTCCCTCCCAGTCTGCAGTGTGTCTGTATCCTGCAATGCTGAAAACTCCTGTGCTGCAGTAAAGTTGCAGCAAATTGTTTTACAGTTCGTGGCTTTTTTTGTTCATTTGGTTTGTTGTTTTTTTTTTTCCATTGAATGCAGACATTGTATAAAACAGGATTATTGTGCTGTCGAATGCTGGGACAGGGGTGGTTGTCTCATTCAGCACCCATAACAGGTGGGCCAACTGTGAATCCTTACGGCATGCCGACTGCCTGTGATGCAGCCAGACGGGAAGGATCCCTGTCGCCGCAAATGTTCTCATGGAGGTTGTTTTAGTGGGGATAGTAGTTGTCGTTTGCAACATATCAGCAATCTCTTTGAGTTTAATTTTTAAATTATCAGACAATTGTGAAGACATTTAATTCACTAGGCCATAATGCGACTTTCTTAATGTGATATGAAGGCTTTTAAAAACACCTCTTAAAAAGAAGTCCATTTGCATTAAAGAAAGAGAACCTTCTCTCTTACTCCTTTTGTTCTGATCTCCTTTGAAGTGACAATGTCTGAGATCTATGTAAAGCTCAAGTGCTGCATATGATTATAGGAACAACATGATATTAAGTGGTTGACCTACCTATTATAGAATTTGTAAGGCACAGAAATTTTTATTACACAGTGATAAATATCACACTACAGAGAACTGAAGCTGCTACTTCCCCTTTGAAATGGAGCCATTTTAAAGCCAGCTGTAATATTTTAAACACAGATGTTCTTTGCTTTTTCATTAGAATAGAGAGAATCTTGATCTTTTTTTCCCACCTCTTCATGGTACCAACCAGTACTTCAGAAAATAATCCTGCTCTATAAGTGGATATATTAAAACTATATTAAAAAATGTAAGAAAAAATTGTTTTAGCCAAAGCCTGCTTCAGTTAAATGAATTATTCCTCTGAGTGTAAACAGGCAGGTATGTTAAGCACTTTTGTAGATTATACATATATAAGCCTTATACATATGACCTTCCAGTCCTCACTATATGTTCTGTTACCAGACAACGTAGTGAGAACACCTGGATGAAACAGAAGCAATCATCACCGTAAATCCTAACGTTCTGAAAAGCAAGAGCTATTAGTTGTGATTTTTAGGAATTTTTTTAAAAAAAGTTCTGAATACACGTTATCCTGCAGAACACTTTGGCATGTACTTTATGACCGAAAGGTGTGTAAAAAGAGCCATTGTGCCAGCTGGGTGCTGAAGCCTACTGCCCATTCCTCTGGGAGAGGCAGCAGGCTCCTCCGTTTGCCAGCCATGTGGGGCAGCAACACGAAAGAGCAACTTTTAGAAGTGGAGAATTGGTGATGTGGAAGGAGAAGGCCAGCTGTGAAATTATTGCAGTTTGTGGTTTTGTGCACATTTTATAAAGACATCGAAGACCAAGTTGTACAAAGCAGCAGGAGTTTCTTTCCCGCTTCATGATTTAAAGTTCCGCAGAGATCTGCTGAGCCTTTACAGTCATTGGCATACAGGGTAAAACGAGGAGGAAATAATGAAAAGCAGGTGATTCTGCGCTAAGTAAAACCAGCTTTCCTTGGGGCAAAGGAGTTTGAAAAAGTTTGTCCTGGTGTTATTCTGGTAGAATCTTTTAGGCTATCCTTTTGAAAACGTATAGAAGCATTTAAGGTAAAAACATGAAAAAAAATCATATTGTTTTTTCTAAACAAATCTTTGACAAGTTCCAACTGTAATGAAGATTATTACAAAATGCACAATGAAGATGAACACAGCTTTAAGAGTTCTTGAGGTCTGAAGGTTAGGCCTCTTCTTAAACAAAATTTCTGTTTTCTGGAACTTTTTTATGCTGGATGTGAAGTGGAAAACAAGCGGTAACAATCAGTGTACAATTAGGTACCAGGGAAAACACTTATTTTATCAGGATATCCTTTGCGTTTTCTTCTGTCTTTCAAAAGTTCAGACAAAGAAAACATGCATAAAGTTTTGTGGAAAGGGTCATGGAAAACCTGATGTAAACGGACAGAAGTTTATAAAGGACTCCTTTGTGCCTTATGGTAATTTCTCTGTATTTTTATAGAATTTAAAGCAAAACCTCTTTTTTCAGTGGAGCTGTCCTACTGCTTTTAGTAAGTAATCATATATCCCACAGCCAGGTTGTTTTAATGATTATTTGAAAATGTTATCACCTGTATTACAGTTTTTTGTGTTATTAGCCTGAATTTGGAATAGGTTAATTATGCATGAGTGAAGAACCCAGTCATAAATAATGCAAATCATATCCAGACCATTAAACAAACAAGTTATCTAAAATCTTAGTTCAGTGTTTGTACTGACATCATGAATTCTGTATTTGCAGTAATGGATTTTTTAAAAAAGTTACAGCAGCTTGGAAGAAAACTCACCTTCTGACAGTAAATCTATGTACCAGTCCACATGATGCCAATCAGAAATAGACAGCTGTATCTCATTAATCTTAGCTCTCTTTATCAGTTCTGTCATTATAGTGGATCTTTATAGTGGATTTTCATTGCATTGAAGTGGAGGAATGTTAAATCTGTTGCCTGTGCAGGACTGACTGTTGCTCAGCTCATGTTTCTAGCCCACAATTTCTCTCCTGTCTATATAGAGGCGAAGGTGTCCCTTGCTGCTAAGCAGGGGGATTCAAACAAGAGCTGAAGTCCATATAAGAGGGTTTTTTCCTCCTAGGTTGGACTGCTAGGGAATTTTCCCTCTTGCCTTTGTAGTGTGGTGCTTAGTTCTCTCCTAAAATCATCTGGGAATTGTGTTTAACTGATTCCCCGTAGCATAAAGACCTAGAACATTGGTGTGATTTCTTCTGTTTCTTCGTGTGACCCAGCAGTCATGGTTTTAGTTATAGAGTTGAGGAAAGCTTCCTGGTGAGTGGTCTGCGTCTGTGACCTGTGGCCTGTCCTGAGTGATTGCCTGTAATCGTGGGAATCACTTGTGGAAGGAGCGGTATCTCAGCCTCCTGAAGTGCTGGAATTTCCCCCAGCAGGTGAATTTTCTTTAGCTGTTCTTGTTTTCTCCCCTTCTGTCTCATATGAATGATATGAAAATGAATGCAAGTCTTCAGGCCTCACTGAGGAAGGTGTCCGTCATGTTCAGAAGTAACGGGTTTGTGGAGATGGTTGCTTCCCTTCTGCTGCACATTTACCACCTACTATGAGCACAGCAATGGAAATCCATTGCCAAAGTTATGACTTGTTAATTAGAGCAGAAACTGTGGCAGTTCTTTGCCTTGGATGTGCTTTGCAGATTCACTTTGTATAGATGTTGTATTCGGAATTGTTAGGAGCCTTGTTCTCATTGCGCCCTGTTTTTTCTCCAAAACATTAGAGGTGAACATTGTACTCAAGCGAGAAGAAAAGACATTCATGTTCATAGTGGAGTTGAGGTCAACCATATTTTTATACAATTTTGTTTTTTAAATAAATAAAAATAACTTATTGTGCCCTCTAAGGATTAATGAAATGGTGTAATAATGTGTCCTGTACTGTTGTGAATGTTGAAACAGCTTCCTTTCTTGCTTGCAATCTTCATTCATGCAGCTCGGAAAAAGTAAAGGAAATTGTTTACGTGTACCTTAAAAACTACGTTTCTTGCTTCATGCAAAATGAGGCTTTAACATTGCCTACAGCTGGCATGAATAGTAAAAGAAATGGGAAACAAAAAAGTCCTTTGGAGCTCGGTTCAAGGGGGTCTGACAGACTACAAGAGAGCCACATGACATCTGCACATTTTTCTGTAGGTTCGTGCTGGAAAGAGGATGGAATTACCAGGAAATGTTGCCCTGTGATTTCTGTATTGAAGTGGCTGCATCTGTGCCACCTGTTGATGACATGATTGGAGCATTAGTTCTTGCTCTGCCTCAGCACTATTGATAACTCTGCTTAACATCGCCACAGGGGAGGCTTTGTTGGAGGCTGCAGTCACTTGCCTGAGCAATGGTGTACATTGGCTCCGCCATTCAACCCTTTTTTCTGACATTAACGCATTTGAATGGGCCACCAGTGAAGCCATTCATTGAGAACATGCAGCAGGGCTCCTGGGTGGCCCGGGGCTGGGCTGAGAACCCCCGTTAATGGACTGCCGGCCGCGGCCCATTTAGCTCCATGAACTCGGTGACCACGGGCAAGTGAGACAAAGATGTCCCTCAGCGCAACGCGCAGGTCAGCGCCGGGCAAAGGCAGGCGGTGACCGGCCAAACCGATTTGATCGCTCCGCTGGAAAGGGGACTCCGACCACAATGGCAGCACAGCGGCTCCCGCCGCTCCTGCGCCCATCACCTGGGTGTCGGGAGTGCGTGGGCACCGCGGCGCTGAGGGCTCGGCTGAGCTCTTGGTCGACTCGCGGCGGGATTTACAGCCCCTTTCAGATTGCGGTTGCTACAGTAATTGCTGCGGGCTGCTCATAAACATGCATATGATCCCCACATATATTGTGTACTAATACAGCACATACACATTTGTATGTACATGAAATGTCAGAGGCAGCTAAGTGAATTATCTGCAGAAATAAACTTCTCACATATGACTATTTGCCCCCACTTTTTTGATACAGGTAAGAATCTTTTTCAGACATTGACCAGAGTGGTGAATTCAAGATGGCAGGTACTGTGCTGTGTCACTCTCCTAAATAACAAACACATTCAGTATTAAATCACCTTCTGCGGAAAGAGGATCTTCATTGCGTTTTTCTAGTGATTATGAAACATTTGTTTTGATTTTTTTGTTTTGCTTCTAACTTACACCTGCTGGAACTAACAGCTCCTGTTTGCAGTTATTAAAACTATTCCATTAAGTCAGCTGGACACCAGGCAGTGAGATCTTTTCTTCTCACAGCTGGGGGAAATTGTTGGCTCTGAGCTCTTTACTAGGCTACAGCTAAGATGGTCTAGTTTGGGTCAGTGGCTTGAAAGCCATCTGTTGGCTTGGAACAGGGACAGCATGCAAGACTACCCCTGTCCTTGCACCTTTGTGTGCTCTCCCTGAAGTCCTTTGGGAAAGAGTTTTCCATGAAGATTAACAGAGGAGCTATGAGAAACATCCTGAGCTGCAGGTAGGTGTTGTGAGCTCAGTTGTCAAATTTGCTCATTTGATGAACTGATGGGGATACCCCCCTACTATTTATCTGTGTGGGTCTTTGCTTTCAAAGTTGTGAAAATATCCCTCAAAAATTTGTCTGGGTGTTAAATGTCTCTGCAGCTAGGGGGAACCATGTATACATGACTTGTGTTATATTTCCTTCACTTCTTTACCCACTTACTTTAGCAAAAACCCCTGGACTGAGGTATCCAGAACCCAGAAGATGTATGCTTGCTTTGTAATCGGTCTCCCACAGATCTAACCCTGACTTTTGTAGATCACTTCTCCTGTCTTCAAAGTGCGTGAGAGTTTTCTGCAGCAGAAGACAATACAACAAGCTCTCAGCTTCTTGTAAATATGAAATTTCCATTTTGATTGATGATGAAGGGAAGAAAATAAACAAGTAATTTTATTTCCTTGACATTATCACACCTTACACCAAATATCCTCTCCCAAGGTTTTAGTTTAGTTTTGTGTTTATATCAAAATTAAGACAAAGTAGACCTAGCCTCAGAGACCTCAGAGAGGAAAAAGGAGGTATGTGGGTGTGGAGGTGAGGGGGTAAAGCAGTAAAGATTTGTTGAAAAATACTTTGGGCATCTCAGCTCCACACTTTGTTATTTTTTAATACAGACTGTGGTTTCAAGATTGTAAAACATGCAGTTGAAAGTGATAGTACAAGGAGAGAATTTTACAAAGAAAAGGCATGAAACAGGAAGAACCCTATGGGAATGCTCAGGTTGGTTAAAAAGACATGAGGAAAAGTGGACCAAAATAAAGAAAAGAAAGGGAGTCAGTTGAGATAGAAGACCAGAGAGGAAGAAACAGCTGAGCCTGTTGTGCTCAGAGAAGATTAGAGAGTTCTAATGAAAAAACAAATGTATGTAGAGCGGCAGACACGACTGAGCCAGTGAGTCAGCTGTGAGTGTTTGAACCCAGAGGTCTTACTTCCTAGCCCAGTCATTTTTTAATGATAAAACTGCTTCCTATTTTGCACAATCATCCATGACTTTGTATACCTTTTGCTTCTATTGCAATTGTGACATTTTGCTGCTCTTTCAGAACCAAACAAGAACGCAGGCAGCTAGAGAGGCTTTGGAAGAACGAGTGGGAAGACTTCCTCACCTTGGTACATTTTGATGGTCACTAAGCAAGTAAGATGCAGTCAAATCTCTCATGTTATTTTCTTAAATGTAAGCACAAAGAAGTAGTCTGTGGGGACGTGATTCTGTGTGAGTGAACGGTAAATATCCAAATTTATTCTTTTGACTGTGGATTTATATATTGGAAACTTCAGATACACAGTAAGAAAAAGCGTAAGACAATGCACCTGCTAATTGCCTTTAGAATCAGATTTCAGCTGTAGCAGTAAAGAAAATACTTAGTTTCCCTCATATGGCTACCAAAGCCTGTAACAGCTCAGAACTAACTAGATCGGAGTTGTTTTGGCCTAGGGCGAAGCAAGGACACAAGATTTTTGCTGCTAATATTAAAAAAGAGAAAGTGTTGAGAGAAACAATCAATGCAGTCTCTGGGGGGCAGCACGCTACCACCTCCTGGGCCTGGATGCAACAGCCACTTCGTCTTCACCTTAGAACAGTTGCTTTCTGCTGTCTTCTGAAAACCTGAGTTTGATTTCACTAGGCTTGCTATGATAAGTACCCTGCATGTATTTTCATACACTGATTATAGGGCTATGTTACTTAAAATCTTGTGATTTTGCAAATGTTACCAGTTTTGTGTGTGCTCAGCAATAGCACTTCAATTCTTCTGTTATGCTCTTGTCTCCCGTGGTTACCCTCTGGTATAAAATTTTACAAAATTATCGTGATCAAAAATGGTTCTGGTCTTTTTTCCTCTGCTTCTAGCAGATTGTTTCCATCACTGTAAAGGATCCTGACATGTGGCAAAGGAGTCCTTTTGAAAGGATGCTCTTTTTTTTTGCATCTTGACAAGTGGTTTCTGTACTGGACGTTATGGGATTTCTTGTGCACCCATTACTGGAATCCCAGGGGGGCAGCTTATCTGCTTGACACTCCATAAACCCAATTAGAATCAAATGGGTCTATGGGATTCCCAGCACATATTTGTTCCTATGGTATTATCGGTAACCTAGAACTGTGCGATGAATCAGGCAGAATCCAGGGGCTAATTTAAGTCAGAATTTTTTTTTGGTTATTTACTGTCTTCAGACGTGTGCACTGTAACTGAAATTATACGAGAGAAGAGACTTTCTCTTCATGCTTCAATAGGTTCTACAGTAAAATGTCCTGTTATAAAGTAGTAAACAGCACTTTCTTTGTAGCTACCAGATCTTTCTTCAGTCATTAACAGTGGTTCTAGAAGCTGAAAGATGAACACATGCGAGTGCCCTCTTGGATTTGATTGATAATTCATATGCCAAACAGGACATTTTTTTCAGGAGAAAATTTCAAGAGAAGGGAAAAACTTTTCAAATTCTAGCAGAATTTGATGAATTGGTTTTGATTGAATACAGATTTTAAGACGGTAGGGAGCGCTCACAGAAACAGCAAGGAAAAATCTCCAGAATCTATTTGTAGTCAGTAACCAAGACTCCCACCAAGACTGTGTAAACCTATGTCCAGGTTTCCTTGGTGTTTGATTCAGGAAAGGGGTTGCAACCCACGTCTCCTATGTCCCAACAGAATACTTCAACAAGCAAGCCAAAAATGTTTTACAGCAGAAATCTGTGTCCTGTTAATCTTGATTTTTTTTGTGTGTGTGTTACAAAGTATTTTAACTACCTATTGGGCACAGAAGAGACAGATTAGCAGTTCAGTCACAGTTCTGGGAGATCCGTGTTTCAGTCCCTGTTCTTGGATATTGAATTTTTTGTTTTCTAATATGAAGCAAGGTGGCTCCAGCTGGAATGACCAGAGCATCTGATGGGTTCTTTGGGGACTTCTGCAAGTGACTGCTTTTGTGAAACAGGTAAATCTTAGTTCTACAGTTGTGCTCCAAAGTCGCATAGGAAGAGGCTGAATCCTGAGTGCGACTGTCCTTGGCATTGCTGGAGCACTACCACGGTCTCCTTTACAGGTTTCTAGAACATTCTGAAATGTTGGCTTTAATCCAAAGCATACATACAAGTTTAAAAGTGGGTATGAGTACCGAGTGATAGGTATACGAATATGTGCTTAATTTTTCAAATGGATACTGAATGAACTGCTTGCTTAGTCTTACTCGCAACTGTTGTGTGGTCTAAACTGTATTTAAAAAAAACAATCTCAAGAAAATGGAAGAGAAAATGATGAAACTTGATTTCATCATTCCTAGACCCAGAGGGATGCTGTGAACATCCTTGGGATGTTGGAAAACCTTGATGGCTTTCATAAGTTTGCCAAGGGCACACCGCTTATTAGTTGCTGTTGTCAGAAAGTGAGAAAGATGAGAGACATTAAGTCACCGTCATCTTGAACAAGCAGAAAATAAGAATTCTTCACATTGCATTTTATTAAACCTTTGGAAGTCAAGAGAACAGCATTTAAGTTAGTTGAACAGTGTGACACGATTAAGGCCTTTATTGCCATGTCCATAATTTCTGAAAGCTCAGATAACACTGAAGGGGTTAATGCACAATGCATAATCAGGGAAAACAGACAAGAGCTCATATTAACTAACAGTTAAGGTAGAGAGACTGTTAGTGCCACTAGCTAAGATAGCTTCTGCATAACACTTAGTCCTTCTGCTAGTTAGTACTGCATGTCTCAGGAGTGCCCAAATCCCCATACTTTGTCTTCAAATCTATTATTATCTACAGAGAAGTCTTTCTCTCTAAGCATCTGCAACATCCTCCTCCCTGGCTTCCCGGACACATCATTGTGTCTGTCCTTCTAGTCCATAATAAGTTCTTCTAAGTCATCTTTCGCACCAGTTGTAAAATTCTTTCCAAGGTTTATCCCTTGGATGCTGGAAAGTACCCAACACCGATGTATTAAAGTATTTGTGCATACAGCTCAGCTGTTAAATTTTGCTGCCTAGAATTATGCCTATCCTACCATTTTCACATGAAACGTAGAAGAAACTGTCTAGAATATGTGTCTTCTGCAATAACCATTTAATATGTTGAACTGCACTGAACACAGAGTTCTGTTTTATTCAAGAGGAAAAGTCCCATTTTAATATGTGAAAGCTACAGAGATCTTCAGAAAATGTGATGGATTCAGAATTATTCTTTTCTTAAAGAAATACTGCATTCCAATATGAAAATTAATTTGAAAATAATTAAGAATTGAGTCATATAAAAGGTTTTTGCATCTTTTCTCTTGCTACGAATGACTGTAAGAATATCCCTTGTGTTGTGAGGTCAAGAAAACATAAAAAATGAAGTGTGCTTTTAAAAGTGGATTTTATCTGGGAGTACAAGCGCTAAAATACCTAACCATTTCAAAGCCCTTTCTCAGTTGTGGAAATTTTCAGTTTCTCATGGTCTGCTGTAGCATCTATGATTATCGTTTTAAGAACAAATTCTCTAAAGGCTATGCTAAAACTATAATCTTCAGTAGAGCTCCATGGAACAGCTGCAGATCTCTTAACTTGGCCTCGACAACAGTATTTGCCTAATCAGAATCTCATGATTATTAGCTCATGTTATTCTAGGCCAGTATGTAAGGCCTTTGAATATGAAAAAAATAAAGCATATAACAATACCCTAGATATCTTCACATATTTGGATTTATTTCAAGTGTGACTTACCCTGATTTTCCAAGGCTTTGTAAAGCCTGGTTTTTTAAATGGTTACAATTCAGCCCTGTAATGGTTTTACCCCAAGTCATCACTGCATGCACCTTAATTTCAGCTTCATCTTCCTGCAGTTTTTATCTGACAGTAAGCACTGATCTCTGTTTCAGAGGGAGGTCCAGTGCATGTAGGTTTACTTAGAATTTGCAACATGAAATCCTATGTTTAAACGTAACAGTGAAGTGGGGACAAACACGATAGAAAGGTGGCTTTTATAAATCTAGATCATGACATCTCCTTGTTCCTCAGAACCAATCTGGAGTATAGAACTGTTTTTATCCAGGATTAATTTTTACACATATGATCTATGGTTATAAACCAAGACTTCATCTTTAAGAGCACATTGAGAGGGGACTTAGTATTGTGAGGGCAGACATACAGTAAAGAAGATGTTTGTAGAACATGTCAGAGAAGAGAAGGATGTATAAGGGGTCAAAAGCTAGACTAGCAGTATGAGGGAAGAATGAAAATAGGGCTAGAGAGGATTTGGGAAGAGGGACAGGCAGCTGAGAACCTGGGACTGACAGGTGGCAATCAGTATTGCAGGCAGTTTGTGGGGGGTAGGTAGGTAATTCTCCTGAGGAAGAGTTTATGATGCCGGTTTCAGTCACGGTGGGAATCAGCGCAAGCGGGGTAAACAGGAAGTAGTAACCTTGGTTAAAGTAGGATGGCAACTAATAAATTTGTTACTGAATTAGCAGCTTTTCAAACACTAAATACCACTGTAAGTGAAACAAAAATCCTTCTGAATGCTAACCAGCCATTAAAGGCAATTATTTCTGCAAACAAACTCAAAACCCGAAAGTTCCAGATCACCTCAAACTGCTGTTTTGTGTAACCCACAAATTTTGTTTTTAATAAGCAGCCTGCCAGTAGGGAGACCCCTGGAAAATGAGCATAAATGATTCAGCCACGTAAACATGACAGCCGCAAGGTTTTCCCAACCTGAGACTTTGCTAACCTGGCTAAATTGGGTTCCGGCTCACCTCTGGCTCACAGTCACAGCTTGGGCCAGGTTTGGGAGGTGCAAGTCATGAAAAGATGCATAGTAGAGTTTGGGGCAGAAGCCTATGTACAGCCTGTAAGTTTTATTTAGTACTGCACGCCTTGTGTCAGACTGAGAGTTGTATTTTAAGCAGGGGGTTGGTTGCCTTCCCTGCCATGTTGACATGTCTCCTGCTGAGAAGCCAAAGCAACGGATGCTGCTGGAAGCCCTGGTGCCCTACAGGGCTCCTGTGAGGGGCATCCGATTGAGGAAACCATCGGTAAAACATAAGCCCAGGGTGCTCACAGCTTTGAGCTCTGGGAAAGGTGTACTAAATCGGCACGGGGGGGTCTAGAAGGAACTCGTTCTTCATGTTTCGCTTGAAAGGAAGGAGTGTTTTTGCATCAGGTATAAGCCAATGTCTGACTTCAAAATTACCAATCAATCAGTCACAACTAAAATACAGGCAAAAATCTGGTCTCCACCACAGACTGGAGGTGAGCTTCCAAGAGGAGGCATAAGGAGAATTTTGCTTTGGATGCTCTCGGTCCTTGCTCAACAGCACACTTATGTGCAGCGTGGCTGAGTGCAGCTCTCCTGGCCCGGCAGTATCGAGTGTGTCGTTTTCTCTCGCAGCAAGACAAAATCCTTCAGAAAAAGGCTGTGACATCAAATGCCATGAAGGCAAATGGGATTTAGAGACAGCTTGGATTCTGACTTCTGCCATCCCCATACTGGCAGTCCCTGCCTCACTCACCGGGGCTGCACAGGTATGAGGCCAGTTCAAGAAAGATGAAGAGCTATTGGAGAGAGTCCAGCGGAGGGCTACAAGGATGGTGAGGGGACTGGAACATCTCTCCTACGAGGAGAGGCTGAGGGAGCTGGGCTTGTTCAGCCTGAAGAAGAGAAGGCTGCAAAGGGACCTAATATATACTTACAAATATCTCAAGGGTGGGTGTCAGGAGGATGGGGCCAAGCTGTTTTCAGTAGTGCCCAGCGACAGGACAAGGGGCAATGGGCACAAACTGAAGCACAGGAAGTTCCATCTGAACATGAGGAAGAACTTCTTCCCTCTGAGGGTGACAGAGCACTGGAACAGGCTGCCCAGGGAGGTTGTGGAGTCTCCTTCTCTGGAGATATTCAAGACCCGCCTGGGCAAGGTCCTGTGCAGCCTGCTCTGGGTGACCCTGCTTCGGCAGGACGGTTGGACTAGATGACCCACAGAGGTCCCTTCCAACCCCTACCATTCTGTGATTCTGTATGGAGCTGGCTGGGGGACAGCAACAGACTTTGCCCTCCTGTCTCTCCTGGTTTCCTGCAGGCGATGAAGTCATAGCCTAAAGATTCTTATTACGGACCATTTTTGGTGGAGAACAGACTCACACACAGCACCCTTGTGTCCAGCAAGGAACTTCTAGCAAGCTTTGTGGCACTGTCACCATGTAAGAAAAAAAAAGTTAATATATTTTTTTGACAAAATGTTCTGTGGCAGTTCGGAGAATGTGTGTTGATGTTGTGGCACGCTTTATCTTCGCTCTAGTCTTTTGTTTGTGGTAATATTTCCTCATATGCCTGACTGTGGGTCTGAAGAAGGACAAAGATCCATGCTTCTCCAGGAATCACAGAATCACAGAATCACAGAGCTGAAACCCTGAGTTCAGAGCTCTCCTGTCTCTCTGAGAACCTCTTCTGGAAAGCAATGGCTGAAATGGGCTGGTAGGCCAGGGCCATGCAAACTGTACCTCTCGGCGGCTTCTTCAGTTTCCAAGGGGCGTTTCCAAGCTGTAAACTAAAGTTGTAAAACCGGGGAGAACAGAACAGTTGTTGGAAAATTTGGGAAAGGTTCAAGCAGCCCAGCTGTTTCCTGGGATGAGGGAGCCACCATAATCAAATTCTGTGATTTGAGGTTTGGGGAGGGGAAAAAAAAGTGAGGTGCCAAGCCTACAAGGACCCAAGAGTTCACTGGTGAAGCCTTCCTTCGGGACCAGGACCATGGTTGGATTTGGTATGCTGCTGCCTCCCTGTGCTGCACAGGACTGCCCTGGAAGATGGGGTGGCAGAGCAGCATCAGCAGACCAGGTCCTCAGCAGGAGGACCAGACTCAGCAGACCAGGTCCTCCAGAGGAGCATGGGGTCAGGAGCACCTAGAGAGAGGACAGGATCAGGACAATTGCTAGGTACTCTGCTGGAGGCGGTGGCATTGCCTATTGTGAATGGTTGGTATGTGGTTTTTATTTTCCTTCTATTCCAGTTAAACAAAGTCTGTTTAAGCCTGCACGTCCCATTCTCTGCTTCATCATGGAGATGGCTCATTCAGAACCCAAATGGTTCAGGCCAGGATGGTGTCTGATGAATATTTCGTTGCTTCCTCAGTTGCACTCTGCCCCTACAGTCATTTCCGCAGCTGTTTGTGGGTTTGCAAATCTAGCGATATTTGGAAACTAAAGAAGAGTTTTGGAGTGGAAGGACAGCTATTTTCTTGAGCCGACCTCCTGTCTGGCCCCATCAGACCTGCACCAGCGCAGCCGCGAAGGAGGAGCGGGCTGGGCTGAGCCAGGGAGGCACAGGATGGGGACCATGAAGCTCCGCTGCTGTCTGTTGAGCAGCCGCCTCCGAGTGCTGGGTTTCTGCACAAAGAGAGCGAGGTGGGTTTGCTGTACGTGTTTTGGTGATTTAGGGATTGAACCTGGCCCCCGGCAGTGTCAGAAGGATTACACAGGAAATGGAATCACTCCATTGAAATGCCTTCTGAAATGGCTTTGGTCCTCCTGCCAGAGCAGTGGGAGCGAGGCAGTGAATGTCTGCTGTAAACCCAGCACGGGAGATGTTTGTTCCACCTGTGTTGCACTCTGAGGGTGGAAAAGTCTGGATCTCCTCTCAGATTTACTGGTAGTAGTGGCGAGAGGTGTTTTGCCCATGTTACCCTCTGTGATCTGTTCTGAGGCATTTTGTGCTGCCTGCTGAATCACCAGTATAAATTTCTTTTTTATGACTCTAACCCTAAATTTTTTCCATCTAACTCTTTATTTGATTTAACTTGTTGAACTGTTATTGAATTTGTACTATGTAAACATCTGTCTGTGGGACTCAAATCTGACAGAAGAGAAATCAATTAGGGTAGGAGCAAAAACCATACTTGAGAAGTCTTGAAGGACACTCAACTATATTTAATATCCATTGTGGGCAGGGAAGCTTCTATAAGGTGACTGTTCCCTGACATTGGGAGTGTATTTACCATTAAATCATAATTGGAATATGAGATTGCATTTTATTATCCAGAACTGTTAAAATGTAGAAAGGTTTTATTTCTGCCGCAGGTCAGAAGGGTGTAAGGGTGCGTTGTACATATTTGAACATTTATATCTTGAAAACAGTAGATAATGAGTATATTTTAAATACTTTTCTTCTGAATAATATTTTGAAGCCAAACAGTGTTATACTAGGTTCATCTGTATTCACAAAAGGGCTGTAAGTTTACCTGAAGCTTTGAATTTGCATGGCATATATCCTATGCAGTCTCACAGAAGAAATATTTCCATTTTAGAATTCAACTTTTGTAACCTTTGGCAACATGTAGTATCAATGGCTCTTTGTTGTTTAAAAAAAGTGAAACTGTAAGCTAACCACAAGGATATGCAGGGCATTGCTATAGCAACACAGCCTCCTTTCCAGCACCAAGAGAGAAGTCATGAATAAAAGATGGGGTTCTAAAGACAACAAAATAGAAAAGGTTGTTTCAACCCTTCTAATACCTGACATTTGCAGTTATTTTGTTAAATGCAAACCAAAAAAAAAAGTGTTGGGAAAGGGCACGCCTTTGCTGAAAGTATGCATTTATATATCGAGAATGTCACCAAGCAGATATACATTTTTTGCAATTATCAGCTTAGAGAAGGGGAATAGAAATCAATAGCAGAAGCTGACAGCATGCAATTTCTTAAAATCTGTATATACACGTAAAAGAAATAATCATCTTGAATACTTATCTGATCTGAAAAAACAGTGGATGCTTGCTATCTGAATTAACGTAACGAAAATATAATGTTGGAAAAACACCATCCATTTTCTGGTCTATACTTGAATTTTCAAAATAATTGAGATGAAAATTGTCCTTCAGAAAAAGGAAGATTCACAATCTTAACAAATTTGTATTTTCCTTTAACTGTATAGAGATTATAATGAAAGTAAAGCTCAATCTCATTTTCCACTGTGCCCTACTCTACTTTCTGGCCTTTGATATTTTTCATGGAAATGTCTTAATTAATGAATTAAGTGTGAGGCAGAAGAACAGCAGTATGGTTTGAAAGGTTCTTTTAAAAAAGGCAGGTTATTTGTTACTGCATTTGAATTCAGATTAAATGCAGGGAGGAATACCAGACCATTTCCTGGCTACGGTCTTGTTTACTAAAAGATCGTTTAAAAAAATACTAATGCTTTAGAAAATAATCATAAAATACTGTATTTGAAAATTCGAGGAACATGTAACTATGATAATCTCATTTCATTCACTCTTTGGAATACTTTGCTGTGTATATCTGCACTTGGATTTATTCTATTTGAAATGATAACGTTGTGACAGAGGACTGTTGGTTATTCTGGCAAATTTTCACTGAATAACTGAAATGTAGGAAGCCCTGTGAGTCAGTAGTGGTGTTAAACCCCCCCTGTCTGCCAGGCCTATAATATGGCTTCAAAGCTGAGAAACTCACTTCCTTCAGATGATGTTTTGTTTGCTTTGGGGATACATTTTGCTTGTAACTACATCTTTGTCAACACTGAGCTGTACAAGTACAATGCAAGATTGTAGAACAACATTGCTCCTCACCATTAGAAAACCCAATTAATTTTTTTTTTTTTTTCTCATTCCAATGCATTCGCTTTCTTCCACTTTGAGGTACAGCAAGCAGATGAGATCTCACCCCAGAGAATCCGCAGATATGCTTTGATCAATCCTGTAGCCTTTAAACATGGTGTGAATTGTCCTTGGGCTTGCCAAAAAAATAGTGCTTTTGCAGGGAGCTTGCTACTTTGGCGAAATAAGTCACCTTTTGCATCTGTGCTGCTGTGGAGCTGCTGGTGATTGCCATTGCTCAAAACGCTCTTTACTCTGCCTGGTAGTTCTGCAGTGTGTCACGCACGTCGGCACTGAAAGCCTTCCCTTGGGAAGGCTTGTGGCTCTTTCATGGCCCTGGACATACGAGCGCCGAAGTTACTCATGAAGACTTGTAGCTTAGTGGTGATGAGCAAAGGTGTATAAGCTTTTCAGGTGAGGTTTTGAGAGACAAGACTCTCCTTACTGGCTTCAGTTGTTACATCAGCAATGTAGTCCTCAGGGCGATGAGTGGTGCTGCTTAATCTTGCATTAATCAACAGCTGCTAAACAGCCCTCTTCTCTGGAACAGGAGCCTTGTCTGAAATCCCATTGACTTTTGTTTCCTACAGGTTTGACATTTGCTGACTCTGGTCACTGATTAGATTTTTGCTTCATTTATCAGTGTCTGTGAGAAGCAGATAACATAAGCAAAACTCAGTTCTCTGTCTCCCTGCAGAATTCTGATTTGGTGCAAGAGACTTGCTGTAAGGCAAACTGGAATGGAAAAGTATATATTTGTATTTAATAATTTTGGAAATAATAAGCCAATATATTTGTCTCAGTTTGGGCATCTCAGGACATTTCCTGTTATCATAAAACTTCTAAAAGATGGGTTTTTCCAAAGAAATACCTCACCATCTTCTATCACAGATGCCCTTCACCTACGCTGCCAAAGTTTTTCTAAATCGAGAGGTACCTCCCATCCAACTCTGGTCAGAAATACCATTATGTGACAGTATTACCCTGCAAGATGAGGGAAGGAGGAAAGGCAAAATATCACTGACAGGGTTTGGGGAGGAAATTAAAATCTGCAGTGGTTAGTGTAATATTATTCTGATGAGTAAATTGTACAGTACTACTGCCACAAACAGTTAGCAACATGATCCCATGCCAGTTATTACGCTTTCTAATGCAATTTCATAATGACTCCTTTTTCCAGCCCTTCAGATGATGGGTATGGTCAGACAATGGGCAACCATTTCATGTTCTCTTTGCCCTTTTGAGCAAACTTGTAGCTATTTAATCCCACCGTGCCATGAGATCTCTTCGGTGTTCGGACAGCAACTTCAGGCTCCCCCAAAGATATTTCCTTGCTATGATTGTCAAAATTATCCCGTTTTGACTATGCTGTCAAGATTTAATTTTGTTTTGGGCTGATGTCTGTCTAATATGCATTAAAAATGATCTGTTCATTTGTTTTTAATTCAGGTGTAATGAGAATTCTTCTCTGTCAGTCTTCTGTTGTCCCATTACAACTGCAAGTCTTCTGTTGTCCCATTACAACTGCAACTAAAGTTGCTTGTGCCTTCTTTGTGACTTGTTATAGAGGAGATCTATCTCCCTTTTCACTTGCTGTCTCCTTTTTTCTGGCCCGTCAACACAAGGTCTCTTTAACACTGAGAATGGTCACTGCTCTGGTCCCACTGTCTGAGTACTTGAACACTAGGTTCAGGATCGCAGGCAGGACAACAAGCAGGGTCCTCTTCAGAAGCCAGACATGGATGAAGAAAGTGAGACCCTCGTGATCCCCCAGCTTTAAACTGACTATGACAAGCATGGCATGCAATACCGTGTTGGTCAATATCAGGTCATCTGTCCAGTCCGCCCCTCCCTGCAAGTGCAACTCTTTATGACTCCTCACTTGCGCGATCTAAGAGGTCTGTCGGTGACCTTGGCTGCTGTAGTATTAATTATAATCAGGGGCCCTTTTCTGCATTTCAATCCTACCATTAGCTCAGTATAACTATAAATATTAAGTGTTATCAGCTTTGGAGTGGACACTGTAAAATATGCAGCCAGCTTCAGAAAACTGCAGTTACTTAGAAGAGCTTAGCTGTAAGGAAGGTTCACTAAAAGACAATCGGTTCTGTTTTAGCCAAAATGAGGATACCTCTTCACAAACTCCCGCAAGCCGTTGGAAAGGGTATCAGTGGCAATTTAATAATACAACCAAGAAACAGGCATAAAAAAGGAGGAAATCTGTTCAAGGAGGGTATCTTATCACTCAAGTGTCTTAACAACCAACCTTGTTATGGCATTTGCTGTTTAGGATTCAGTTATGACTTTGTTTATGAAGGTTACAATTTTATTAACAAATTAATGGGGCAACTATTCTATTTTTATAGATGCATTGGGTGGCTTGATTTAATAGTAAATGACAACTTAACAGTAAATTGATTCCCAGCAGAATTCATTGTTATTTTTGTTATTCATTAAAATAGTTCTGAAGAGGAAATCTCTTTCTGACAGGAATTTCATTCAATCTTTCGCTTACAGGAATTTCATTATTATGTTTTAGAACATTTTGTGAAAAATTATATAAAAGAGAAGTGTACTATTCTATTAATTTCAACCAAAAAAAGTACATTTAAATGTGTTTCTTGATCCATGGATTTTTTTTTTCTCCTTTCTGTTTAGGAGAAACTTTTTTGCCTAAATGTAGGAATAAATGTAGAGAATCCAGAGTTTCTCAAGCTGGTGTACTTCTGGGATATAGGATTTGTCACAAGCCAGGGCAGATTTTTTTTGCAAGAGTCTCTTTGTAAAAGAATTGGCAATGTATGCTTGAAAAGGCTTCATGAATGCTTTGCCAGCACTCTGTTAAAAGAACCTCCTCTCCTCATCAATAATTGAAGATTAAACACATTTAAATTGCAGAAAATGTAGCAAATACCTGTTAGCTTCTGTGAACAGATGTATATTCAGCAACAAAAACTTTCATTCTTTTGTTTTATAGCTGGAAAAAAGTCTCCAGAGCTCCTCAGCTACACCTCCCATTGAGTACACTGTTAAGTTAATTACATGCGAGAATACTAGGGCAGAGTGTTATCCTTGAAAACACCATGATGTTGGCAAGAAAAGACATGCAGGCAATTGTCTGATACCTGGAGAACTTATTTGGCTTCTGTCTCAACAGGAACCCAGGTCTGTATCTGTGCCAAGTACTCTGAGATTTGTGTTTTCAAGCATTTCACTGATGTTAGCTTAGCTTAATATTAATCAGAGAACATCTTTTTATAAATCTCTCCATGAATTCCACGAGACCACAAACAAAGTTCAATGGTGAAATTATAAAATAGGGTTTGGAAGATTTCCATTCTTCCTTCATGGCCCCGCGTCTCCCTGGTTGCAGTGCATCACAAGTACCTCTGTTACAGACGAGGGGTCCAGCGTGGAAGAGATGGAAGGAGGAGATAAGAAGCATCACTTGGAGAAATCAGACATTCTTTTTTTTTTTTTTTTAAACATGTTATTGAATAAAACAAATGCAAAACCAGAGAGGAAAAATGTTAACACAGTAAGATATCTACTGTTTTCTCTGAACTGCAGACAGGCATTTCCCTGTTTCCCTAAGCCAACAGGTTTTCTATTCTTCTTACTTTTAGACCATGCCATGCCAAGACTGTGCTTGGATATAGTGGACACTGAGGTACCAGGGAGAAAGTCATTTATGCCTTGAGTACCTGCTTCTGAAAGCAGTGGGTGTAAACTAGCTGAGGTTGGCTTAGACAGAGGCTATGTCCCAGGTAGCACAGCTATTTGAATGCAAAGAAATAAATCAAGAGGTGCTAGAAAGAGGAGGGAAGTCAGGTAGAAGAATAAAAGAATACACATGGAAATGGAAAAAGAGGGAAAAGAATCTAAAAATGGCAGGAAAAAATCAAGACAGCAAGCTGTAGAGGGAAGGAGAAAAAAGGTATTAGTTTTCAGAAGGACAGAGGAAAAAAGAGAAAATATTTTTGTTTTCTTTTATTAAGTTTGTTGCAAGAATATATTTACATGTACTTTAAATTGTTTTCAGTGTTTTGTGTGCATGGATTTGTGGATGCTTGCTTATACCTTGTCTAGATTTGATTTCTCTAAAGTTCTTGCATGAGGTGGCTGTGTACAATATTTTATTATATTTTAAGTGCATTTGAAAGAAAAATATTGCTTTTCCAGCGTGAAGTGCATAGAAGGGGGCTTTGGTTGCAATCCATGTAATTACAGAATGGAAAATTCCTCTTGGCAGTGGCGCTGCCATTCTTCAGTTCCTATAATTTAAATTTCAGGTAGTCCTGGAAATTGTTACTGGTTTCATACTCACTTAAGAAAGTAAGAGCCCCGAACATAGTCTTTAGTCACCTTTATTCATCCTTGAATTCTGCTCAGAATTTGCTTCGTGGTACAGCTTTTTTAGACCACTCAATACACATTTACTTCTATGAACCTGTTTTTCCCACTCACTATTTCTCACTGTGCTGGGGTGACCTTAGTGAATTTATCTCTGGGTAAGATGAACAAGGTTGTCTTAATTCGATTCTTATTTTGGGGAAGATCACTGAGCTAAAGGGAAAAAAAGGTTGCGGGTGGCAAAAGAGATAGAGAAAAAAAATTATAAAGCACTATCCGTATATCTCTCACACCTATTTAATTGTAATCCAGAAGACTCTGCCGAGCTGAGTCATTTGCTGACATTGACTCTTCTTGCAGCAACTCTCAGTAATTTGAAATGTAAAAAAATGCAAGTCAATATTTATATAAAATTCAGATTTTTAAACTTTTGACTCTCTTTCACTTTTTCAAAAAAGCACACCGAAACACATCCTGTTAAAACACTGATTTTGAATTAAATTTTGTCTGTAGCCTTTGTTTTGCTCCAAGTCTACCAAAAGTGGCTTTTGTTGTGCTCATGCATGGGTGGTGTCTTTAATCAACTTGCGGTCTGCCATAGTCATTGGTAAAACACGGACAGAGAAGATTGAGATTGTTTAGCACTTAATATAAATAAAAATTTGCTATGATCAATCGAAAATAAACTTCCATTGCTATCATTATGGCCAGTCCAATGTGGCAATTTCTGTCACACAGAAGAAAAAATAGTTCAGTAACTTTTTTTTTGTTATTTTGCCTTTTGATATGCTTAAAAATGAGAACCCAAAGGTATTTCTGACAAAAAGAAAGTACTCACTTTTTCACGTTATTCACAAAGAATGAAAAGAAATTGCTGACAGATTGAAATAATTTCTGTGAGGTCACTCATGTCGATAGCGACATGGAGACATTTTTCTTCTTTTAGTGAGAATTTCTTTTAAGTTACTTAACTAGAAAAATGCAATTATCTTTTTTTGCTTTTTCATCTTTAGTGGTGCAAATAACAATGAACTCTTTGCTCTTTTTTTTCATTTCAATGATCTGGAAAGCACATATTGCTGAAATGGTAACAAGGCTCTCCTTTCCTTGCAAGATTTTGTACATTCATGTTGAAGGATAAATTCAATGTCTAATCTTTAGCCCAGGTGAAAGGTTCTGCAATTTCATGAAAAACGCAGGCTTAGTCACATGCACAAACTAAATCATTCTTTAAAACTAGAGCAACAAAAAGCCCGGCATAACAGATTAAGATGAGAATAATACAATATTTCACAAATAATCCAAGACAGCATATGTTCTATTCCACTTTGGTGTTTAGTGGCAGTGATTTAAATTAGATTTTTATGTTAACTACATGCTATATATTGCACACATCCATTAGTGGTTACAATTCTTAAGGCTGTTATTTTAATCCAGCAATAGATTATTAGAAATTCATAATGAAAATAAAATTCATTTTTATCCTTGCTATTGTTTTCTAAAATCATAACGATGATCTGTCCTGCAATACTAACCACAGCCTTCTCAAATTTAATATCACTGAAGGCAAAAAACCCACAACTTCTTGTCCATCTCCCCACCATAATATAATTTACAATAAGAAAGCCCATAAAAATGCAGAGCTTTTCTCAAAAGAAATTAAGAGAAGCAACCTTGGTGAGATCCTTGCAGGAGTCTATTTAAAGCTATCCGAGACATCTTCCATTGTGGAACTTCTAACCAAATGAGAAAACGGGAAACCCTGGCAACATAATGTAAAACTGTTATGAAACAGGCCAAAAACGTTATTGAGCCTTGACTTGCTAAAAGCATTAGCACAGCTAATAACAGTATTTAAAATGCAAAAGTAGAATGCCTGCCTCTGCTGTTCTGACAAAGTGTAAAAGAAACATGCAAGAAAGACAAGATTTTAGAGAAAAAAAAAACCCTAAATGAATAATTTCCTTTGTTATTTACTAAGAAAGAGCAAAAAAGGTGGGGGGGTGGTGTTCATACTGGAGCCTTTCTGTGTGGAGAACAAACTAAGGACCTTTGACTTAGCTGTCGTGAAAAAGCTTTAGAACAAATTGGTATATCTATAGTAACAAACCAACAGAAATTAATTGTGTTCATCTAAGAACTCTAGCAGAAATTAAAACTAAAGTGCTGAACTACTCCCTGTAATGGACAACTAAGACTTACATCAGCCCTGATACCTGAGGAGTGGAAAGTGATAGCCATGAAGCCAAGGTTTTTAAAGAACCTGTTGGGTGTAAGACTGAAGTTCATTAGTGTGTCTGGACTCCATAGTGAGCAGATTGGCTGAAATCATTATAAAGACTGGTCTTTATAATTAATATGCCACAGTGTTTTAATGTGTTGTAATAGAGAAGAATTGGCACAACTTGGATATTTAATAGGTGTCTTACCAATGGCTAATAAAAATTAACCGATACGGGATATGGAATAAGCTTCTTCCTGAATTAGCAATGGGTTAATCAAAAGAGAAAAAAAAAAAAAAAAAGAATAGGATAGATAACCTTTTT
Organism: Opisthocomus hoazin; assembly: GCF_030867145.1. NCBI lineage: Eukaryota > Metazoa > Chordata > Aves > Opisthocomiformes > Opisthocomidae > Opisthocomus > Opisthocomus hoazin. The sequence continues at coordinate 45,926,359 of NC_134420.1, forward strand.
CCAGAAGATTTAGCAGGGGAGTGAACGGAGGTGGCTGCTCTTCAACATATTCTTAACTGATCTAGAAAAGGGAGTGAATAAAGAAACAGTTTCTGGCTTGTATGAAATTACTGCAGATAGCCAAAGCTTACTGTAAAGAGTTGTGGAAGGATTTTACCGTGTAGAGTGATTGGGTGAGAAAAGACCAAATTAATGCAAAGTAATCCTCCTGAGGAAAAAACAATTTTAATGATGAAGCTCACAGTGGTGGACTCTAAATTACCGAAGAAGATCTTGAAGCTCTTCTGATTAATTCCTTAAAGACATCAGCCTAATTCTCAGCAGCCATCAAAAGACAAACAGAATATTATGAAGTGTTGGGAAAAGAATGAAAAAAGAAACAGAAAGCTTGATTATGCGTATATTGATAAGATGAGCACACAGTGAACAGCTTGTGGAAGTGTGGAAGGTTATAGACCTAGAAAGAGTAGGGAGAAGAGCAGAGGGGAGGGTTAGAGGTATAGGACAGCGTCGGTGTGAGAGATACAACTGTACTAGTACTCTTCAGCTTGGCAAAGACACAGCAAAAGGCGGGTGTGATAGAGGAATATAAAATTATGAATAACATGAAGAAACTGAATAGGGAATGATTACTCACTGCGGGGTACCCAAGGAAACTATTAGGCAGCAAGTTTAAAACAAACAAAAGAAAGCCCTTTCCTGCATAACAATATTATATTACAAGATTCATTTTCATGGGATGCCAAAATTACAAAAAAGTTCAAAAAGTGACTAAATAATTTTATAAAAGAGAGACTGTGAAGAGCTATTAAACATGAGATGGATGATTTTAAACAGGAGTAGATGGCAACTACCGCTCTACTTTCCCTCTTTCATATGTTCTTTTTTCTAAACACCAGCTGCTGGCCACTGGCTGAGAAAAATCTTTTAGTTTAATCTAGCACATCTGTTTTTATGGAAAACAGCATAGCAGCTATGCTTTATTCAATACTAAATATGTAAGCTCTGATTCTGCTATCCTTTCTCCTGGCCTATTCTAGGTATAAAAACTAACCAGGTTTCTCTGGGGTTGCATGATTAAATATCATGTAACTGAGAACTTCAGAATTGCTAATCTTTCAGTAATAATCCAATCAAAACCTTCCATCAAATGATTCTTTTTAGACATTTATCAAATAGTATACAAATATTTTCAATGTTGCTAAGCATAAGGAATAAAATAGAACATACAGCTTCAGACTCAAAACAATAAGTAGTGTGGGTTAAGGAGAAAGGGGAGAGATACATCTCCACAATCTATCAAGGCATGCTAATTCAGTTTCTCTACAGTCTTGCTTTAGTGAAGCAAAAATAGAGAAGGAAGGAATAGTTCAGTATCTTCAATATCTTTGTGTTTATAAAATAGTTCCAGAGGAACAGTAATCCAGGTTGTTGTCATCCTTTATTACTGTATGAATGCGGAGACTTCCATTCATTTCAAGGGCTGCCCCTACTAAACATGTGGTTTCTGTGGGAACAGAAAAGAGCCTGGTCGGAGAACGCGGGTGTCTTCACGGGTCTGCAAAGCTAATGTGACAATGATCCTTTCTCTGTCAAGGCCCACTGTGAACAAAACCGCAACTCTGGGATCGGCACATGGAAGGTCTGCAAACTGTTAGCGGGGTTTTCCTCCCCCCTTTTCCAAGGAGAGAAAATGAGATTCTCCTGACTGCAAAGCTGAGCAAGTTCTAGTTTAAATTTGCTCTGCTAGTTGAGAGTATTGTGCAAAAAAGAGCTGTAAATATTTGAGACAGTATCAAACACTTAGTGCTTGTGAGATGGGAGTAATGACAGAAAATGGAAAGACTGCCTGTTAATGTTGCCATCAGCAAATGAAATGTTGAGATGAACTGTCAAGAATCAAGTGTTCTCCTATTTATTTAAAATTTATAGACAGGTACCATTGTCACTGGCACATTCACTTCTGAAAGCTGAAGGATGAAAGAGCCTGTTTGAACGGGCGCCCCGCTACTCAGGTGGCTTCCTAATGGAGCTGGGACTTGTGCTGCTGTTTGTTTCCAGCACAAGAGGTCTGGCGATGTTAAACTCGGCAGGGGCTTCATGTGATAACACGTGTGCTGTGCTTAGCTCTGAGAGGCATCCGGGCTGTAAAAGTAGCGTGTCTGGAGTGTCAAGTTGGGCCGGCTGGAAATGCTGCGTGGAGGTGGATATATGCAGCGTTGGATATATTGCACGGTGACAACGGGCTGAACAGTGCTGTCGGGTTGTAAGCCTGTGGTATAAACTGTCTTGAGCACCACATCAACATCCCCACCTTTGGGACTTGGACAGAATCTAAGCAACATTTTTCTTTGTTCCTGAGCAGGGCTCAGGTGCTGTTGCATGTGCTTCAGTGTCCACGTCTAGGTGCTTTGAGGAATTTGCATCCAAAATTGAGACGCAGATTAAATGCAGGTAACAGTGAGGCTTAGAATTCCAAATTATTCTCCTGAACTTTCACATTTAAGTTCTCCTCCGCTCTGGCATGCTTGATGCATCGTGGTCACTGCCAATTACTTTCTGATTACATTTGATGTATATTTGCAGCCGGTGTAGTAACCAAGCAGTTATTTGCAGAAACGTTTTGATCTCACTTCTTGAACTCCTGGAATGACAGTTCAATGAAACCAGAAGAGAAATGGGATCTGCATTTATGCTGAAGTAGGAATACTCAAAATGGGAAATTCCTAGTGTGTGGTCTGGATGACCCAGTATCAGTGTAGATGTGATTTGTATGGGCTGGTGGAGAGAAAGTGTTGAGTGAAAAGAGCAGGATTCAGTTCCTGCTGTTATTCTGCAATTTTGAATAAAACATCCAAGACCCACAGGCTTTGTTTCTTCATGCTGTTAAAATGCAGGTAGTGAACCTTGGTCATATTTGTAAATGATTTTGTATTTAAGGTTGATAATACAATTTGAAAATTATTTTAACAAAGAAATGAATATAAGGTTGCAGAGAGAAATTTTTCTGAGAAAATTTGTGAATGGTGTAAAAGAAACCTATCTCCTTGGTGACCGTTATCTCTGCAAGTTTACTTTGGACTCCAGAAATGAAGCTGTTTTTTGGGTTGGACACAGTCACACAAATGCTGGCCCACTGAGATGAGTCTGATATAAGTGAGGTATGAATAATGGTTCCTCTCCTCCCGAGATATATAATACTGATAAAATTGTTGTCAGTTCTTTCAACAATATGCAGATTGTAATCCGTGAAAATATTTGCTCACTTTCTCTTAGCAATAGAGTTTCTGCTGTCAGAATTAAGATTGTCAAGCAAGGGGAGTTGATAGACTTTTCTTTGAAAGTATCCATCCAAAATTAATGCTTTAAACAACACATTTGTTCCTGTGTTTAGTTGTAAAACTTAGTTCAGCAATTCAATATAAATACAGAATTTAGTGCTGTTGTACTGCTTGCATGCAGCTGTACTCGTGATAACTAATAACTGGAAGGAAGATCAGGAGACCAGGCATATTTCCTTTCATTTTCTAGAATAAAAATGATGGAGATAAGGTGTAAAAAGTTCCTGGTGTTAATACTAATTGTGTTCTCCCAAACTTTTTCATGTATATACCACATTTTAACACGCATTATGCTCTATTAATTGCATGACATTTCTGTGGGGACATAGAGCAATAAGGGTGTTGGAGAATGTGATGGGGAATGGTGCTTTTTTTTTAATCCTCCAGTACTGGCTGGCAAGGTCACTGTCTGAATGGATTGTCTGCTTATAACCTTTTGTTTTGCACAAATAAGAGCTTTTCTGATGCAGTTCTTAGAAATCATTAAAAAGTTCAGTTAAATATTCTAAATTTGAGCACAGGTCTTGTGGCTCTCCTTCTTCTATTAGCATTTTTGGTAGTCTTCAGATTTGTTTCTTGATTTGAAAACGTGCTTTCTGATATATCCCCTGTCTGCTTGCATGTGGTAGTGTTATGTTTTCCTGAAGCTGTTGTTGTTTGTGATGAATAGGAACTATTGGAATAATCTGTAGTGATGCTAATTCACATTCACTTGTAGTGCTGCTGCCTAGATACATGGTAATTGTTCCAGAAGCCTCCATTCTGATAAGAACAAATATTCATGATGAAGACATCCCTGATTTTTAAGTCTTTTGTTCTTTAAGCTCGGAATAACACTGGTTTATTCCTGACGAAGAGAAGCAAAAGGATAGGTATATGGAGAGCGGTTTTGAGGATGTATATATACATGACTTTAGTAATCCTAAGGTACTGTGACACATTGACTGAGCACGTGATGATATGGCTTCTAAACTGAATCTAGTATGTCACAATGTATTTAAAGTATGAATGTCTCGGACACCACAGTGCCAACATATCTCCCATATTTTGCAGCCCTCTCTGTCCATCTCGAGTATTAAGGCATTGTTGTATAAGAGGGAGGAATTTTCTATGAGGATAAAATCAGGAGCATTCCTTAATCAACTCTTTGTTTCGTGTTCCCACATGTACACCATGTTAGGCTGCACAGAACTGCACCAAGCTGGACACGTGTAGACTGTCATCAAGTTTAACATGACTTCATTGCAATCCACCTTGCTGTGTTTTCAGCCTTTAAAAACCTGAAAATAATTTTTATATTCCAGGGTGGTTTAGTGCATGGCATTATCAATATAGTGTTCATTTTAAAAAACTTGGAATAAACTCTGATCATTCAGGTTTTTTTGCTTGCTTGCTTGGGTGGGTGTGCATAACTATGCAGCTGTCGATTGCAAACGCAGTGGTCTGTTGCCAAGTGTTTTTGCAATAGCTTTTGAGATTAGATTAAGAAACATTGCTCCAGAGTGTTCACTTGGAGTTGGGATATCTGGTTGGAGAGAGTGGCAGAAAGAGATAAAGGTAGAAGAGAGCTGGTAGAAAAAGCCATTGAATCTATGCCAGCAACTTTGAAGTGCCCATATTTGACAGTGAAGAGAAGGTGGTGGAGTCTATATTGCCTGGCATTTTAAAAGCAAAATAGGTTATCTTTCTAGAAGTCTTTCAATGGATAAAACAATTAACCCTATCTGTGTGTCATGTTCTGTTGGGCTCCGCGTTAACACAGGCTTTTCTTCAGCTGTGAAGCTACAGGCTTTGCTTCCAGAGCACTCCCCTGAGTTTCATCTCCAGCGTTGCTGCTAAGCCCTGAGTGGCCTTGATATTCATGAGACTGACAACCAGCAAGTCTTAGAAAGTGAGAGGACTGCTTTGGTATATTAATAATATCATATTTTGTTTCTTTAACTGTATTGGAATTTGATAAGCTGGTTATTTGATTGGCTTTTGCTCTTCATGAGCAATTTGACTTCTCAGTTTCAGTCTTTTTGCTTTAGCTGGCAGCTGTTAATTTCAACCAAACCGAGAAAATGCTGGATATCTTCTTTTGTAATGGTGGTTTGCTACTCTGACTTCTTTGTCCACAGGGAAGTCAGGGAATTGGCTCTCAGAATAGCTTCTCTTTGTTTTATCTATAGTACACTTAAAAGCCTTTTAAAAATGGTGATTGTGAATTACCATATGTCAAGTACAGAGAATGAATATGGGAGAAAGGAATGTAAGAAAAAGTAGAATTGCATTCTAGAAAGATTGTACTATAGAACGGAATGGGAAACCAGGAAAAACTCATTTTGTTTTCATCTTCTAAGACAGAATTTTGTAATCTTTTATATTGCTTTGCTCCTAGCTGTTATCCAGGAAATTAATACATAAAGTTTGGATGAAGATCAATTAAATTCAAACTAAATACATATTTATTTACAGAGTATATTGATTTTAGAGGGCTTATTAGTACCTGTTATGATTTAATATAACAAACATATTTATTTATGGATTACTGGAGTATTATTCAGGTTTACTGGCCACTACTTCTTTTTAAATAAAATTAGTATTTAAATTATTTAATAAGAGTGCAACTTGATAAACAATAAACAAGCAGCTTGCCCATTCTTACATCAGCAATTGTGGACAGACTGCTTTTTTTTCTAACTCATATGGACAGTTACTGTTTACTGGCATTCCGATGTTAGAAACTCATTTCATAAAATAAACTTCTCTACAGTTTAGGATTTAACAGTGGTATCTCTTGGCAAAGAAAACTTGAGTTGTATACCTGAGAAAAAAACCATACTTTTTCAGTTTAAAATCTAGACATTTATTTCCAGCTTACCCATATTGACTTCATTGCTCTCAGTAACTAGCATTGGTAAGTTATGCCTTGTAAAGTGCTGATGCTTCATTGCAATATCCTTTATTGCAGCATGTTAGCAAAATACTGAGAATCGATTGCTTTTGGATTTACCAAAAGCTCCAGAACCAGTGACGCTGACAGGCATCGGCTCATTTGGGGAGAATAGCTGATTGAGGAATTGATGTAGACAAAGACTGTAGATGGAGTAACTGAAGAATCTTTTCAAATGGATACGGTGTGTCTTCCCAAGTTATTCTCAGATTTGACTTGATGCTGTGCCGACTTTACTCAACCTTTTCTGGAAACCAGTATTAATAAGACTAAACCAATTTTAAAGAATTCCTATGAAATCACAGGTTTTTCAGGTAAGCATCTTGGGGCCCATAACTTTTCCCATTTTCAAAAGTGGCTCTGGAAAATCCAAACAGTGCATGAGAACTGAGCAACAACCCACTTCAGGGGGTCTCTACGATGCAGGCAATATTCTCAGAAAGATAATTACCAGACAATATCCTGTTAAAAGTTTCAGGCATAAAGAGTATAAAAATAGAAGACCATGAGAGGCCATACTCACATTAAGGGAAAATAAGTGTGCAAGACACCACCAAGTCCCTGATGTGTACCAGGAGGAGCTGAGGACATACACTGCCTCAGCGAGCGATGCAGCTGTGGCCGTGCAGCTCTGCAGTCCCCACCCTGACTGCTGCCAGAATCCCACTCCGACAGCTCCAGATATTTCAGCACAGTGGACTCACCCCTAGTTCTTTCTGCGTTTGGCTTCCACATCTATTTCCCACAGAACTTCACCTATTTCTTGCTGCATGTCCTGGTTTCAGCTGGGATAGAGTTAATTTTCCTCCCAGTAGCTACTGTGTTTTGGATTTAGTATGAGAAGAAAGTTGATAAAACATATATTTTTAGTTGTTGCTAAGAAATCAAGGACTTTTTTCTAGTCTCCCACATACAGCTAATGAGCAGGTGTGCAGGAGCTGGGAGGGAGGGCAGCCAGGCAGTGAGCCCAAGCTGGCCAATGGAAATATTGCATACTACAGATGTCCTGCTCAGTTTATGAATGGGGGTTAGCTGGGTGACAGGAATGCTTTTTTTTCCTCTTTTCCATGAGTTCCAACTAACTCCCTTTTTTTCTGGGAGTTCAAACTTTTCCATGAGTTTGGTCTTTTTATCATGAGTTCTGCAAAACTTGAAAAGTCTGCAAGTTCCGGGTTCTGCGACCACTGCTCAGGGACTAGGTGCACAATGGGTCGTCGGGTGGTAAGAAAAATTGTATTGTGTGTAACTTGTTTTGCATTATTATTATCATCATCATCATCATCATCATCATTATTGTTAGTATCAGTATTTCCTTTGTTGTCTGATTAAACTGTATCTCAACCCACAAATTTCCCATTTTTTCCATTTCTCCTCCCCGTCCCGCCAGGAGGGAAGGGGAGGGTGAGTGAGTGGCTGTGTAGTGCCTGGTTGGCAGATGCCGGGTTAAACTACAACGCTGTGGTGGACGCAAATCTGACAAAATGTGATGTGGTGCCCAGCGACAGGACAAGGAGCAATGGGCACAAACTGAAGCACAGGAAGTTCCGTCTGAACATGAGGAAGAACTTCTTCCTTCTGAGGGTGACAGAGCCCTGGAACAGGTTGCCCAGAGGGGCTATGGAGTCTCCTTCTCTGGAGATATTCAAGACCTACCTGGACAAGGTCCTGTGCAGCCTGCTGTAGGTGACCCTGCTGCGGCAGGGGGTTGGACTAGATGACTCACAGAGGTCCCTTCCAACCCCAAACATACTGTGATACTGTGATACACTGATTTTTTTTCTCCCCCTCTCTGCCTTTCCTGCTGTTTTCCTAGGTTAGTGAGACTTCTGTCCTACTTTGCGCTCTACCTCGTGACCACATTTGTACTCTCCTCCAACATTGTCCATAACTTCACACTTTTTCCTCACTATGAAAGCACGTTTTAGATTCCTGTTCTAAAATGATGAGACCTTTCTTCTTACCTACTTCTTCCCTCCTTTTCATCTCATAGATTTCTGATCTTATAATGCTCTGTTACCAAACTCTACTTCCATTTCTGTCTTCCAGTTCTACCCTTAATCCCCTTCATCTGGTTTTAGGAATCTACATTTCACTGATATTTCTTTCTGTCACTACATGTTCTTTTTAGATAAATTTAGTTAATAAGTATTCCATCCTTATCTCTTGGACCTACTGGCCACGTGTGACTGTGACATGGTTATTCCCTCTCACCTTCCATTTGCTCAGATCCTGTCCTTCTAACTCTTTCCTACTTGTGACTGCTCTGGGAAGGATTCCCTTTGAGAAGCTGTCTGATTCACCTTTCTTACAATTTTTATAATGGTTCTGCATGGACTGTGTCTGTTGTCCTTAACTATAACTCTGCATATCTGCCTGTGAAAACATGAATTTGACAACCTTCTCTAGGCTGTTGCCTCACAAACCTGTCTCTCATTTGGTTTTTATCCCGTAGTTTTGCTATATCTCCCCCCAAGGTGGGAAAGGGGAATGTCCCTATAAGCAGCCGCAAACTGTTTCATTATCCTCCAAATACCTGCTTAACATTCTTCTTCACTATGACTAATATGTGAGACAGCATGAGCACGGTCTCCTGAGATCAAGCTGAGCAATGCTGGTTGCTTTACTTCCCCCCTTGACCTGTCTGCATTAATTTCCTCTGCACTTGCAACACAAGTTATCTGGGACAGAGACAAGGAGCATAAACAACTGCAAAGTGCTACAGCAATGCAGTTGATAAGTAATGATTTTGGAAGACTGGCACCTCTAGGAGACTTTCAAGTGGTGGTCGATGGTGTGTGAATGCTACAGAATCTGTGCCTCTGGCTGAAGAACGAGAAGGTGTTATGGGATTTATTTTCCATTTCCTTACTTCTGTGAAACTTCTACTTTATTGTTTCTCAATTAAGTTATTTGTATATTAATGGTATCTATGGATAGCACGGGATGATAAATATTGAAATGGGATGTGGAAGTGATTCATATTTCATGAACTCTGGTCCTGACCTTCTTACAATTACCAGAACAAATTACATTAATTACACCAAATTACATGGCAGGTGGAGGAAGTTGTCATTAGTATCCATTACATACAGTAATATAGAAAGAAATTCCCTGGTGGTAATTGACTGTAAACATGACCAGTCTTACATAACAGCAATGCATACCTAGGAGGTGATGTGAGTTTTGTTTGTGCAGTTTTCCTGTGAAAAGAGCTTATTTATTTCAGCATAAAAGGGTTGTTCCTGAGTGATAAAATCAATGAAGCCTGGATTCCTATAGACCCACTATTGCAGCACCGTTTCCACCTTCCTCCATGTCTCTGTGGCATCCTTGACTGGTCAAAAGCAAGCAGTAACGTGGGTGCCTGGGGTGACGTACACCGACCTCCTGCCAGTGCGTTTGTGCCAGCTGTGTGGGCAGCTGCAGAGGCCGTCTGTCCTCCTCTGGGGCAGGCAGGAGCTCTTCCTGTCTTTCCACTCTATCACTAACTGCTGGTCTTCAGGAAAACTGCAGGAGTGCAGCCGTCTTTAGGACTTCTAGTACCTTTCAAATTTGAGTTAATAATGGTTGGGTGTGGGGGAAATTAGATGGGAGAGAGATACTGTGGTAACATAAATCTTGTTTCCATAGGCAAAGAAACAGGCAAAAATATTTTGTATGAATGTCAGCATTTGAAAATGTGAACCAGAGAGCTATCTAGCAGGGTGAGACAGGATGACCCATGCGACCGGCTGCCGTAGCACGACATCAGGTTTCACTGGGACCCCCACCAGCCCCTACCACAGCATAGACATCACGCTTGCTTTTCCTTTTTAGTCACAGTGCAGTGTTTCTGAGGGGAAAGAATGTGATGAAAAAGAGACATATTCTGATATGTACAAGTTTTCTTAATGCCCACCATAGTCGAATTATTTACTAAGCACATTGGAAATTCACATTCTACCAAGAATAAATTTTTCTTCATTTTTTTCTGTGGGAGAAAGAAGCTGAAAGGCACAGAAAATATCTTGTTTCTCCTTCTCTTTGTTTTCTAAAGCCTTTCACTTTCTTCTTCCCTGTAGAGCTTGTGGTGCATGTGTTCCTTATGCTCTTTTTCCTTGTTCCATTATTCATCCTTAAACAAAGTTTTATTCCTGATGATGGTCTCTGTTTAGAAAAATAATCTTACTTTAAATTTTTCAAGGTATTATTACAAAAAAAGAGAGAAAAAACATATGAAAAATAACCGAACAGCTCCCTTTTAATAATTTTTTAAAAAATCTCTGATTGTCTGTAAAGGGTTTAGAGAATGTGACTCAAATAATCTGCTCTAGAGACTGGTTTACTCCATTATCCATATCATTCCATTCTCTTTGTAGACTGTTATTAATCAGTAAAAAGGTTCAAGTAGCCTAGAAAAAAAATTGAGGCATCTTCCTTTTCTGTATATCTGAGCAGAGCAGACTTTGACTTTGGATACAATTTATACATCAACATTTATAATATTGGCACAGATTTTCTTTAAAATGTGTAGCCAGATTTTTCATCTAGCACTTGAACTGATGGCCACTAAATCCCTAAATACCTCCAAGGACTGGAGTCTGAGACCATGCTAAAGTAATAGACTCTTGGTAGACTGTTGTGTTGAGATCCAGTCCCATGGAGCAGCTTCGTGAAGGACCATGTGTAAAAATAGCATGGGCAGGTATTTGTTTGCACATACGTATGTTTTTCATGCAGTAGACATGATAAGAACAAATCAAACTACTTCCATAAACTCTAGTTTGTTTCCCAGGTAGGTTAATGTACAATTTGATATATGTAAAAAACCCAGCCATTAATACAAATGGGTCTAACCTTAAAAAATGCAATGAATCTCCTGTTTGAGTGGTGAAGCAGTCATTATCTTCACATAAACTCTGTGGTTTCAAAAATGTAGTAAATCCTCATAAACTAAGTTAACAATGTAATCAAGAAATAAATATGTCCCAAATCTTTGTAGATAGGACAATAGAATCTGTCAGAGACAGTGTAAAGGAAAGGTGTGAATGAAGGCTTAAAAAAAGAAAAAACCCTAAAGTAATCCTTTAAAATATGGATGAATATGGTAAATGCACAGCGGATGCAGCAGCGTCGGAGGGAGTGATGTGGTTAGCACGGGTGTCTGCTAGCAGTGGCCCAGCTAGGGCACCTAGCGGTGGCCTTTGGCTTCAGCCCAGGACCAACCTTCAACTGGGGATCCCACAGAAGGGACGCTGTAACTCCTCTGTCATCATCATCTAGAGAGCATCTTTAAGAAATTCAAGGTTAGTGAATGATTAAAAAACTTTTCCTCTTGTTGTTCAATAAAATACTTTAGAATAATGGCCCGGCACTCCAGTTTCTGGTATAAATAAAGTATTTCTCCTACAGGTGCACTTCATCACCAAGACGAAGGGTGTTAAGAGAATCCTGAGACTGGGGACAGCTGTACTGTGTATAACGAGATTTCTACAAGAGCTAAATGTTGTAGACATCACAGGGGTGGAAATCCTGGAGAAAAGAGTAAAGTTTGTGCTTTGCCTTGCACAGACTGAATCCTGTATTTGCTGGATCTGTGCAGAGGAAGCTTTTTTTTCAGGCTGCCTGACACAATAGGAGAACTTGCCTTATACATGGAATCGGAATTTAGAAAGATTTTTGTATAATAACAAATACACAAACCTATTCAGGTACAGTGATGTGATCCAGGCCTTCAGCAACTTAGTCTGAAATGTCATCTGCACATGCCACCCCAAGACGCAGAAAGACTAGAACATATGGTGCACAGGATTCAGCTATTTCACAGGAAATTAAATAGGACTTCTGAAACCTTTTGAAACTATATTTTTGAAATTTAATGATTTTTAGCTTGCTTTATAGATGTTAAGCCTTGCTGCCCTTTTCCTGGAAAACTACAACACTGGAAGAAAACGTAGTTGTTTGGTATGTTCTTACAATTCTTCTTCAAGCCAACATTAAGCTTCAGTACATACTACCATTTAAAGCTGTATAACCATTTAAATCCACTTTAACGACTTTTGTAACATAAATGTTTTAAGTATAATAACAATTATTCTAACAAGTGTTTCCTGATTCCAGGCATGTGTAAAGAAGATGGGGTATGTAATATGTCTGACCAGATAACCGCTTTTACAAATTATATTCATTCTTCTTTATTTAGCTGCAAAATGAAGAGAGTTCAGTGTAGTTCAAGGAAAGCATTGTGGTAAACAGACAGCTTAAATGTGAGCAGTGTAAAGAGCAGCAGCTTGCAGAAATATTGCTATAGATACTAAGACCGTATCCTGCCTCGCTACGGACCACACATAATTGAACCATGTTCAATAGAAGGCCATTACAAAACAGAGCTTATTTGCAATGCTAATGTGGTGAAGACAGCTGTCACTGGGAATTAAATATGATCATTCAAAGCCTGAATAAATGAGGTGCCCATTATCTTCTGGCTCTGCTGCAGCCTGCTTAAAGAACACAAATAAATGATACTGTCTCAATAACCAGCTCAGTTTTGTCTTCTAGCCATAGAAATACGAAGAAGACAGAGGGAAGAGGGAGGGCACACAACAACATCAACAACAAAAAGCAGAGTCAATTTACAAAGACACGCAGAGAACCAGTGCCCTAGGACTCCATTTTCGACAGATCGGTATTTGTGGAAAAACGGAGAAAAAGCTCTTTAACCAAGCTAACGTGTTTAGTGTGGAATGGGCATACTTATTTACAAAGAAACAGTGAAAAAACCCAGGTGTTTAAAAATCACAGCCAGTGATTTTCCAGAAGAAATAGTCAGAGAATCCAAAATGTTAGATGAACTGGCACAGAGTCTGCCAAGAGTGATAAAGGATAGGTTAAGGTAAAATTCTCCTCCTTTTGCCAGTCAGTGCTTTGAATGTCATAAGTTATTTTGATTCAGTTTTAATGTGAACCATAATCTATACGCAAGGAAAATGCTGATTAAGGTGGAAGAAATTTGCATTTGTTTGAAGAAGAAATTTCTGGGAAGTTTGTGTCATTTCTCAGACAGCATAAAAACCAGCAGTGGTAAGAAGAAGGAAAAAGAACAGTAAATATAAAAATGAAGGGTATCTCTACTTCAGGTAAGACTGTCACAGCCAATTTACTAGTCCCTGATGTAGCTAGTTTGGTCCTAAGCGGAATCCACCCGGTTTAAGCTGCAGCTGGTTAGTGCTGAGGAGCAGCAGAGGCTAAGCGAGAGCCACCTGGTGCCAGGATCTGCATTCCAGAGGTGGGCACCCTCCGGCTGGCCGGCTCCGGGTCCCGGCGAGCAGTGCCTGGGCCACGGCTCTGGGATGCTGGCAGAGGAGAGCACCGACAGCTACAGTGGCAGGCGCTCTCTTAGTGGGTATTTAATTACCAACCCACGGCTATAGAAAATACTGTGTAAAATTTGCACTTTAAAGGAGGGAGAGAAGACAGAGAAGTAACTTGCAGAAATCACCTGGACGGTATGTATGCATGTGTGCAAGTGCTTCTTTAGACCTGTAATACCCACGAAGGACAACCATATATGAAGGACTACAGAGCTGCTTTTCTTCCATCAAAGTATTTTCCCACCCACTGCCTCTTCACAATGTTTTACATTTTTCAATAGGAAAATCGGCTCACAGAGCCTATAAATGGTCAAAATAGGCTGGGCAAAGTGGGAGGAAAGGAACTGAGGATAGCTACGACATATGAGGATATGCTCCTGCAATGCCAAGTCCCAGGGCAAGTGACCAGTCTGAGACCTTTGGCAGCCGTGTGTAAGTATGAAATAGGCAACAGATTTCACAGTGGAGTTGGCTTCATACATAAGAAAATATGCTAGTCTAGAACAGTGAGCTAACTTCAAAGAAAATAAAGATATGGGCAAAAGATTAACACATTCACTGCACAAAACCAGCAAAAAAATGAAGGCTTAGAAGGTATATGACTGTGAAAAATTGCGTCTGACATAATACTAAATACCTGCAAGTGTAAGCTTATATATATGGCACAGGAAAGCAAGTCAATAAGATGGATACGAATTGGGGATTAGCTCTTCAGAAGTCAGCAAGTTTAGGAATGGGTAGAATGATAAGAAAAATAAATGTGAAGTTGCAGATGTAAGTGCAGACTGGTTTTGGTGGAATGTATTGTGAGTCAGTGCACAAACAAAAAGCGACAGTGTCTGCAAGACACACGGCATTAATGCATCTGCACTAAAAGTGCTGTGTTTACTCATGTCCTCACAGGTACTGAAATGCCTATGAAGACAAAAAGAAGGACATTTAATATGGGGAAGAAAACAATACAGAGCATATGTGGAGTGACCAATAGTACCACGTCGCTCTTCTTTAGAAATCAGAGGGTTCGGGGGCACAAATAAGTCAAGCTATACCTGAAGAAGTAGAAGTATTCATATTTTGAAAGAAATCATGGATGCAAGAGACACCCTTGTAAAGCAGATGTGAGAGGAGTTTCAAGGCCAGAATCCTTTGGTATCTAAACATTTTGTAAGTAAACTTCTCTTGTGAAATAAAATAGAGCAAGGACAAAGAAATAACGATTTGAAATTACTATTTTAAGTTCCTTCATCTATGATTTACTTGATAACTATACAGTTTGCAAACCCCTTAGTTGTAAGCCACTAAATAGAAGGCCTATTGTGCCCTACCGTGAGAATATCTTTAATGGATTCTCTATTTCACAGTTTTGCTTGAGGTTTAGTATTTTTCCTCTTTTAAAAACCAGGGAGGGAAAACCTTATATTCACTGTTTTGAAACTCTGTGGGTGCAATATAGCACCTGTACACTTAATATCAAAGCCTTTGATTATGTTTAGCTGAGGGGGTTCTTCTTCCCTGCCCTATTCCTTCCAGTTACTCCTGCGTTCCCTGTAGATTTCTGCATTTTACCATTTCAAGAATTTCAAAATGCATTTTAATTGCTAGGTAACTTTGTCTGTAAGATTCTGGTTGATGCAGGTTGGTTGTGATTTTTTTGCAACGTGACTGGCAACGCCATAGGTGATATGCAGCCAGAGAATGCACCAGGGCACGGGCAAATTGTTGCGCACTGCGTGATGCCGCAGTGCTGTGCCCGTGGATGTGAGACCTCTCAAATAACTGGAATGTGCACAGCAAGGCCTTTCACTTTCCTCTGACTCCAGTCCTTTCTTGGTGAGACTTGGTGCAGGACTCTTCACAAATCCCTTCACTCCTCCCACCTTGCAGCCCCCATGGCCACAGCATTATCTTGTCCTTCTTCTCCTTTTTATTAGCTGCTTTTACTACCAGACAGATTATTAAGTCCACGTGATCAGCACTTTTACTGCCAATATTCTTGCATTTTTTATGCAGGGGCTACTGTGTTTACTTCACGGCAGAAAACGCAAGTCTGGTTTGACAGCTTTCTCCTCAGCAAAGCCTTTCGTGTGTCACTGGCTGAATGAACAATACCGCTGTTTTACAGATGAAAGCTAGGATAATTCAACATTTGCCCATCTTTAGTAAGAACTCAGTGTTTTCATGTGTTGTAGTGTTTAAAACTCTAGACATGGCAAATGGTGAGCAATTTACATATTTACCAAATGGAAGTACAGCTCATCCACAAGGCATCCTGCCAACAGTGTGAAAGCAAACTTTAGTGTTGCTTAATACATAACAGTTCTGTTAATAAATGAGTGTTTATGACAAGGTGACCTGCTTAGTGGATGAGGGAAAAGCTGTGAATGTTGTTTACCTGGACTTTAGTAAAGTCTTTGACATTGTTTCCCACAACATTCTCTCAGACAAACTGGCTACTTGTGGCTTGGATAAGCATACTCCTTGCTGGGTGAAAAACTGGCTGGCTGGCTGGGCCCAAAGAGTTGTGGTGAATGGGGTTAAATCCAGGTGGCAGCTGCTCTCAAGTGGTGTTCCCCAGGGCTCAGTATTTGGGCCAGTAAGTGCAGATGACATCAAGTTGGGCAGGAATATCGATGTGCTGGAGGGTTGGAAGAGGGATCTGGACAGGCTGGATCGATGGGCCGAGGCCAGCTGTATGAGGTTTAACAAGGCCAAGTGCCGGGTCCTGCACTTGAGTCACAACAACCCCATGCAACCCTACAGGCTTGGGGAAGAGTGGCTGGAAAGCTGCATGGAGGAAAAGGACCTGGGGGTGGTGGCTGACAGCCGGCTGAACACGAGCCAGCAGTGTGCCCAGGTGGCCACGTGGGCCAACGGCATCCTGGCTTGTGTCAGGAATAGTGTGGCCAGCAAGAGCAGGGAGGTGATCCTGCCCCTGTACTCGGCACTGCTTAAGCCGCACCTTGAATACCGTGTTCAGATTTGGGCCCCTCATTACAAGAAGGACATTGAGGTGCTGGAGTGTGTCCAGAGAAGGGCAACAAGGCTGGTGAGGGGCCTAGAGAACAAGTCTTACGAGGAGCAGCTGAGGGAGCTGGAGTTGTTCAGTCTGGAGAAGAGGAGGCTGAGGGGAGACCTTATTGCTCTCTACAACTGCCTGAAAGGAGGTTGTAGTGAGGCAGGTGCTGGTCTCTTCTCCCAAGTAACTAGTGATAGGATGAGAGGAATGGCCTCAAGTTGCATCAGAGGAGGTTTAGATTGGATATAAGGAAAAATTTCTTCACCAAAAGGATTGTCAGGCATTGGCACAGGCTGCCCAGGCAAGCGGTGGAGTCACTGTTCCTGAAGGTATTTAAAAGACGTGTAGATGTGGCGCTTAGAGATATGGTTTAGTGGTGGACTAGGCAGTGTTAGGTTTATGGTTGGACTTTATGATCTTTAGGGTCTTTTCCAACCTAATTGATTCTAAATAACCTCTTGTTAATTCATCGATTTAGGTTGATGTTGTCTCAGCATAGAGAGAAATAGAGTCACAAAGCACTTTATTAGAGAAAGTAAATTTAAATTGGCTTTGCCATGTATGAGGAATCCAGCACACAAGGTGCTCAGAATGAAATGGAGCAGTTGTCATTGTAACTACATGATACATATTTGATTTGTACCAGGGAGCTATAAGAGAAATAAGACTATGCATAACCTAGGAAAAAAACCCAAACAAAACCAAACAAGAAGCTACGAGGACATGTCCTGCAGCAGACAAGGATTTTGTCCTCATCCATCTGCCTCCCCTTTGACATTAATAACAGAGCTGATGAAGCTTGATTTCACAAAGTTTTGGACTTATACTGGTATGCAATACCCCCAGCTCCCTCCTGTCCCCCTTATACCTCCCTATCCCGCTGAAAGAAAAGAGACAAAGCGTGTATAGATACAGTATTTACCATTTGACTTAAAATCAGAGCACTTGTAACTAAAGACCAGGGAGAGAGGGAAAGGAATGGAGCCATGAGTGGTGTTACCCTCAGTAGCTGGAGTGATTTCTGCATATTTCAATTCTATGCTAAGCTGAATTCCCTCACTTTGTTGCTGCTATTCCCCTTTATTTCAAATTCCTCTTCAGTGCTGCTGAAGTCCATGGCCAAATTCCTGTTCATTTCCAGGTATTGACTGTATTTATCTTCCTGTGTCATAGTATTAAAGTACTAGAGTCTAAATTTTCTAAAATATACTCTTCTTCATGATGTCTAGATCTTGTTTCTTTTGCTATTTTATCTAGGTATCTGGAACACTTAATGATGGTATTGCTTCCAAACAGAAATGGAGTAAAATCCCATTTGGATTTGATCTTCTTTATATAGTTAAGGAATGCAGTTTCTGTCTCTCATGGAAACATGATGGGTTTTGGTGTTTGTTTTTATTTTTTAGACTTGCACAACTCACAGATAAAACCAGCATTTACCATAGTAAATGGCAAGTAATTAATGGAGACTAATTGCAGTATCTCATAAACAATGATTATTGTCAAATGTTGATCTTTATTGCTTAATTTTTGTATAGCACTGCAGAACTCTCTGAGATTTCACTTTTTTATGATAAGACAAGCTTTACTGTTTCCTAAATTCCTGACTGCATGCTGCCTCACGGCTCTGCATTAGGGCTTCAGGTATTGCCCAGCTCTTATGGTCATGGCGTACATGAGATGTACTGCAAAGTGAGTGAAACTTCATAAAATCATTGAAACTTTCGAGTTGGAGACCCACATGTTTAGATACCTACATGTTCTAGAAATCATTACTTTTTTCCTGCTCTATGTAGATGGATGTAATTGGGCTAGTTAAAAGCCAGCATCAAAACAGTGAGTAGGTTTAATGTTTTTGTTTGAACCTCTGTTGTTAATCCTGTGCCTAAGGTTTATTTCCTTTTCTCATTACACGTTAGATTGAATAGAATTAAGTGTTGTGCTAAAGTGTTTGTGTCATGTTAATAAGGTTGGATACATAGCTATGAGGCTGCTGCACAGCAACAAAGTACATTATCTTTACGTTACGAGACAACTGATTTTTTTGTATGTTATTCTCAAAATACGAAAATAAACTGTAGAGGAAGGTCTTCAGTAGAACTTTGTTCTCAGCTTGTGGGCCTTTTTGGTCATTGTGTTTCTTTCCCAAATAGTCTAAACTGTATTACATTTCCTGTCAAATTAAATTAAAAAAACCAAAAGCAACTTCACGCTAATTAGCTAATTAGGGGCCATAAAATGTTCTTTCTGTCCCTCTCTATTTTTATTCTTGTTTATTTCTGAAGTGTGAATGAGGTGGAAAATCCTTCCACTAAAACGGAGATGGAGATAATTGAACTCTTTTCATACAATTCCAGGTAGAAATCAAATCCAGAACCCGGAGCTGAAAGGTGAGCTTTGCAACTACTACACCAAACTATTCTTGGTAATTATCAGCATGAGCATAATTATTAACATTTCAATTATACTCACAGTATTACATCTCTCCAAGGGGTTTAACTCCACTGATTTTCAACTTGTCTTGTATTTTTGGTAGACATCCAGTTGGAACAAAGTTGCTGGATAATATTTTTGACACAAAAGGGTAACATACTTTTCAGAATACGTGATCTATATGTTTTGTCCTCAACGACACTTGTGTGCTTCCAGATTTTGATTGCTTGGTAACACTACTTGGCATAGTGAGGTATCTATTTCAATAGATTTAAATAACTTCTTACACAATAAATAAATAACTGCATCCAGACTCTTCTCTCTTAAAATCTAAAGTTTGAAATTGCAGCTTGGATTAAAAATACTTCTTCCTTTGATTTCAAAGTAATATTCACTTCGTCTGATGTCTAATAACTTTTTTCACATCTTTCTCCTAAAATTTGCTTAGCCAATGTATGAAGCCAAATAATTTATCTAATTTAAAATCTTTTGTGTTTCTATACCTTGTTAACTGTTTCTGAGTATTTAAACCTAAGATACTTAACAAAATCAAGATTATGATCAGTGGGAACCATGTGAGATATTTCTGACAGGGCTGGAAGAAAGAAGACTACAGTAAGCCTGGGACAGTATTAAAAAAAGGTATTACTTGTAGTAGGGTATCATTATAGGTCCCTTCCAGCTGAAATATTCTATTCATCTACAAAGATGATTAGGGGACTGGAGCATCTCTCCTACGAGGAAATGCTGAGGGAGCTGGGATTGCTTAGCCTGAAGAAGAGAAGGCTGAGAGGGGACCTAATATAAATGCTTATAAATATCTGAAGGGTGGGTGTCAGGAGGATAGGGCCAGACTCTTTTCAGTGGTGTCCAGCGACAGGACAAGGGGCAACGGGCACAAACTGAAGCAGAGGAAATTCCGTCTGAACATGAGGAAGAACTTCTTCCCTCTGAGGGTGATGGAGCCCTGGAACAGGCTGCCCAGGGAGGTTGTGGAGTCTCCTTCCATGGAGATATTCAAGACCCGCCTGGACAAGGTCCTGTGCAGCCTGCTCTAGGTGACCCTGCTTCGGCAGGTGGGTTGGACTAAATGACCCACAGAGGTCCCTTCCAACCCCTACCATTCTGTGATTCTATTCTATTCTAAAAATATTCTATTCTAGTGTTTTTTTCTTTTTTCCCCTGTTCTTGTGTTCTTTCATGGGCATCTGCTTTTGGCCACGGGATGCTGCATTAGATGAACCCTTGGACTGATACTGTTCGGCTATTTTAAAGTTTTTCTGTAAAAACTATATCCTTTTAATAGTTATAAACTAAGGCTGCAACATGGCCTAGGAACATCTGCTATACCAGTAGGATGTTGGATTTAGTGACAGGATTTATGTGTAATCAAGAATCTATAGAAAAAATAGATGGGTATATTGCCAGCTTGTACAAATGGTTGATTCATGATTAGCACATTTTGAAGGGTGGACCAATTCATTGTACTTTTGTAATGAGCAAGAAAGATGTAGGATCCTAATGGGAAGGCTCCAAGATCAAACACAAACTCTACCCATTGTTGCAGATATGTGCCTTACTCATAAAACCATAGCAGAGAAACAGAAAACAAATCACCGTTAGTAAAAGGGAAGCTTACTGATGCATGGAAAAACATGCAACAGCTGTGGAGAATCCTCCCTGCCTCCACCACCCAAAAGCAGGGTATCTTTGGATACTATAAAAAAAAAAAAAGTACTTTTATGAAAAGATAAATCTTTGTCAAAAGGCAAGGGGTGAAAAAAAGCACTATATTGAGGAGTACAGTAGGGACTTAAGCTATTTTGCATGTATAAACACTGCATAAACAACTGTATCGTGCAGCTCAGAAGAGGAAAACGAAGGCCAACAGATAAGCTAGGTATCTGTAAACATGTAAGGCTATAATGATGTCATTAGCTCTTTGGAGGAAAAGCAATCAAAACCAACCTAACTGCAGTTTTACAATGGAATGATAAAATATCAAGAGGAGAAATTATGCTATATTTACAATGCCAGGTCAAATTTTCAGCCTGAAACAATCAGAGAAGTGTCAGAACTAGAAAGAATTTATGATTTTAACCAAATGACTTTGTATAACAAACAATGAAACACAAGCCAAAACCATATAAGAAACGATTAGGTAGTGTGACTGTCCTCCAACAACTAATATAAAATTGGCAGGATGTAGTTAAGGGACAGAAATGTGTTCTGGGCACATTACACCCAGAGAACACTGAGCACTTCCACAACTACTTTTACTAGCAAAAATGCTACTAGCTAGTTTTACTAGCAAAAATGAATGGAAAAACACTAGTGAAAATGAATAGAACGATTATGTAAATTAAAAATTACTTCTTAACTGGTCATAAGATACTGTCAGCATGTTTGGTTAACAGTGTCTTGCCAAAGTCCAGCTCTGCCACGCAGAAACTGGCAGTGAGCTGATGGACTGGTTCTCATTCTCTATGCAAGTAAAAAAAAATTTCCTTTGTAACAAATGACTCTAGCACTAGTTTGTCAAGTTTTCTGTCCTTCTGCTTTGTCAGAGCTTACCACCCTTGCAGCTGAGGACAGTCATGCTCCAAATCCCAGCTGCTGTAGCTGACACACGAACATGTCCTGTGTTCTTCACCACCTCTATTGTGTGAGCAGTAACTTACATAAACTGGAGGTTGTACATATATGTATACTAAGTGTGATTACACCTATCTATATAGTAAAGGTGATCCTTCTTTGCCTTGGAAAGTCCTCCTTTTGAATGAAAGCAAGAATCTCCGATACATTTAGATCAACACTTTAGGTTTATGTTTGGTGTACTCAGGTCTGGGGGCTGAGCTTGGATCTGGAAACAGGGACATCTAATTTGTGAGATAGAGTGGTACTTCGATACAAGGAAACTCTGAATATACCATGAAGGCCTCCTTCCTGGACACACACCAAGCTGTACAGAATCCAGAGTCCCAGAACACAAGCGGAGAGCATTTGGGCCGCTCTGCACCTGCTGCCTGCAGGTACAGGGTGCCATAAGCCAGAGAACACTGCTAGGAATAAGGAAAAGGAGAGGTGAAGGTCAGAGAGATAAATGTCAAGTCACAACAGAGACAGATGCTGTGGGGCTGGTTGTAGTACAGAAAAAATCTTGTTTTTTTAATGGGAGATGAAACTGATAATTGCAGTGTTCTTGGATGTTGCTGAGCAAGGATTAAGCCAGAATATGTTACTCAACCTTGTAATATAGATGCAGATGCTACAGAAAGACCTTGCGAATGAGATGCAGCCACTTTTGTGTCTCACCAGCAAACAGGTGATTCAGGGTCAAACGCTCCAAACCTTCACGTGAGAAATCCACTTCCAAAATCCAGTAATTGTTACTACAAGCACATCTCCAAAGAATTAAGTGATTTTTGACTCAGCTGTAAACACGTTATTTGCCAGCTGAGTAAGCTTTGCTACAACTGAAGGCGGTAAAGGCCACAGACAAATTCGGTACTTAGTGTAGTTAAAAAAACTGAGAGCGCCTTTTCTCCCTGCCCAAAACCCAACCAACTAACAATGGCTTGTCTCAGATAAAACTCACCTGGTGTTAGCCAGAAATACTTCTGAACGCTTCTTGCAGGATATTATCTTCATGTTTATTAGCACAAGGTACCTGATGGCACAGTTTCCTGACCTCTCTACCATTTTAGCAAACTAGGTGAGCATCTGTTGAAAAACATGAGCGTGATAACTTGTAAAAATACTTCCAAAAATAAGTCAAAAGAAAGAACAGTTGTGTGAGTAACCATGAAGCATTAGCAGGTCTATGAGAACAGGTTCAGAATATTTTACATGGACAAATGAACATTAACATATGCAAAGCTGCTGAGCTGTTGTGTCTGCCAAAAACACAGGTCAACTCACAGAAGAGTTCCTGATAATTGCAACAGAAAAATTGGAGTCTGGAGCAAAGTAATTAGACATTTGTCTATGTAAGTTTGAAAAAGATACATGCTAGCCCTAATTTCCCTGAAATAGCTTTATTAGAATATACTGCAGCTAAGGAAGTGATTCTATCACTCTTATCTATCATCCCTTGTCATCTATAAGTCTGTTGCCTGCTGACAAATTGCACTGTTAAGGGCAGGAAGTCAAGCTGTTGGCAGAGCAGTCTCAGGTAGATATTTGGTGCTCCTGACCACTCTCAGCCTAACTAGCCAGGGAAAACAGTGTACAAAATTGTATTTAAAATAGTGGCAGCCACAGATTGCCCACTGTTTTTGTGACTGATTAAATTATGGCACATTTCCACTGCGGTGGCAGTAGATTAATCCTGAACCTGATGGTCATGGGAGACATGAGCTGCAGAACCATTTGGTGATGGGTTTGCCATGAAATCTGGGCATATATACACTGCTTATGGCTGTAGCCCTCTTTTCTCTCTTCCTGGTAAATGCATGCTCCCTCCTTTAGCCACCATCCACATGTGAGTGTAATGCTGCATGACTGCGGTACCCACAGCTAGAAGGAGTTGCCATGCTCCAGATGGAGAAGTAGCACTGTCCCCAGAACCAACTAATGAGATCAAGGATAGCAAGGATCTGCTTTTTTGCCGGCCTCAGGCAAATGATAGTGGTAACTGCTTGAAACATAGGAGCCAGAGCAAATGCACTGACCATCTCTTAATAGTACTGATGTATGGTGGGAAGGGTTTGAAGGTTGAGTGTCCACACAAGACCCTTCAAAGACTATCCTGAAAGTTGTTACAAAATTGAAAAAAAAAGAAATTTAAATTAATTTTGAAAATTAAGAAATTCAGTTGATAGTATAGGTGGCTTATAGTTTCTTGTATCATATCCACATCTTCTCAAAATGCTTTGTTTTTGTTCAGCAGGGAACTTGGGACACTGGAGACTGAACTTCAATGTTCACAGTTATTGGGGGTAAAAGGTGCTGTGGAAGTCTGTTTAATCACAGCTCACTAGAAATGGTCAAAGACTAAATCAGCTCTTTTGCAAGAACTGTATTAAGAGTCATGACTGAATAGCAAAGAATAAGTTGGAGAAGAGCTGTTACATGACCTTCAAGTCAAGAGCAGGACTGAATTTTATTGAAGGGTCAGAGGGAGGGAGTGAACAGCACAGGAGGAATGGTGTCTTAGCTGCTTGCAGCTGGGCGGAATGTAGAGGGGAGACCTGAGAGTAAGACATGCTAGAAGGGAAGATGCTGTATTAATAGTTTAGAGGAAAACAAAATCATGAAATAGTTCTGCAATGGGGCTTTAATAACAGGAACAGTGGTCTAATTTTTTTTGTACAGAGTGTGGAAATGGATGAAGTATGAATAAAGTCACTGTTGAATGTATTGCCTTGAGTGAGAGTCTCATGAAAATGAGGAGCTTATTCCCAGGAACAAGCAGTGTAATTGAAGTACAGATACTTTTACAGTGCACAGAATAGTGACTCTCTCAGTCCCTCATAATCATACTTCTGGCCTTAAGTGAGCATATGTGTACAAATGTGCAAGCACAGTAGGGATGTACATTGTCGTGACTACTTGTTACTAGGCAAAAATTGTCACCCAATCATTTCGTACAATAGGAACCTCCTGTGTCAACAGTGGCTCTTACGAATTTAATGGAGTCACAGGTTCTGTCTGTGCTGCCCCTGAGATGTGATGACAGCCCCTGCCAGCAGAACACCCCAGTGTCATTGCTTCTTATACCCCCTCTTGTATCTGACCTGGAGCATTCAGTTTTGAAAGGACACTGCTTTCTGCCACACTGGAGAAATTAGGGTTGTATTGCTTACATAGTCCATCTTTCCTACAAATCCATTTTTGCGTTTAGAATAGTTTGTTTCCTAACTCTTTTTTCTCTAGTAGTTAGAAGTGTGGTGCTAGCAGCTAATCGAGGATGCAGAGCTACGTCAGTACGCTCCACTTCATCCAGCAAAACCAGTTCCCAGTGCAGCTGAGCATTTGGAAACCTGAAAAACCAAACTACTTTCCCTACCATACCTCAAGCTATTTCCAATGGTCTGTCAAAAAAACCACCAACACCCAAACAAACAAAACCCAAATAAAAGAAATAGGGCCATAGACATACCTGACATAAGACTGTATAATTCCACTGCCTTAGTCAAGCAGTGATATTTTAAAGCATATGATGATCTTGTGCTAGGACTCATAACCTGAGCATGTTGGGACACCTGCCTTGATCATAGAAACTTCATTTTTTTCAATGGGTTTTGCACTGCTGGAGGGCTTCACATAGACAAACGTAGTAGCTTTCTCAGGCATAGCCCTAAAAATCTGCCTGTTGGTAGCAGCCGACATAAAGCAGTTCAATATTTGCTCTGCTTCTTCAATTCCTTAGTTTAAAACCAACCAACCAACTAAAAAAACCAGTGTTTCCCTTGATTTGTAATTTTTATAGCCCTTATTTTTATTATATTATGTCATTTTTTTCCTGCACAGAAAAAAATATTACAGGGAACTTGTAGAACATGTGCGCTGATGGTAGCTAGACATACAGGTATGTCCGTACCTGCTGTTCTAGATAGTTTGGCTATCTGTCCTTGTGCAACATGGGCTTTGACAACACTTATGTATTTATGTGCTGTATTTGATCATGAAGCAGTAATCCACTGCGGTATGACAACAAGGGATTTGCCTGTAGAAATGAAAGGATGAAAACAGTGTCTCTGGATGCCTGGATACAGAGATACACAGAGCTCTCTGCTCTTCCCGTTGTCATTGACAGGAGGTGGTGGTATTCTGGGGGCTTCTTCTTAACCACAATACTGTAAAAAGAGTTACTAGACTTGTCATGTAATTATTATACTAGATAAGAACATACAGCTAAATTCAGTAAATAACAGTCGTCTTCAATATTCTTCTAGTTTCAACTAATTCTTCTGAACAAACAGGTATTTAAATAACATAGGCTATAAAAGCAGCAGCAACCAGCCAGAGTGTATGTGTATAGAAACTCTCTAATATAAATTAGTGCCTTTTAAAATCCACTGTAAACTCTGTTTTCTGTAATTATAACAAACCCTAGAGTTTTACCCATGTAATAGTAATTTTTTAGTGTCTTCACCATTATTTTCCTTTTGATTTATTTAACTACATCTAACGTGAGCAAACAATGTTAAGTGGGGAAACAGATGTGGTTAAATAACCTATAATTATGCCTTTAGTCGTCTGTTACCATCACAAGGCTCCTCCTGCTACTATGACCAGAAAAAGTGACCTAAGTGATTTCACCAGCCGCTTTGCCAGTGCCTGATGCAGAATAGATGGCCCTATTAAGCAATCAGAAAAAAAAATAAATAAAAATCAACCATTACATTGGAATAGTAATCAGCAGTGTTTATACTAGCCCCACAATGCACAATCAGAACCATGAATTCTGCTAATTGGGTACCTTCTGCATCCAGAGGTGCCTGCAACAGGAAACAAAAGGGACTTGAAAATTAGTGTTTGTAGCAATTAGTTTCTGTCCAAAGGCTTAGCCCAGTTCATGGAAGCCATGATTCAGACAGGGATTATTATAGTAACTATGGTATTTAAATGTCCTCTGTCATTATTCAGCATCAAATTTAGCATAGCAAGACTAATTTGGATTTGCTCTTTAAGACTAATTTGAATTTACTCTTTAAAATATGATTGTTGGGAGTTTTTAAAATCCCAAACTGCAAATCATTTATTTTGTGCTTTTTTATATTTCCCACACCACTTGTTTTCTGTTAAAGATTATGAGCCTGTTTCAGGCTAACTGTAGAGGTGATTAAAAGTGTTTGCTATTGAATAGCTGAGATGTAACGAATGGCATATTGGAGAGTGTTGGACTACTATTTTTCACAGAATGATCTGTAATATATTGGCGTGTTTAGGAATTTCATACTTCATGTAAAGGTAAGGACTACAAGTTTATTGTTTATCAACACAGCTACAAATTCACACCAGTGAGTAGTGGTATACAAACATTTAAGAAGAGAAATTTAGGTATGCAATTTTCCGAGTAAACTGCTAGTGCATTTACAGATGGGCTTCGGTGAAAGCTCAGTGGATTATATTAAATTGGTTACAAAAAGCCTTTTGCCCTTTTCTTTCCTTTGAATCTTTAGCATTTCTGACGTAATAATCTGATAGACAAATCTCTGTGCTTCGGTCCTTACCATTATAGACTCCCTGCTGTAGGTGCTTAAAGGACAAATTAACAGTAGTACAATTCGAGTAACCTCTTCACCTTTTCTATCAAAGCATCAGCTGCATGTTCTTGCTTTGCTAAAGCTGTTCATATGGTTACAGCAGGACTGTGACAATAGCATACAAAAAAAGCTTAGAATTCAGTGAAAAAAAAACTCAGGAAGAAATAGGAAAAGGGAAGCAAAAAGTCTTTAAGTCAACCCTCAGTCTTAGCTCTGCTCTTTAAAGGTTACACTGAATAACGGAAACATATCATCTGCAATTTATTAATAAGTTGCCATCCTCATTAGTTAACTGCTGTTTAATCTGTATGTGATTAACTGTGTGACCTTAAAAAGATTGTTATTAATACAAAACATTACATTATTAAACCATTAAGTTATAGGAAAATATTGGTACTTTGAAGACAATCAGAATGATAAGTGTGATAGTTTTTAGAGATACTGTACCAACATTTCCTCTGACTGATTACATTACATATTGATATTAGCAAGTATCAGTATGTAGTGCAATCAGTCAGTGGAAAATGAGTGAAATGTGAACTAATGAGAGCTAATTGTCTCATATAATAGCAAGGACACAGAATTCTATCAATTAAATTAGTCTGAGTTGAAACAACTATCAGTGTAATAATGTTGATAATATCAACCAAATTAGATGTAATGAAATAAATGGTATGCTAAAGATCAAGGATACCCATCGGCTTCGACCCCCACCTCCTGCTAACTAGCGAGAGAGCATCATGACTTTGGGCTCAGTTTGTGCCAAGTTCTGCCTGACGCACACGCTAAAACGTGCGGTTCTGTACTCAGGGCACAGGTACAGAGGGTGTTTTTTTTTCAGTTCTCGTGGTTCGCACCTGGAAAGCAGGGCAAGCCTTCTGGGCGGGTGAGGCAGTGAACAACAAAGAGTAGACATATGCCATTAAAGAGTATTGCTAGCTTCGGCACAGCTGCTGGTGAAACCAGGAGGTGTGGTGGGTGAGAAGTGCTGGCCTGAGCGTGCCCGGTGCTGAGGCTTTTGTTTCTTCTTTGGGAACTACTACAACTGTACACCTGTATTGTGTGATCAGTAATGATCTCATGGTGCCCAGCACTGTTTTCCCTCCCCTTGCTTAGTCCCTTTCCTCCCAGTCACTGTTGGGCAAGGCTTCTGAAGCTGTTCCAAAGTTGTTCACAAACTGGTCCCTGACCCTAAATCTACATGGGGACTGAATGATGAGGGATAATTTTTCAGAGATGCTGAGCATGCAGCAGCTCCCACTGAGGCTGAGGGAAGCACTAGGATCATCAGTCTTTCAGCCCTGGTGTTTAGGAGTTCAGATGGACCTACAAGCCGAACTCCACCCAGTTGCGAGGTTCCAGTCTGAAATTTCTGCTTGCACTGTGTATTGCTCTGTTTCACCTCCTCACTGCCAGTCTTTCTAATTCTGTGATTGCTATGACCAAGAGATGCCTGTTAAAAGACCCAGTAATCTATCAGTCACTCCTGTAACAGGGCTTGGGATTATTAACAATATGAATTCTCAAAAGAAATAGAGAACATTGATCTGGGTTGATGACATGACGCAGAAAGGCATTTAATTGATTTAACAGTCCTTATCACCAGATCACTGTAAATCCCTCCTCAGTTAACATCCTAGAAAGGTTACCTGATAAAATAAAAAACAACCAAGTCCAGAAACTGAATATATAACAGACAGTGACCTTTTTGAGTTTAAGATAAAGACCAGGCCATCAGTTTTTGACTCACATAAAATTCATTTCAAATTGTTAAGCAGAGTCACAGCTTCTGGACTTTCTCAGAAACATGTGAAACAACTTGATGCCCAGACTGAGCGCGAGCATTGTGAATGGTTAAAAGGTGAAAAACCCAAATGAACTTCGTGATGCAGTGAAAAATTATCTGTAAACCCTACTTTCTTTTGCAAGACTCTTGGACCATGCTATCATGCAAGTATTTGAGCTGGTGAGATATGGTGAAAAGTAACTCACACATGGAGAGCAGATACAGCACAGGGACTGTAGAAGAAAGAGGGCTGACAAACTCGAAGGTTGGCAAAATAAGAGAGACTGAATACGTGCAGCTTGTGAAGCAAAAAGATTAAAAGGTCTATGTGGCAAGAATTACCACAGCCTTTTTTCTGGCTGAATATAGTAGAAGGTGATAGCTGGCACTGATGCAGTGTTCACTTTGCCAACCTGCATTGCTCCCTAGAGCTACTCACAGACTAGGATGGCAGAAACACAGAAAAAAGTCAGAGCCACACAGGCCATCGGTTGTACCAGGGATGCGATGCATGCTAATCTGAAAGTGCAGATTGGGAAAGCACTATAGAGAGAGAATGCCCCAGCAAAATTGCAAATTTCGACTGATGACTGTCAGATTAATCTTGCTGAAAAACTGCAACTGTATATGAACATTTAAAAATTGGCCATACAACTGGATGAATGGAATATGTCTATCCATAGCAAAGAAAGTAGATATATAAAGAGTGTTACAGCTGAGCCATCTCACTGATACCCCTTTCAAGTAAAATTCTTCTCCATGTATTACAGGATCACAGGAACCAAACACTGGAAGTATCACCATGCTACAGAAAGCTTGTGTCAGAAGAAGGGTAAGGCACCTAATCCATGCACAGTGCTGAAACCACATCACTGAAAAAACACGATGACCCACTAACTGCATCTTTTATTATTTAGAAAGCAGTTGACATCTTTCTACCTCAAAGGTTTAGAAGGATGCTGACAGATGTTGAGATTCAACAGCATAGCATTGAACTCACCACAGACCTCTATGGTCAGCATCAAATCAAAGTGTGAAGAACAACAGGTGAAAATGAATGGTTTCCATTGGACTGGGCATAAAAAAATGCCATTTCAACAGGAATACTGAATTTATTTGAAACTGCCATGAAAGGATTTTGACACGTGGAAGGAGCAGAAGTTTCCATTGGTGGGACTGCTCTAACTGATATCTGACACACTGACAGTACGATGCCCTGTACCACAGTGACTGATGCAATACAGTCATTTCTGGAGGCACAAACAGGCAACTAATCGGGAACATGAACTGTCCTGAATATGTTGAAAAGAACAAACACATCCGCTGACATGTCATAAACATAAAATGCTTTTTAGTGGTAGAAATACAGTTAGAGAAAAAGAGGGTCTGTCAAAAACTAGCTGACAGTCTTTACATTTTGTATGGATGGAAAAAAAATCAGGAAAGCAATTACAGAAGCAGTAAGGGTGGAATGACATAGGGAAGGCTAGCCAACATAAAGATCAGATAGATGATGGATGGACCGGTGAGGCCACAAAGATACCAGTTTGACTAGAGAAGCACCCGGAAACTCTGTTATGACGTCATCACAGGTCATGCATGAATACATGGATGTACTTAATGAAGTTATAATAATCAGTGAGTGAATAAATTTGTTAGCTAATTCTCTTAATATATAAGGATAAACAAAATATTTAATGTAGAGTTTTACATGTGATTACCAATGGTTATTTTTAGTGGATGTTCCAGATCCTTCTTATTCCTTCTACTTTTCATTTAGCAAGACTATTCTCTCACCCATTTTTGAGTTGCCATTAATTTCATTCCCCTCATCTGTTAATGGACTTACTTTCTCTTTCGTATTTACTTTCCTAGCCATAAAGGCCTTTTTAATCCTCCTGAGCCCCTTTTTATTTGTTCTGGGCTTGATTGTAACACTATGCTGTGCCCTGGGTAAGTAACTATTTTGCCCCAGGAGCAGGCCAGAGAATTAAGTAGGACTTGGAGCTCTGATCTCTCTCTGCGCTCTTCTCCTAAAGACAGGACTGGGTTGTGGCTGTGCAACTTCCAGTCTAACCAGTAACATTGTCTGGCAAACGAGAGGGAAAAGCATTTTGCAGATACAGTGAGTTCTTTCCTTGCTGATCTGCGTGCAGGTGATGGGTCCTGCTCTCCATGCCAAACCTTCTGCTGCACAAGAGAGCAACATACAGCAAGCAATGTAAAACTTTGCTGTCTCTCTTAGTCTTGGCTTCAGTGTTTTAATTTTTCATATCCTTGAGCTAGACGAGGAGGTCTCAACGCCGTGCTGGCCAGCAGGCACACGTACTATCAAAATGTCACAGACAGGCAGCCTGGGCAGGGAAAGAGCATCACATCCTGGTGCCTCACCAGCGGAGTAACATCTGGCACAGTTCACCCTTCTACCTTTTGGTTCCTCATGTCAGCTTTCTCTAACTAAATCTGGATGTTTCAGACTGGTTTGCTAAGGAAATGGCCCTTCTAGGATTTCACTGCATGTGTGTGTGTACATGTTTGTCTGCCTACCTTTTGGTTATTTCCTTTCTCCCTTTCTCTCCTTCTCCCTCCTCTATAATTTTTCAGTCTATTTTCCAAATCAAGTCACACAGGAATTGAGAATCCAAAGATGTTAGGGACACAGGTGGTCAGGTAAGGAAAAGAAATCCTATGAATGCCATCTCTGAGGAAAATGGTGCAGCCTGTGCACAGCCTCCGTTACACATGAGAGAATCCACTGCTTGTAAAGCTTAACCTCCCGTGTGGGTTCTCTGGTATCTAATCAAGGAAAGCTTCTGCTTGAAGCATTTCCCGTGGCTGGGCCACGGTAAGGGCTTGCACGTGTTCTTTCTCCAACGCTGAGTAAGCTCTTGCTGTATGTTAACGTTAACTCAGTTGAAAGAGCAGTCGGCCACAACACAAAAATCCATCGGCTTCATTTGTTTGGTTTCACTGTGTGCTGAACAACTGCTTTCTTCCCCACTTCTTTTACATCTCTTTATAATCTCAGGTGTGTCAGCAGTACTTCACAATGCCAGTGTTTAGGTTGCACTTTTCCCCCCTCATTTTCTTTTTCACAGGATCTATCTGTGGTACACACATTATTTCAAACTTCGTACTTGCCTTTTTTGAAAAGGGCTCCCTTGCCATCTTTAGTATGTTTGTTTTCATGAAATCAGATACCCTTTAATTTATGTCTCACTGGTTTGTTTTCTGATAGCTTCTGACTGCTGTTTCTTTATTTTTCTCTGAGAATTAACATGGTTTCTCGTTCTGGGTAATAAAAGTTTGTAACTTGAGAACCTCCTTAACACACGTGTGATTGTATTTGTTATCCAACAGAGAGATGGGAGGTCAGGATTTCTCCATAATGGTTTTTACAGGCTGGAGAAATAATTATCCTTCCTTGTCTCTGTGTGCTTTGTAGTCAGAGCTGTTCTTCCCTCCAGGTTTGCTCAGTGTGTGTCATTCCCCACGCTCAGTGGGGCAGGAGGGTTGCCATATGTGGCCAGTAGTCTGTCTTGTATAAAATCCAGCCTCTTGCACTGTATTGCCATAAAACCCTAAAGCATTGTCCACACAACTGCATGCAACTTGCAGGGGAAAACCAGTGGGACTAGTTAATCTGTAGAAGGAAAGAGGAGAAACTAGTCGGATATTTTCTCCATAATTATTACCAATGAAGAATGATGGTATGGAAATATGGCAGAATATTTATGAAAATGTAGGATAAAATTCTAGATAATCTTTACTTGGCTTTTTCTACATTTTTGCCTTTAGCCTTCTGTCCTGAATACTCTTGTGAAATAAGCAGCAGTTATGATATTTGAACATGATGAATTTAATGACCTAAAAAATATGTTATTCTCCACAACTGTAACTGCTTTCAAGTAACCTTCACATTTAGCTGCTGCTATGTTTTATCATGTATATTGTGGCTCTTTTTTTTTCTCCCTTTGCTTTTGTATTGCTTTAAAAAGACAACAGAACATGCTGTGAGTTAATGTTTCACTTGTAAAAGGTTATGGATTAAGCTCAGCTGGTTTCTCAGGCTGACACAGGGTTCATGATTAGAAGAATGAAAACAAACATGAATTGAAAATGTCACTAACCTTTATTGGGCCCTGAAAATCCCTGAGCCTGCATGACAGGAGGCTTTCCTGTTTCAACAGGATAAAGAAGATTGAAACAAAACAGCACGGATCTTGGCTATTTACATCTTTTAATGAATGCTCTTCACGTTTGGGTCCCTTTGTCAATATCCCAGTTTTCAAGGGTTTAGCTGTGAAAAGTGCGGATGGTATCACATACTCTTATAAACCATGGAGCAGACATCTGTCTAGGATGCTTTTTCCTCCAAATTATGCTTAGTGTAAAGGGCCACGTTTTAAGCTTCATTTACAACTATGCATGTATAAGGTAGCCATTTATCCAGTCTGAGTGTTCAATAACAGAAAGGCTGAATAAAACCATCTCTAAATAATGCAATCAATTGTATTTTATTAAATTAAAACAGAGAAAAGCTTTTATAGATTCTAGATGATAGTCTAGTTTGAACTTTAAAACTGTTTAATGAAGAAAAATTAATTTAAGGAAAAAAAAATCAGTTCTTGCTCTAGCTACTGTGGAAGAACATGCCCTGGCTTAGCAAAGGCAGGAGGAACTCAAAGCCAACCAAACTGGCCAGAGTGGAAACCAAAAATGCCGCTGATCTGGGATGCTTTGTTTTGTCAAGAGCACAGATTCTGGCCCAATATCTTCCACCTACGAACTGAAGGAGTCTATGGCACGGCATGTCTACACTTCCTCAGTGCTAACACTTCCCATGCATTAGAGAAGAATTAAGCATCGCACTTGGCCTTACAGATTCAGATATTCCATGTTTCCTTCTTACCTTACACTGCTCAGCTGACTTTTTTCCCAGTCAAATTAATGAAAACACAAAAGAATGATCAAATGTTTTTTAATCTAGGCTGTGAAGAAAAAAGGTGTCCGTTTTTCTTCATTTTAGAAAATTTAGCTCCATGTTTTAGTAACAGCTGTGCCATTGCTTCACTGATTTCATAGGTAACCTGAGAAAATACTTTATGGAGGAGGAACACCGGGGGATCCTGCAGCCAAATGTATTTCCTCCTGCTGATCTATAAATGTCTGGTGGATATGGAATTTTTGCCTCACAATCACATTTACCATTTTCACAAAGTGAAGTGAGGCAATATAGACCCACTTTTAGTACATAATTATTTAACATATCCTACTATTTCATGGTGCAACTCTGACCTGTAACTGAGATTTAATGAAGTGTTTTGGCAGAGAATTAATATTAGGGGGAACATAAACCTCCAATTTTTTAGTCTCACTTCATCCAATTATATCTTGTTCTTACATTACATAATCTATTTTACAGTTTTTGGTGTAGGAGCAGAGTGAGATCTTACACCATTTTAATGAGGACTAGGGGTTTTTATCTCTGGCTATTTTAGTCTTTTGCAAATATTGAGGAATGTCGTACTTGATAAAATTCCCTAAGGTTTCTTAATGATACAGGACCCTAAGCCACAGCTTCAAAATCAGTTGAGAGCTCAGTTGCTAAAGGTCTGCAGACATGTGAGTGCCATTTAATAAAAGCAATAAACCAGACTAATTGAGTTAACTGAAAATTAAATAAATGGCTATTAGGTGCTCAAATACTAGAGTGTTAGCTCCTTAAACCTTGAGCTTAGGTTGGCAAAGGAGGCTTTGCAAGGCAGTATTCAACTACCGGGTGTCTTGTCACACAGTGAATTCTTTAGGATCCCACATTCTCTGCATATATGAAGAAAGTAGGGAGCACAGTGGAGAGCTACCCAAATTACCCATGGGAAGAAATGCCAAGGAGTATTAGGGACATGACTACATGTTTCATACTGTCAGGTGAATATCATGCCTTGCCACTTACCGAATCGCCTCTCTTTAACCTCTCCAAAATCAGCTTGGAGAGAAGGAACATGAGTGTCCTCTCTATAACCCTGTAAATCCGTAATTGTGTATGAAGGGTAAGATGTGCCTCTGATGCGCTTCTACAGAACAGGACAGCTCGATGCAGTTTGATGGTTAAGATGCTTATACGGAACAGAAGTTTAAAGGGCTTTTGATCCAAAGGAAACACTTCTGATACTACTAATACTATTAATGACCAGGATGAGAAGGGCTGGAATGAGGGAATGGATGGCCTCTCCTCCTGGCTGCGACTTGTCTGAGTTTAGACATCTTTGGGGTATAACTGACACATCAGCTCTTGAAGACAAGGTAGGTGGTAGAAAGTCTTATCTGAGAACATCAGTGGGTTTAGGTGTGGAATAGACACCAAATTGCCAAGTGCTTTCAGGACTTAAGCACTTTGGCTCATTCCTCGTGCAGAAACTTAGTCTCCTAGGAGATTTCTCTTGTGGAAACTTGAGGAAGTTTTGAGGATCTGAATTTTTGATTTGGGTGCCTAAAGTGGTATTAAGATGCCTGCAATCTTCTCTTGAATCTAATAGGCAACTTTTTTAAAGGTACATAGAACAAGAAAGTACATGTAAGTGCTTTATTTTGATTTGTCAGAGGTGCATGGGCAATTCATGGTACTATTTGTCTGGGACACATAGGGATTTTCAGTAGAGATAAGTTAGAATTAGACTCCTGGGCTCTTCAGTACCCTTATCTATCTGTCTGTCTATCTGTCTGGCTATCTGTCTATCTATCTATCTATCTATCTGCCTCAGTATATGTACAGGCACTGAATACATTTGTGAAATTAGCCATAAAAGCCCAATGGGTCAAGGTTCCAAATGCACTTATGTGTCTTTGGAAATGTTTTTTACTGCATTTTACTGCTGCATTATCTGTTCTGTGGTAATAGAAGATGCAGAAAAGAAATGAGTAAGTGCTGGCTTTTTCATTTTTTCTCCAGCTATAATAGATAAAATCCCATGTTATTTCTCTGGAAAAAAAAAGAAAACAACCACCCTGAGAGCATTTGGAGCAATGCAATGTTGTTTAGTTTAATTTGCTAAGCTCTTGAGAGCAGTTTCACTTAATATATGGTGCTATATAATGTCTTGGCTTAGTTTGGGCTGCGTGAGAGTCAAGCATGAACTCAGGCATAACTCAGTGACTGATGGTTTTAGTTTTGAAAATACATGGGCACACCTGATTTATAATCAAAGCAAGGAGCTAGTGATACTTGGCATGTGGAAATTACTATTTAGCTTGGTGCCAGTTTCTGCTAAACTCTCCCAATGTATTTTTGTCTTGGCCCGAGTACTTTTGACTGCTCAAGCAGAAAGGTTCCCTTCAGCAGAGAACTGAGCCAACTGTTTAAAAGGTGTTTTTTTTCCCTAAGAAAACTTTACAGCACTTTTACGTGAATTTCGTGTTTGTGAAAGGCCCTGCACCAACAGCCCAGGGAACAGAGGCCCTAAGCTCCTTCACAGACCATGTGCAGTGCAGACAGGGGTGGCAGCGGTGCTCCTGCCCTGACGTACTCACACAAGTTCTTCACAGCCCAAACATGGTCACCTGTGGTGGGTAAGATAGTGGTCTGGTCTCTGATGCTCTTCAGTCATTTGATTTTCATCTGAGACTGTCACAGGGCTGCGGTCTGATTCCAGACGTGGAGAGGTTTAGTGGTGCAGATGCTTGCACATTACCTTCCCCTTCACAGGGTATACAATAGCTTTCACCGGGTAGTCTTTCTTTGCTGTAGTACTGAAACCAGCTGCATTTGTACAGATAATTTGCAGTGAGTAAAACATCTTTCATTTAATAACCCAGCTCTTTAGCTCAGCTGAAATGTCACGATTATAACAGTGCAGCAAATGTCCTTACATACTCAAATTAATATAGAAATACTTACGTAGGCATCACCAACACTAGTTCTAACACAAAGTGTAGGAGTAAATTTTTACTAAACGTAGTAAAAGCATGGTGCACCTCAGAAGCTGCATACAGAGTATTCAAAGACTATGACTCAAGCCGGCAAAGGTGCTGGAGACAAGGAAGCTGCATCAGGACTGGCTGGAAGCTTCACATACAGTGAAGCTTTGGTTTGGCATGCATATCCCCTTGCATTAGCTAGACAGGCTGCCCCACTGAAGCCCCATGCTGATCTGAGGAGGTCACATCACTCTTTTCCTCTAAAATGAGAGGAGGATGCCTGCTGTTCATTGAGCAGCCCAGTGTTGGGAGTGAAGCTTAGGAACGGGAGGAGAAAGGCATGGCTGGCACCGTCAGCGAGGGGGACTGAGCAGACCCAACGCCCTGGGCTCTGCAGGGAGAGAGGCTCAAGCATCTCAGGTAGTCTTAGGCAGGAAAATCAGTACGCAGGTGGTTCAGCAAAGACAGGGTACCTTTAAGTATAAGTAGCACACCTCTGAGTATCTAGCACACTTTTTTACAGCTATCTTGAAAGTTTAAGCATTGAGAACCGATACAAATTAAGACTGAGTTTCGTGGACTGCTCTTAGGAAGTTGAGGGGAAATTCTGCCATTTTAGGCTTTGTTCTGTATTCTCTTCTAGCATTTTTGAAATTACCCAAGTTACGGTCTGTGAAACAGTTATGGTGAGGTAATTAACATTTTCACAGCTTTAAAACACAGGAGGAACGAAACACTTATGAACAGAAAATGCACTTCTCCCAGTCTGGCATGGGCATTTACTGAAGCTCCCATGAATACTTTCTAAGGGGAAAAAAGATAATATAGAAAAAAATCTTATTTGAGAGAGAGTATATCAAGATGACTGGTTCTCTTGGGGAACCATCTCATAGTGATCTGAGATTAAATGCCTCACTTTGTATTTCCCTAGTGATCCAACACTGAGGGGCTTGTCTTCATTGCTAATTTCCCTTAAAGAACCATTTAAAACTATTAAACCTCAATTAATTTGAGGCTGAATTCAGTACAAGTGACTGTGCTTAGAACTAAATGCAATAATTTAAAGATAAGAACTTTTCCCACAACTGTGTTGTATTTTGTGATGAAGTTATTTCAAAGTATACACAAAAATATGGCTGAATATTTACTTGTTTTTTCTATGCTTTGTTTTTATTTAAAGACCTACTGGAATCTTGTATTATTTTTTTATTCTTAATTTTGTATATATTGACAAATGGGAAGCAGAAGAATTTGACAGAACTAATGTGATGTGTCTCATTCACCTGTCCACCCAAATCCCACCTACAAAGCATTCTTCCTCGATGGCACTGAAATCTTTATACGTCTTCAAGCTGCAGCTTGTCCCGGACAAGCTTATTTCATTGCATTTCATTTCATGGTTCCCTCCAAATACCTTGTACACAGTACTCCTATATGTTTTCTCATTTAGAAAGACTTGCCAGGGAAGTTAAGATATTTCAAGTAATTCTGTTCATGATCCACAGCAGGCTTATTGTCAATTGATGCGTGACGGCATCTTGGATTCCTGATGGAACAACGTCCTTAGGATATGAACCTGCATACGCACGCGGTACTGGGATGCTAATCGTATTTGGTTTAACAACACTAATTTATTGAAAAAGGTTTATTATCTGGCCCATAATTTACAACCTGAGCTTAATGAGTCCTTTTCTCTTTTATTTCTCTTTTCCCTCTTTCTCCTTTCTCTCCCTCTACCTTGCTCACTCACTTTCTCTTTCTCCCTCTTTCTCTCTGTTTTTCACCCTCTTGCCCCGGTGCTGTCTTCCCCTGAAAGCATGGGCAAATAGCAGAAGCATGAGCTACCATCATCGCTACGGCTTGAAAAATGAGCATGTGCAGATAACACTCCTTTAGAGCTGTGTAGCATCTTCAGTGGCTTCTGAGGCCTCTGTGGCATACATTGTCCTTGGGACACTGTCACTGAGATGACGGAGAACTCCCATAAATCTGGGCCACCTAAAAATAGGGCAGCTACTTGGTGACTAAGCACACACTGTGCTTTGCTCCCCATAAGGGAAGATGTTTACGTTCATCAGGGCGAGCAAAAAGTCCCTGTGAGCTACTCACCAGGCTCAAAATAGAGCTTATGGCACACGTAAGTGGCTCCAAAGACTTATTCTGGCCCTCCGTGCTGGAACGAGTGTCATGCAGCACGTGGGCAATGACTGCCTCCTGATGAGGAGTGGTGTCATCTGATGCTAAATGACAAGGGAGCAAACCAAACACAGGAAGGTCTTTGCTTGCTGCAACAGCTGCTCCTGCTGCTAATTGATGCTGTGTATCTGTGGCATAATCCCAGCAACTATTTTAGGTTGTTTCCAGCTGTGAAGGTTTTTGTCTCACAGCTAGTGGTATCTGTGCAGCTGGCAGAGTGAGCTAAAAATAACACATCTAATTCAGCAAAGCAATGAGAAAAATGTACAAAGAAATGTAAAAATAATATAAGCCAAGGTTATTTGGGAGAGACATCTGAGTTTGTGTGGAGGAAGGCTGATCGGGCACGGAAAATTGTTGATCACCTGCCTGTGACTGCCAAGAAAAGGGAAATATTTTAACGTGAATTTGGCGCTTACAGAATGTGTTGTATGCTGAAATTTTCCAAAGACCAAGCTCTGATGGCACTATTGACAGTATCTCTACAACGTCCTATACATATGCTTAAATATTTACTGTGAGGGAGGCATTTTGAAACAAAACTTTTACCACCAAACTCTCCTGTTCCCCCACATCTCTTCCAGCAATACCCATATTAACCCTGCTTAAACTGCTATCAGCATCAGGGACGGCTGCACAGATATTAGGTAGCAGCATCCCCACTCAGATCCTAACCATAAGCTTCCCTTATCTGCAAGGGAAGACAAAACCAACTGGTTTTGTTCTGCACTTTAATATATAACCTGTTTTAATACAGCTTTTATCCAGGCAATTTTAGAGGAAAAAGATCAAAGCGGATTTCCTACTAATTCTTCATAACATTTAGAGTTTCTGGTTATTGTAGGAACCTTGACTTTGGAAAATTGTCATGAAAAGAGAAAATTTGAGGCCAAATAGCCTTCTCCTTGGGTGCTTATTTACTTTTAAGTGTCTTACCTGTTGGTCAAAACAGCTATAGATACATGTAACCAGAATTATTTTGGACTTGATTAAACATTTTAATGTATGTATTTCTGGAAATTTTCTTGAATTTTAGTGGCAAGAAACGTAAATACTTATGCAGATGTTCCAACTATATCTGTCCTGGGTTAGGTCTCCATTAAATCTAGGCGGTTTTTCTCTTTAAAATATACATTGATCTATTTTATTTCGGTAAGTTTTCCAGAGGTATTAATATTTACATTAAATCCTTGGAGTTGCCTACAGTTTTGTGAAAAACTTAGGTCATGTCTTTGTTAATGCCAAAAACACCGCTTACTTTCATTAACATAGGAAATTAATTTTAGGTTTTCAGAAGGAAAATTTTGACTACAACACAAAGAAAATATTTTTAATTCTCTGCTGATGATCTGTTTTTCCTTCCTTTGCTTCCATATTTCTAAAAGTTTATTTTTACTATTTTGCCTCAGAGTTTTGGATACTATACCATGAACTGTGCACTGGTACCACAGGTAGGGAGCCTGCTAGAACCAGTGCTACATTCTAGTCTGAAAATACTGACCTCTGCTTATTTCAAATAAGTAATAAATTTTTTCTGCCTGAACTTGGGAAACTGGCATTCATGAGTCAGTCACATTACCTAGAATGCAAATACATGATACTTGTAGCAGCGAGGCATGAACTAACAGAAAGTTAAAATAAATTAACCTCACTTGCTTTTATCAGGTTGCCCTTGCTCAACTATTCTATTTACAATGTTGTTAAGTGTGTTCTTAATACATTCTGATATGTTCTGTTTTGTAAGGAGAAATGGTATCTAGAAACACAGAAACAAACATTGCAACAGAACCGAAGCAAGTTCATAAACTTATATTTGATTAATCTGCAACTGCAGAGCAGTCCCTTCTTTGTCTCTTTGTTTCAGGATATCAATTTCTTCAAGTTCTCTGTAACACTGGTGTAGAGCCATATTAATATTGTTACATGTCAGTAGAACATGATATGAAGCCATATCTATTTGTATCTATCTATATGACATGCAAATCTGTGCAGCTTGTCCATCATCACCATGTTTGGTGAACTAAAATATTAAAAAGTTGTTAAAAATCAGTGAGTTTAATATTCTACCACAGTGTCTGGTCTGAAATAGTACTGAGTAGGATGGGAATTTG
Organism: Opisthocomus hoazin; assembly: GCF_030867145.1. NCBI lineage: Eukaryota > Metazoa > Chordata > Aves > Opisthocomiformes > Opisthocomidae > Opisthocomus > Opisthocomus hoazin. The sequence continues at coordinate 45,967,656 of NC_134420.1, forward strand.
TCACGCTTCACCCAAAAGAACATTTTAATGTCTTCATTTAGGAACAGCTCAGTTATAGGTATGTGAATAAATAAGTAGAAGCTTTATATACTCTCTTATCTCACATTCAAATATCTTTATTTAAAAAAAAATCCATTTTACCTTTACAGAAATGTATACGAGTGAAGCTTATTACGAGTGGATTTACACCGAAAGAGCCCTGTATTGGTAAATGGGATTTTGTCTTCTGGGGAAAGCGTGTGCAGTGGTTAAGTTTTCAAAGACATCTATTAAAATCACTTATATTGCTCTGAAATCATATTTTTTTCAGTGCATCTTTTGAAATGTGTTCATTTTTTAAGAATCTGGACAATGTTCTAGTTGTTTATGAAGCTTTCCAAAATACTCGTTTGCATACCCAGAGGACAGGTGAAGTCTTCCATCTACTGCTAGAGGAGGTTTTGTCACTGAGAAACTCCACTGAGAGCAGGGTTTCATTCAGTGAGTTTGCATTTTGCTTTAGGCTGGGGAAGTAGAGCTGAGGCCTCACAGAAGGGTGCAGCTCCTGTAAAAGTCACTTGCCGCCTGCCAGGCTGCCGTTTTGTAGCCTGTGAGAAACACCACCGCCGACAGAAAAGCATCGAAGTGTCATTTACACAACTCTTTAAATCCTGACTTCTGCTCTGCAGTGCTTTCCACATCCTGTATCTGATGGGGCTACATCTCACCCGCTTGTGCCACCCGGCCGAAATCCAACGGAGATAACCAGAGTCTTTGCTGACAAGCCTGAAATTGCTGCAGTGGAATGAGTGCTGCTGAGTGCGAGGTCTCCTCATTGCTAAAACACTATCCTTAATGCATCCCCTCTCAAATAAATCACTCGGGATGATTTCCACGGATGTCCTACCTAAAGGGACAGTGACCCAAGGACAAAAAAGCCTGAGAGCTGGGGAGACAAAAAACTTTCTAGGATAAAGAAGAATCAATGATTTTTAAATTTTTTTTATTTTTTTTCTCAGAGCATCCCATTCCTTTTATCAAGCCATCTAGGTAGATTCTTGAATCCACCTCCTGGAAAGGAGGCACAAACCTGCTGCCTGAGCTGTCTTAAGAGCTTGATCAAGCAGTGAGGTAAGTGCCTTTTACTACATGGAAACTACAAGGTCAGAAGGGGAAAAAGTACTGACGAGATGGTGATTATGAGCATTAATCATAATAATATCGAGGTCTTATATAGCACTTTTCATCAGGAGATTTTAAAGCGCTGTACAAAAGAGACGAGTCTCATTATCTCCATAGTTTAGATCTAAAATGTGACCTCCAATACCTTAAGGCTGTTCTCTGAGGGGAAAAAAAGACTTCTGGTATCAACAATACTTATTCTCTGTTAAATTTCTAATCATCACGATGAAGATTTTTTATATCTACTTGTTCTGTGGACTCTTTAATAGAATTTTAATTGCTTTACTAGCAGCTCGAGCTATAATAAATGAATAAATGTAATTCTTATCAGGAGGTTGCTATCAGCTGAATAAACTGGTACATTGGCATTCGCAGGGCATATCCAGGCAATTACGTTAGCATGTTCAATTATGCTGCTGGTTATTGCCTCATTTGTTGGGGAATGGTAATTGAATACATAGGTGTTGCGATGCACAGTAAAATGGATCAGCTTAAACCACCTCCAGCAAGGGTTTAAGCTGATCCTTCTCCTTTGCCTTCGCAAAGGACTGATACATAGCTCTTTTGGAGCATCCTAGCTAAGATCTTGCACACAAACTAGCAACCAAGAGGTGTTCTTTTTATTACAACAGGCTAAGACTACCACAAACAAATAACTATGCCCTACAAAATAGCAATGCTGAGCAAAGCGGGAATATTACTGAAGGGCCAGGTTTTACCGTCTGCTGTCAGGAAAATACTTGTGCTTTGTTGTGTTAGAAGATGGACCTTGGTATCTATTGGCAGAATTTTATTGTAGGAGAAAAGATTTGTGTCTGCAGAACGGTGTAGAACAAAACTCGGTTCTCACCTTTCTGCAGCGTCCCTGGTGCACAGAGGCTCAAGCGTTTGCTTGGGATTTTGCTCCTCTCTGGGACTGTGGTTAATCCGCACAAGTGAGTCTAAATGAGAAGGGAGATTTTTCAGAGTTGTGAGGAGTTATAAACATCAGCGAGGAAAGTCAGAAAAAGAAATAAAAATATACATTTGTCTGTGTTCAGACAAACGGCATTAGTGAGGCAGTATTTGGGAGGGATTCAAAGCCACCCTATGGAAAATAGGTTAACTTTTTTATCTAACAGCAAACTATCGTGTAGTCTCCTTTTGGCTAAAAATAACACTCGTGTCAGACACAAGGCCTGAAGTACCATCTGATCATTTTTGTTTAGAATTTCTCTTTTCATTTGCCTTTTTTTTTTTGTTTGCGATAATGATAACGAATAAATAGGACCAATCACTTTAAAGCTCTACTCATCAAACTTGTCACCTCCATTGGAGCCCGTGATCGTCTTTCTCGATCCTGCACTAGCTGAACTTAATGCTGCTCATAAACTTTTAAGTTTCCTGGCACTGATGAAATTACATTGTTTTTCTTTTGACTTTAGCTCAAAAAATTCTTGCCAATGTGAAAGATGAAAGCTATTCAAAACCCCATACCAAAAGGCCCCCTGACACTGGATTAATACCGGTTCCAAATGTATAAAGTTTAATGGCATAAAAATGAACATTTGAGCTGGCAATTAAAACATTTATCATGCAAACCAAATTTGAATTTGCTACAGAATTCAATGCAAGTTATTTAACATATTTGTTTTCCATCTGTTTTTCAACATGTACTGTTTGCCAGCAATCTTTCAAATACACTCATTCTTCTATAGCATTTGCAGAACATTTAATAATTTTTGTTCTGCAATTTCTTCAGGTGAGATTTTTGGTATTACAAGCCTGGACTATTTTAACAAAAGTTACTGATTACTTACATACATTCCCAGATGGATAATTGCAATTTAAAAAAATCAAGTTTCTCATTAATATTCTCATTCATTGTTTTTTTTTTCTTTCCAATGTACTGTGACTATATCTTGTCAGGAATTAATTTGCGAAGATCTTTGCAAGAATGTTGATACTGGATATATAACATCAAAGTAAATGACTTTCAAAGTTTTTAGTAAATCCTTCAGGGATCCTTTGTTGTATTCTGTTCCCGTAATTATATCTATATATAAGAGGTGTTTTGCTTAACATGTGTGATTTCATTTCCAAGTAGAAAGAGTATGGGGACAAAGCACTCAATGAAGCAGCTTTACACTCCTGGAGTAAGTAGGTATTACATTTATATCAGAAGACTTGGAGAAACACAGCGGTTTACGGCTTACTTATGTGATATGCTGGCTGGTGCCAGCTTTCAGGAGTCAATATGAACTGACAAAGTCAACATTTCCTACGATCCAGCCCCAGATGAATGCCACTAATCTGATTACTTCCTTCTAACCTCTCCTAAATGTTTATGAACTTGCCATTAATCAAAATAAAGAAGAAAAAAAAATTAACTTCTGTATAGCAACAGGGTAAACAGGGGTAGATAGGCATAGGGAAGGCACGCTGTTTCGTATCATCTTAAAAAAAAAAAAATCCAACAGTCCCTTCAAGCAAGAATCCAGAGGTTTTGAACTAGCTGTGGAGTCAAGAGGCCCATGGAGGTTTCTCCAGGCTGTTGTCCAGCCCATGTTTCTGCGAACAGACAGCCGTGTTTCACAGAAGGGATCAGACTGACTGCATGCAAGGCAAAAGGAAAAACCGCAGATGCAGGAAAACTGCAGAAGATGTAGTGAGGATGAAAGGACTGAACACAAGAAACAAGAGCCAAAAGAAATGAGGGCTGGTGTTTTTGTTAGCAAGGCAAATGGAGCGCTAGCAGTTTAGCTTCTTTTGTTTTGGTTGATAAAATAGGTAAGGACTGTATTACTGATGGGAACTGGGACGTCTTCCAGGGGGGCAAGTCAGATATTACTTGGCTGCAATTCTTGTTTTGAAGCCTATTTTTGTTTAAGAAACTGTGAAATGAAATCCTGAACATCCAAATGTAGCAGAAATTTTCATTTCAGAGGAAGAATCGAAGAAAACACTGATTAGAAGCACAACAGATTTCATGCTGTTATTCTCCCTTGAGGGCCAGGGTACCATACTCAGAGGCAGTAAAGTGACTCTAGAGAGGCATGAATCACAGCCTGTTGCACTGCAGGGTGACAAATGAATGATGTCAGCCTTCCTGCGCTGACATAGGCACACAACACTAAGTGCATCTGCCAGCTTTGACTGCTGAGGGTAGCGACTTACCATCGGTGGAGGGCTGGCACTTTCCTACTGATGCTAAAGCCCAGCCTCTTTGAGCACTCCTTGAAGGATGACAGATATTGTATCTCTTCTTATATTACCTGTAGCTTGCTCTTCACCACCTCTCAGAGAGCAAAATCCCTTTGAAGCAGCCTCTTTACTATTCCTTCTGTTCTCCTGGTTGTCTCTTGGGAAAGCACATTTTGGGGACAGCCGCTGCTTCCTCCTTCTATTACTATTCCCCTTCTTTGCAAAGTCTTGCAGTGCACCATCAGTTACAGCTCATAAGTGAACATGTATGAAAATGCTGTATCTGCTCTGGGACGTCTCCATATTATTTATTTAAACCCAACCGGTATTGACTTTGCCCTCATTTCTGTATGGTATTATCTTTCACTCAAACTGTGAGAATTGTCTCCTGTGAATATTTAACAACTGATTTTCCAGGTTGGTGATCTTGGTCATAAGGTCAGGATGCCATGGTTTTCTGTTTAGTTTAGTGTGTTTCCTCTTTTGTTGTCTGATCTGAATGACAATTACAGGGTAAATACTCTGTTTTGTCACCGTCCCAGTACAGCAAATTATGTTCTTGCTATTGGTCACATTGTAAATTTTTGTGAATGGATAGCATTGATGACAATCTGCTTAGCAAATAAGACTTCATTCGTGAATGTAGTAAGCTTATTCTAGAGGGAATCTACTTTTTTTTTTCCCCCCTGACCATCGTATAAAATATGTTAAAGAAGATTTATTCTGCTGTGGTGCAATACTTTGAGAAGACATTGAAATCCTTGCATCTAATGAGAAAGGTACAGCTAGATCTGCACGAGTGAAGAAAAAACGAACATGCGCTCAGAGCACCAGCTCTTAAGGCCAGGTTATTCACCTTCTAGACTCGTAATCTCTTTGCTCACCCTACTTAATTACAGATTTAAAACACTGAACAAACATGCAGTGCACATGCATCCCAGGTCAGACTTGGTTCATTAATAACTCTGAAAAAAATTAGATTTAGTTTAATATCATCAAGGCTGAAAAAGAAAGTTGGGCTCTTTCACAGTAACGGGTTTGGAAATCAGCTACACATGCCCATAGGAATCCCTCCATTGATAGTTGCCCAGCCATAGACCTCTAGACCTGGTCAAGACTAGACATACTTAACTTGGTGGCCTACGGGCTGAAGATATTAAGGGAAGGTATTGAAGCAACTGTAAATAATACAGCAACAGGTTGTGAGTAAAAGAGAAAAAAAAAATTGAAATTATTAGTGCATGTTTTGGAATTTCCTGAGTTGAAGATTGAATTTCTGTTTAACAAATGCTTTTAAAGGGCTGGAATAGCTGGATAAAGTTTAGAAAAAACCACTCTAAGAGAAACTCTGAGTCCCCTGCAGCATCCAAAATAGCTTTTCTACTACTTTTCCCTTCTTTGACAAGTAAGCTAACTAACAATTAGGGCTACATTTTCTTCCAAAAGTGTTTTGAAAAATTCATTTTTAAGACAAAATTTCTTGATATATTTCTTGATAATGTAATGATGGACATTAAAGATTTTCTGGGTTTTTTCCTTCTGTTTCTGTGCTTTCCATGGTTCCCCATTTCTCTTAGCAGGCAATAGACTGCTAAAATACCTGATTGCTTTGCTACTTTTGGGAAAATCAGGTAGATTGCTTTTCTGTGTGCTGAAGAAACGCAATGCAAGTTTTCACACCACTAAAACTCCTTCTGTGAGTCAATCCATTTCTTGAGAGCGTGCCTGAGCACCCCGATTAATTCACTCCAATTGCTACTACTAGCATTTTGCCTTTCTACATCTTCTCTCCAATTGTAATCAGCTGCTCTGTAATCATTTGTTTCAAAGTGAAATGGATGTAGCATTATTCTTTTTATTTTTTATTACTATTTATTTATTCATTTATCTCTGTGTGCTACTATTCCAAACACCAGCAAAATGCATGCCAGGGCCACAGGGGCATTTTGGCATTCTTTAAAGGAGGAAAGAAGATACTAGGCTTCAGAAAACACAGTATTATGAGCCTCACTAAAAGAAAAAAATCCCAAAACTTTCTGCTTTTGATATTTTTCATTAATACATTTACAATCTAAAACAAATGATAGAAACCCATTGTATTGCGCAGCTGACCATATAGAAAAAAAAATGTATAAAATTGTTCAAAAAAAATAAGCCTACAGAAGGAAGTGTAGTGTAGTGTGGAAATTATCAGGGAAAAACTACAGGGAATAAATGGTTCTCCGCACTCCATTTGCACCAGAAAACATTGTCTATTGAAGGGGTAAAACCAGACCAGGCAGCCCTACCACACCAGGGATATTTTATCATGTAACACCAAAGGCATCACACTGCTAGTTTCAAGAGCTTATATGGAGGATCAAGACTTCCCACCATCTTTGGTTCTATGGAGCAGCACCTGAAATACAAATCAGTCTTATATGTGGGAACTTCACGAGTTTGTTTCTGTGGTAGTCAGTCAATTTTCTGTCATTCCCCAGCATCTCTCTTGTATCCATTCAAACTCTGACAGCATGAGAGACTCTATTCACTAAGGAGGGGTTGATTATTCAAATTATACAAGGATTTGTCTGAATTTTCTTCTTACAATTTAAATACTCTAGTGAAATTATTATGTGAAAAATATACATCAGTTTTCAGTGGCAGTGATCACTGCTGTGGTTGATGTGCTCTGATAAAGTCCAGCTTTTCTAGTGATACACTTGGATCTGAAGTCACGTCTAATTTAATGATCAGTGAAGACTTCTGAAAGCTCACAGTCCTAATACCAAGATTATTTTGAAGATGAACTGAACTTAGGCTATCATGTTAACTAATCTAGCATTTTTTACATCTTACGGAGTTTTCACTCCAAAGCGCTAAGCCAGCCAGAAAGACAGAGCTGAGCTAACCGTACTGCCTCTGGCTAGAGGTCAGTAGACCTTACCTGGAGAGGTCTGGAGAGGGTCAGTTGGCAGAAGGGTCACACAGCCCTAGAGGAGGTGCTGGCCGTGCCAGGAGCTGCAGGCACCTCCGACCGTCCCATCTGCCTGCCCTGGTGACCCTGGAACATCTGATGGTCTCTCGAACAGCACTGAGTTCCTACGTTTTGGGAACTGACCAGTGTCCTCAGTGTTCAGCAAAACTTGTGCTCAGACCTTTGAATGAATCTATTTGCTTAGAAGAAAAGAGCAGCGGGAGATGGCCAAAATCTTCATTCGACAGCAGTTCTGCTTTGACTAACCAGAGCAAATGAGCAAAAAGCAAATATAGAGGCAGTGGAGTACAGTCAGTGCTTACTCTTTATATGCTGCTTTGTTTTGAAAAATGAGAAGCCAAGTTACTGCAGGTTTCCATTTTGCTGTTCTCATAAATGATGATGCCATTCTGAAATTTTCAATGGCAGAGAGAGAGGACTGTATCTAAAGTATTTCTGTTAGGGTCCAGTCTCAGTAGAAATAAAATATAATACAAAGGTTTTTAATAATATTTGAACGATATATGTTTTAAGGAGAAACTAGCTGTCTTCTTTCTGGTGAGGTTTCTTACAGTCTTCTCTTTAATGCAGTGTCTTAACTAACTGAACTTCTTTTTAATCTCGACAGTACGGTTTCCTGGAAGTATTCTGTTCAGGCTATGAGTATAAAAAAATCAATAAAAAAACCTCATCAGACTTGGTATAGGAATAGAGCTAGCCAAAAGTGGGGAATTTCCACTCTATAAGAGATTCTGAAATTTTTGTTTATTAAAAAAACCTAACACTCTAATACTCCAATAGTGATATGTGGATATTTGGAATAAATATTACCCTATATTTTACTGAGGTTTTCAAATGCCCTATTCACTGCTACTGGGTGGGCTACTCACAGAGTGGTACTTCTCCGGGCGTCTTGTGAAACTTATCCCAGTGGCTGGGAGTTCCCTCCGCACAGGGATGCGGAGGCTACAAGCAACTGATCCTGCAAAGCACAACAGTAACTTAAATAGACGCATAGATGAATATTTTATGTGAAACACAATGGGTTGTTGCAAAAAAACCCCTACATTTTTCGAATGGAACCAGCTTGATCCTGAGAGAAATCTTTTTCTGTGGAAAACTGAAAATGACCACAGGGTTGAAGCAATTACGCTAACTCCAGTTCTGAAAAAAAAATATATTTTAAAAAAGAATACTATATATAAGAAAGTGTCTGACCAGCTCTTCTTTGATTGTCTTAATGACATGACATGTCTAAACTTTACAGAAGAATGGAACATTTCCCCCCAAAACTGTGTTTTGTTTGTTCTATAAACAATCCATGGTCCTGAGTGGTGAGAAGCAACGGAGGGAAACAAAACACGAACCAAGGATAGAGCTGCAGACCCAAATTTTACAGTAAGCTTATGCGCAGTGCAGGGCCGCCCAGAAAATACCCAAATACCTTGGGCACAGTACAAATCTCTTCCTCTAAAGTTTAATCCATAGGCCACAAGAATCTCTGTCAGATTTTGGCTGAGGCAAAACTGATGTTATAACTTTAAAGAAGGGTAAGCCACTTGAGTGTGTCTGTATATATACACAGCTATATGTCTATATAAAGATATCTCCGAATACACTGCATAAAAATAAGGAGATGGAAAGAGAGAGACTGAAAACATGCAAATGAAGAGTTTGCCTACTGTCAGGTGGAGTTCAAAGTTATAATCGTTTGACTTGGGAAATGCAATCTTTCTCTTTAAGTTAATCGTTAAATTTTAAAGCATAATTTGTTTTGATTGAATTTCTAATGTTAATTAGTGAGGCTTGCACAATTAAAGGCATCAAGAAGATATAATTATGTTCCTTATAATTATACCATAATTGTTTTAGTACGTTAAATGATCTAATAGATTTTTTCCTGTTTCAGCAGCAGCGTTACAACCATCTCTGTTTTATGAAATAGCTGGCAAACATTCAGTAGGTACTTTCAAGCATTTCAAGTAAAGTTTTGATGGGTATTCATCTACTAATGAAATATTCATGCATTATATTTTTCTCCATTACGAGTGACTTTCACTGAAGCGCCTAATGCTTGGTTTGCTTAGACAGATGTAACATTCAATCAAACTAATGGAAACTGTGGAGTACCGTTATCCTGGATATTATTAAATCAAATGCTCTTGATAAATATTGAGCCTCTGATGTTAAAAAGCATTTCTAGCATGATGCATGGATAGTAAAACAATACTCTGGCCCTTGTTAATCGCATTAGTATTACGGCTGTCATCATTTGACAACTAATATGATTTCCCATGTGCATAAATGCCTTAGACTTAATAGTATTAAAAACTACGCTTCGTATGCTGTTTAAGGTTTCCCATACCGTGTACACATTTGCTCCCAACGTATAATATCTGGACAAGTTTGTACTAGCAGCAAAGTATGTATAGTTTGTCAGCTCAAAATTTAATATTTCCTTCAAGTAGCATAACTTGCACCCATGTCAATACGAAGAGATCAATTTTGGTAATTTCATAGGCAGGAAGCTAATGATCCTCTCACAAAGCAATTGCTACAGGACTTAGGAGAATTGTCTGGGCATATTGATGCTGTTTCACCTACTTGTTCTCTGGATGCTAAATTTCATTAAATGAAACTAAAATAGATCCAATGTTTTCCTGCAATACTTTTCCACGTGAGTCCTTTTGATAGTTTTTGCAAGAAAAACAGGGTGCAAATGTGAAGTGGTTGAGAAAACAATGAATAAAACATGCTTCGTGCCAGGTTTTTAATGAATAAAATTAAAGTTCAGAGATTAATATTATGCTTAGTTTTACCACTTCTGCATATATGAAAGTTGTGACTCCACCAACTTAATACCTCCCTAGTCAACATGAACTTTCAGTTCTTTTCTTTTCAGTTGACACTGTATTGTCTTCTTCCAGGGACCAGAAGGGACTCAATAAAGAGCCAGCTCAGCAGGGAAAGCGCCGAAGGAATACCACGAAAGAAGATGCAGAGAAGATCGGTAATGAAATGGCACCGTTTGATACCATTTAAAGGAGGGACCGGACACACAAAAATATTTCACCAAGTATTTCACCTGTTCTCAGTCACCTAGAAAATAGACAGCTTAAGTCACGCTTGCTATAAATACGTACAATTCACAGGCCCTGGTGAAAAAAGTTGTCCTTTCTCATTGTGTGCCATGAAGACACATGATTCTCCCCCTTCACAAAAGAGTTTATGATATGTGGAGGCTGCGTGTAAGCAGTGAACGGTGTTCTGGGACCAGGTAACCCCTGCCCAAAGTTACAAATAAGATCCAGACGTATTCTGAGGTCTGTATGAAGGGGTTTGGAGAACTGCCTAAAATCGAAGCTAACCCACTGAGTCACCCGCACGCAGCAGCCTCCTCTGCCACCCTGCAGGCTGTTAAAACAGTCGAAAGGCGTCGCCACCAGGACTGAAACTTACTTGTTCTTGTGGGCCCGATTCTACCACTTTTACGCTGAGTTATTCAACTTAAAAGACTATTGTACAGTATTCAGGGACCAGCCGATTAGTTCTTTTGAGATTGCTGTTTGATTTTGTTTCTTTACATTTAATTTTAGAAGGGTAAAGCATGGTGCTAGGAAAATTAGGAAATGTGTGTAAAATTACGGAGCAGTGACTCTGTAGGGAAAATGTTTACTCTGCAGGCTTTTCTCTGTAAAACACAACCGCTTTAAAGCATCACATTAAATTCTAGTGTGTGTGTATTTAAAGAAGGTACAATATATGTGAGAAAAAAGCATATGAAGTGCGTAAGGTGGGGCTGCTGTGGCTAAGCACTCCTTCTAGCAGAATACTACTGTATTTCACTGGTGCCGTGAAATCCCACGTAAGTGGTCAGAACAGAAGTAAGAGCTGCCGGTGGGTAGTCCCAGCCTATTCACAAGCCCTTTTGAACAATTTTCCTACTTTTTTAAATACTGTTTTTGGCAAACATTTGATACTTGAAATACAAAATGCATGAGTCACCTACTGGGATAGGCACAGTGTGTGGTTTATTGAATTTAGCTAAATTGTGAGTCATCTATCAATAGTCCTCATAGTGAACATACTTGTAATGATTTCACACATTACAAACAAGAGTAGGTATGATTTTTCAAGATTTTTTTTTCAAGTATTTTTCACTTGGAGTTTTTACTCTTTTTATTGTGCTCCATTTGATGTTGTAGGAAATTGTTAACTTCTTCGTGATGGAAGATAAAAAGAAATGGCAGCTTATTGCTCGTCAGTTTAAACAACAAAAAGACCAGAAATGCAAAACCTGACATATTATAAAATACTGTCTCACAAAGCAAAGCCCTCAACCAAAGGCTGAATGAATACAAATTCTTCTTACACAGCTATTGAGATTTATTCTTCTACCAGCATACCAATTTCTGTTGAGATAAGTAGTTTTAAAATTCAGGGGCTGCAGTTCTGAAGGCAAGAGCTGCAAATTACCGCGGATTCTGACTTGTCAAAAACACACGGTAATTTTTGTGGGTTTTTTTGGGATGTAGATTGCTTTTTTTTTTTTTTAAGGGGAAATCTAGTGAGCGGAAGAAAAAGAGGTGAAAAGTACGTATGTATAAAATAGCGTCGTAACTGTTGGAGACAGGGAATATTGTCTGCTTGCTACACGAACGTTCGGGCATAAATGTGCTGAGGAGCTTTCCAAAGAAATTCCTTGGAGGAGCAGGAATTCGGCATCCTCGTGCTGAGAGCGACCCAGCACTCGGCCGCCCAGCCTCGGAGCGGAACCTTTCCCTGCGTGTTTTTCAGGAGCAGGAATCATTACACGGGCATTTTACGTTTTCGGGAGCTATTCAAGGGGTGGAGGGAGGGAGCTGTGACCCATCCCCGCGCCCACCGCAGAGGAACCGCCTCCTGCTGGGTTTTCTCTTCTCATCCCCCCCGCCCCCCGTATTTTGCTCCGAGGCAGGGCGGGCGGCCCCCGGAGCCCCCCTGGGACTTGCGCAGAGCTCTGCTTCCCACTCACGGCCCTCAGCGAAGGTGCTTGCCCTGGCGATGGGATAACTGGGCTGTCGGGATAAACTGGTATCTCGTGACAAACTCCCTCCCGGAATTACGTTTTCCCCGGAAAAAAAAAAGGGGGGGAGGAAAATAACCCAATTTTTTCCCCTTCCTTTGCCCTTGCATTTGAGCTCACCCCTCACGGCAGGCGCGTTCCGCGGGCCGCCGGGCGGGGGGCTGCCGGCGGGGCCGGGGCCGCGGGGGAGGAAGGCGGGGAAGCGCCGCCGACGGCTCCCGCCACGCCCGGCAGATGGCGCCCTTGCCCAAGCGACACCGACGCGCCGGGCGGGGCCGGGGACGCGGAGCGGGGACGCGGAGCGCGGGGCGCGGAGCGGGGCCGGGGCAGCGGGGAGCGGGGCCGGGGGAGCGCGGAGCGGGGCTTCCCTGCGGCTGCCCGGTGGGGCGGCGGTGGGTGTCTGAGCTAGCGGCCGCGTAAAGACCCGCCGTTTCTGCTACGCGACTTTAGGATCGCCCGCAGTCTGCGCCTCCGCGGCTTTGCCTCGGCCCCGCCGGGCTGCGCGCAGCGGGTGTTACAGAGCCTTTGCAGCGGCCTCCGCCGCTCTGCAGCCGATTTTTTGCTTACGAACTTCGGGGATGCTTAGCAGCGCAGAGGAGGAGCGATCTGACGGCGGCGGGGGATGAGGCTGCACAGCAGGACATGCGCCCAAGTTAAGCGAAGGGCGCTGGTGATTCGTGAATGAGAACTGTGGGGAGGGAAAGGTGCGTCAGGGCCCAGGCAGGGGCGTGCGGCCACGTCGGTCGTGCAGTACTTTCTGGTCTCGTTAAGTTTAATTAAAAAAAATGCACACATACTGCTTGTAGTCACTGTTAAAGAAGATGCCATTATCTATCAGTGTGATTTCCTGCCCAGAGTGTTGCTGCTGATTTCCCAGTGGTTTATATTCTTTCTCCATCTTTTTCACAGAATCGTTGAGGTCGGAAAAGACCTCTAAGACCATCAAGTCCAACCATTAACCCAACACCACCATGCCTGCTAAACCATGTCCTGAAGTGCCACATCTACACGTTTTTTGAACACCTTTAACTCATCAGAAGCACCTTCTGGCTATAATATGAGCCAAATAAATCTGCATGTGTTTTTTTAATTTTTATTTTAAAAATGAATAACTTGGGTTATTAGACTGAAAGAAGGGGCTAGTAGAGTGGCTTGTATGTACACATAAATATCTGTGCAATCAAATGATGGAGGAACTCAAGCAAATGTAGCTATTGCTGCTGGTTCTGTAGCCATCAGCATTGAAACTGGAGTGTAGCGCGAGTAGATGGAAGAAAAGCAACAAGAACTGTTTCTCTCTTTTTCCTGTTTAGCCTCATCTTTGACTGACATTAAATATCATACATTCTTGGGCACAAATTGTCATCTGGACAATGCACTTTACCTTTGTTCAGCAGTGCGGAGATCTCAGAGGAGGTGAAGACAGCGTAGGGACCTGGAAGACTGTAGTTAGGCAAGCTGTTTGAAAAACTGAATTTGAAGAACTAGGTGAAGCTGGCTTTTACGTTTGTGAGCTTTACTCTTTGTATGTGTCTTGCTAGTTTCATGTTATTTGTGAGTTGCAATGAAGTAATGCTTTAGGAGACATAAAATTGTTTTCTGTTAAATCTTAGAAAATGGCTAAGTCAAAACATAAAATACAAATATTGTGGCCTTAAAGGTACAGGTCTCTGGCTAACTTAGGTGGACTTAAGTCGATAATTAAAATCCTGGCTGACAAAAGTTTTGAATTGTACATTGCGGAAAACAGGAGAAGACAGACATGGAAACATTTAAGGAAACCATGGCAACAAATGGCTCAGTAGCTCTATACGGGTAAGAAATGCATGAGATGTATTCATAAGAGAAAGAGGCTTAGGAAAAGAAAACTCTGCAGCCGTAGGGAACCAGGGAAGCAGTTAATGCCTGACAGATAAGACCAAGAGAAAAAAGACCACCTCTGCTTGGGGTATTTCCTAAGAAAACTTGACGCACCATCTCTTTCCCATGCAGGGTTTGTATCTGTAGTGTCTTGGGTGTGTTTGTTGTGAAAGCTGTAATGAATTGGTGCTTACCTGCGTTTCTGGTCAGAACATCAGAGGAAAGAGGCTGTGGAGTCGGTATCAATGCTCCAGCCTTTCCCAGACCTATGGAACAAGAAGAGTCTGGAGGAGAAGTTATGCTGGGGTTTATTGGACCAATAGGTGATTTATCTTCCTGGAGAAAATGTCCATTCTGAAGGACTCCTACAATGATCTCTTCACCTTCAACTTCTTTGTTAGCTGTGCTTAAGGGAACTTTGTAACTCAACAGTCCTTAAAATTTGTCAACAATATTTTACATCAGAATATTCATAGCTTCATGGCATTGTTGTTCATGGCAGGTTGTCTGGTGTGAATGGTTTTGGACTCTGTTTTCTGTTTTGAGGAGTGTATTGTCTTCTTTGAGGACTTAGCAGTGTGGATCCAGAAGCACATGTATGCTTTGTGTATGAGAAATCCAACTTCTGAATAGCAGGGTCTTTCCAGTAAATGTATGTAATGCCTGACTTTCATGGCTTCATGTGAAGCTATAAAGAACACAGATTCATGGCTCTTCCCCAGCACTTTTTAAGATGCAACTCAATGACTGTTCAACTCATCCTTTTTGAGAACCTCAAAACCTGTAAAACCTTTTTACAAAGGTGCGAAGAACTTTTTTTCTTTCCTCTTTGAAATGGATTTTTTTTTTAAAGGCTGTATCTGGCAGCCCTGTCCGATAAGATTCAGTGGTTTGCATCCATGATGGCTTCTACACCAAGTTCTGAACCTTCAGGATTCATGTATAGGCATGATCTGTCCTACTTGAAGAAAGTCAGGCCCCAGAGAGGTGTTCAGCATGTTTGTCTTCTGTCTGAGAATACAAAAATTTGGGTATTCTTGGCTTAACATCCGAAACACTAGTCATTTCAATATTTTTTAAATGCAATTCTGTCAACTGCTGTGCAGGTAATGTCAGACCAATACCCAAGCTCATGACCTTGAAGTCTCCATGAGGGAGACTCTGATGGAAAATAAACATAGTTCCAAAAATCTGTGTGGGATTCTTCAAAAAGATGACTAAGAACATTAAGTTGCTCTGAAGCTAAAGACTCAGTGTCCTTTCTTGCCCCTTGCACAGAAATGCAGAATACACTGCTAGGTGACGGATATGAAGGGAACCTTGGTACTAATCCCAACACCACTGTCCATACTGAGAAACCAAGGAACAGTGGTGCATCCCAACAGAGGGTTTAACACCTTGTCCAACAGTGTTCTCTGCAGGGAATTAGTGGTTAGCACTGGTGTTTGTGGCAGTTGTGTTACTTCATAAGCCCATACCTCATTGAGCTCACTCAACTTATTGTTTTCATTGGTTTAAACTGAAAAATGTTCTTCCCTCTTTGTGGAAAGGAACCTCAAGGAAATTTCTGTTGGATCCGCTGGAGTGATATCACAGATGAGCACTCTATCTACCAACAATTCATAACCATTATTGCTCACCAAGGAAGTGATCCTACTGTCTACCAAGATCTTCAGCCAGACGATCTATACTAAAGCCAAGCACCACCCTTGTTTGCATGAGCAAGGTGAACTGTGTTGGTCGGTCATCTGCAGTGGAATCTACTCTGGCACACACACAGAGTAATGATTTATGCTCTGGTGGTGTGTTGAGGTGCTGCAGCCAGCCTGGACACCCACCCGCACCACCATAAGTTTTGAAGGGTTTTCAGGAACTTCCGATATGACAACAGACACTCTCAGGGTGCATCACCCCCCCAGTGAAAGTAAGCCCTGGAAAGGCCCCATTATCCTACACATCTAGAAGGCTGTGAAAGTCCAAGGAATGCCTGTTACAGCTGAGTAACTGACTGCTCTCCCAGTGCTTTACACCAGCTGCCTCTGCACTGCCCAATGAACACCTAGGAATTGCAAAGGAGAGAAGAAATGGAAGGCGTTCATCGGTTGCAGTTGTGCCAGCAGAGATGGATAACAGTTGTCACAAATGCTGTGTGTAGGTCAGAAACCTGAAACCACAGAAAATGCAGGTGAAGCGATTGAAAACTTGGGAAGAAGAAAACAAGCTTAAACAAGCTAAAGGCTGCAAAACCACAGGGAAAAGAAAACACTACTTCTTGACACTGGATTCTAATCTGAATAAAAGCAGAGTTCAAGGCTTGCTACAAAAGATCAAAGAGATCAGATGACTAACTGGCAAGAATGAAAATGAGGATTAGAAGTGGCAGACGGGAACCTGAACTGGAAAGCAAACCAAAGCTTTCTGCAGCTGAAGAGGCTTGGCAAAAAGGATCAAACCATCATGGAGAACGAAAGCTTCAGGCACAATGAAGATGAAATAACGCTTACAAAATCTCAGGTTGTGATACAGGAGGCAGATCGCCTAAAATCAAACCTAAAGGGCCCGTCTCTGCTACTTGGCTCTTTTGTGGAGTGTTTTTGATGAATTAAGGTTTGGTTAGTGCACAACATTGACATTTCGATAATGAACTAGATAATACATTTTCTTGGAATGTAAATGATAACATCCACATGTTAGGAGCTTTCTCCAAGAATGATGGTGACTGCCTCTTTGAATCATTAGGATAAAGAGAACAGCATTATTATCATTATTGTTATTATTATTACTACTACTATACAAAGCTGAGATTACAAACATCCCAAAGACTTTACAAACTAGCAGACAGGAAAGAGCTTAGGAGCAATTCCATCTGTTACAGGTACAATATCTCCAGGGGGCTGGTGGTGTTTGAGGGCATGGAAATTGGGCAGCAAGGCGAAGTGGGTCTAATGCACACCTGCATGAATAGCATATGTGCCCCTCTCTTCACAGTCAGTATAATCCAGCTAGTGCGGGGGAACTGAACTCTTGCCGGCTCTGTTAATTCAGTTCCTCATTAGCCAGTTGGTGCTGCTGAATCGGTACTCGCTCTTTAACAGAAAAACTGCTACTGTGTTTATCTTTGCAGACTTGTGTATGTGCCCGATGAAGCTGGTCAGGGAGGGATCCGTACCTTGGCTGCTGACTGACTGCTCAGCTGCTCCTACCCAAATTGTGATGCTGACCACAGCTAATGTATTTATTTCAGGACTCAAACAGATCACTGCAGATTCAGTGGAGACCTTCCCTGCTTCTGGGGTCATTAAAGTCTGTGGGACCACCAAAATGTTTGCAAGGTATTTGGATTATGGCTTTCTTCAACTCTGAGCCCTTCTTCTGGCTGGGGAGGCAATCAGCCCTACCTGCAGGTTGCTGAGTTGCGACAGCTCGGTGGTGCGCTGTGATCTGCAGCGCTGCTGGGCTCTTCAGAGCTCTTTTGCAAGCACTAGTGGCTGCTTTGTCTTTCTGGTGCCATCACCTCGTGCTTTCTGGGATCTCGTAGGAAGCTTCCGCCGTTAGCTGGGGTCACAAAAAAGCAGGAGGATGTGCCGTTACCGGACACAGCAAGGAGGAAACTCAGAGATCCCAGCACAGCCTGGGAATCACGGAAACACTCAGAGTAACAACATGAGAGGGCTTGGGAGCATCTCTGGCTGCACAGAAAATTTCAGCAGTAGCTGGACCTGCAGACAGCTGTTTCCCTGCAGAAACATCTAACTCCTAATGCTGATCCTCAAGATACCGCTGTAGTGATCTGAGGGTCAGAAGTCATAACAGATAGCCCATTACAGAGAGAAGCAGGAATCTGATCTTCTCTGATGTTTCAGGCACACCTTTGACCCTTTCTGCATGATTTTCTAACATTTCTGGTCCCAACTGTGGTTACCTTGCACAGGTCTTGTTCTTCCCTGCTTCCTTCTGCGTTTGGCATGCTGCGGTGGGGAGAGGTGAGCTCAGATCGCTGCTTCGCTTTGGTTGCCTGCCATTGATGGGGCAGCCTTCTGCGGCTTGTTGCAGATAAGTAATTCAGAAAAACTTCTCTAAATTGTCCTGACGACTGAATTAGCTCCTGGCTTTTTACTGTGTCGGAGATGTGGATGGATAACAAGGACAGAAAATTACCTTTTTCTTATCCCTTGATCTGGTCCTGAGTACAGCTTGGCTGTAACTGTGCAATAAAACTGGCGTTGGGATTGATTGCAAGTTATTACACGATCTTTCTGTAAAAAGATTTCTGAGGTGAGCCAGGTGTGTTTCAGCAGACAGGGAGGGAGTGGAAGAAAGAGGTGCTGCTTCTTGAGGGTTTCATTTTTATATTTAAAGTATCTCTAAATACAGTTGCAGAGGCTGATCCATGAATTCTTCAATCAGGTGCAAATAAATAAATATTCTTTACAAGGCTGGTTGAAAATTGTTGCCTGAAACAATTCTTCGATGTCAGATAAGATAGTCAATGATAAAATTAAGATTTCTTTTTTCCTTTTCATAATATGTACTTTCCCTAAAAATGTTGAGATTTCTTGGAAAACCTCAACATGTCAAAACCTGAAACAGGGATTTGAAGTGATGCGATTTTGGTGACTGAAGTTGTTGAGGCTGGAGTTGAACAAAACTTCATAACAACTACAGAATTGTAGTTTTTGGTTGGACCAAAACCTTAGCTTACTTCTGTAAACATGCATCCAGGAATTCCCACATGGAAATTGTGGCTTGTTGGTCTACTTTTCTCTCTGAGATGGACTTCCCTGTCTGACCGACTTTTGTAGGGCACATATTATCAAGGCTGGGAGGCATGGACGTTTCAGCTGGAAGGGAAACTACCTTACACTGAGCCCGGGAAGCCTCATCCCCAGTGGTGAGTGGCAGCACGAGTCACAGCGGCAACATTTCCAGATCTGAATGTTCTATATTTGGCCAAAAGTATCTAACTAAATTTTTTTTCTCTCTTCCCTTTAAATTCCAGGGAAGGTGCAGTTACACAATTTGTTTTTCTTCATCCCAGTATTCCAGTGGATCTTCCCTCCTCCCTGTCAAGGATTTCTGTATTTCTTGCAACTAAAGTGTCTATCCTTTTCCATTAAAAAGCAGAGAAATGCTTGAAAATGCTGCCAGATTGTTGTGGTGTGCTCTGCTCTGGCTGCACGCTGCCGCTGCGATGCGCCGATTGCCTGGGAGCTGTTGGACCACCAAGTGCTCCTGGGCCAGCGGGGTGCTGCAGCTGGGACCAGCAGATACTGCTGGCCCAGTGCAAGGTTCCACATCCTGAAGGTAGCTCGCTGGTGGCACAGTTTAAAATGACAGAGAACCATAGGGAAATAATCTCTTTGGGATGATTCAGTTTATATTATTGAATTCATTACTAAGCTTATGAGGTCTCTCTTCTGTCATTACTGTTTATTGCTCTTTCTTTTGAGGCTGGCTGATCTCGCTCTTTGCTCTGACCAGTAGCTCAATTTTGTGGCAGAATCAGTGCCTCCTGGCACGGGGCAACCTCCTTTTGTGAAAGCACTTTTTTGTCCCCCTCCAGACATCAGTCTAAGGGTACTCTTCTACTTGAGGTATCTTTGGCTATCTCGTCCCTTGGTATTTTTCAGTGCCTTCTTGGGTCTTTTATTTCATAGAATCATAGAAAGTTTTGGGTCGGAAGGGACCCCTAGAGGTCATCTAATCCAATCCCAGCCTCTTGGGTTTTGTGGTTTTGGTTTGTGAGCGTACATGCTGTATTATCCCAGATAAAATACATATAGCATGGGAAGAGCTGAACTTTCAGTTTATGTTGTGGTATATGGAAAGAATATCTGTACCTTTCAGAATATCTGATTACATTCGGATGTTTCAGTTGACTTATAAACTAAATAGTGACAGGGACACGCAAAAGGAGAAAGATAAGGAAGAAGTGTTTGTGGGCTAACAGAGCCATGCAGGCTTACGTGTTTCAGGACTTGAGCAGCCAGAGCACCAAGACCAGGGATTTTTTTTGTTTTGTTTCATTTTTTTTTTCCCCACTTCTGACAGTGACTTACTATGTGCCCTTGGGTAAGTCATTTTCTGAATTTCTTTCCTTTTCTACTTTAAATTTGCTATTTGGATTGCAGAATCACGGGGGAAATGGAGCTTCTCCCCTGACATATTTGTACAGTGCTGAACTCAGTAGAACTGTGTTCTTAATTAGACTGTTCAAATATGGATGTAATACAAATAATAATAATTAATTAGGCATTTAATCATCATCAGTATTTACATAACATTGCTGGCATTTCATGCAGATGTTTTATCTACATGTTTTGTGGGAGCTTTCCCATGCATACTTATCACAGTAGTGCTATAGATCTTCATAAGGGAGAAGTAATATTTATGGGTTTTATGTTTTTTATTCTTTGTCCCTCTCTCTTAACTAAAACATAATATTCTGTCTTGCAGCTAATAAAATTTACCCAACCATTTAAAAAGGCTCTCTTTGGTTGAAGGACATTGCACATTAGACCACAGCTAGGCTGACCCTCGTGACAGTCACTGTCCTTATGAAAACTCTTTAAGTGACCTACAGTATACATTCCCCCAAGGAATATCTTGGAGATGCTAGAATGCACAGATTTATTTAATTGCCTTTGGTATAGTTTAGCCAGTTGATTCTGTATAGCATGAACTTTATTTTAACAAGCTGAGTATGGTGTTGTCCCAGAAGTGTAGTCGAGTGCTGCGCATTCTGTTGCCAACCCTGGTGAAAAGAGTGAACAAAAGTGATGGATCTCTGGATGATGATTAAACTTGAAAATTATTTGTGTACATGACATTACTCTGTAGCAGATGAAAGAAAAAAGCAGGCTTATAAGATGAGAAAAAATAATGCCAATACTGTAAATGACAAATACTTCTGAAATGGGAAAGATATACATGGCATATTGCCAGGGCAAAAACAGTTTTGGCTGTATTGATTTAACACTGATGGCAGTGTTACCGCTCTGTGCCTTGGCCTGAGTTACTGCTGGCTAACAAACCAGATTCTGTTAGTGCCAACACAACACAGAAGAAATGTCTCAGGCAGAAAAGTAACAGGTTTAATTATTGCAACTTGAGTAGTTTAAACCTGAAAACTGCCTAAGTGCCCAGCCACCAGAGCAGTGTGGCAGGAGAGCACGCACAGGGAGGCATGATGCTCTTTGCGCTCTCTCCGCAGCTAATCTGTGTCTGGTCTGTAGGTAGTTCCCAGCATGCTGGCACAGGATGAGTGGTCAAGGCCATCTTATCTGAAGGGCTGGAAGAAGGAGTCTTATTAAAAACACAGGTTGCAATGAGATTGCTGTGGCCTTCGAGCTGCCCTCTTCTGATGGAGGTGTCATTCTTAGTGCTACTGCCCACCAGAAAATATTGTCCTTGTCACAGTATTCTGAGGCCTGGTTGGCTCTCCCATTTGGAGCTAACACAGGGTTTGTTAGCAATGCCTAGATGGAGATGTAGAAAAGACAAATCTGCTTCTTAATTTGCATAATATCAAATCAGGGATTAATGAGAACACATATGCTGTTTGCTCTGTGATAGCGGGTATATGATGTTTGCATTTCCTAGTTCATATGGTGGTTTGGGGGTTCACTGGAAATGGTTATTTTCTTTGAATTTGGTTCACTGGTCCCTATCACTCAGAAGCATAGTGGGGCAGTGCCTCCCCCTAGCAGACCCATTAATCTGCCTCCGCACCTCCCATACATTTTTCCTTCTTTGCAGACTAGACCAATATCCAGAATAAAAAACCCTGCACATTGGTTGTCATTTTAACCACTCCACAAGAGTGACATTCATGATGAAGGGGAGGAGAAAGGAGATCTCTTTGCAGTTCCTTCTCCCTTATTTAGGTGAGAAGCTGTTGAGAGAACTCTGCATGCTGCTACAGTCCAAGGCAGAGTTTCGCAAAGAATCTGGAAACATTGTAGTCACTAAAATACTGTCCCTCACTCATTTTTCTGATGCTTGCCCTCAGGGCTCTGGCAAACTTGGACAATAAAGTTTTTATCTCTGCAAACTTAGGATTCAGTTCTTGCAGGAGTGTTGCACATGTTGGAAACATATGCACTCTCCAAGTGATAGATGCACCGTGTGCTACTAGGTGATCTTGCTTTATCACAACATTTAAGATAAAAAAGTAATTTTACTTCATTCTGTGAAGATAAGGAGTAAATAATATGGGATCCTTAGTTGTGGGAGCAAATATAAAAGACAAGAGAACACAATTTTGGATTGTTTATTAAACAAGCTCTTTTTTTGGAGATGCTGCTTCAGCATCTGAACTAGCTTCAAAGACTGGCTATTAGCTTCTCCATCCTACCCCAGAGGGGTGCAAGTCGTTCCTAGGACTACATCTTTCCTGTTTCTGTTTTCACTCTGCCAGCGCATCTTTTCACCTTCCCTGCACTGGCTTCCAAAACCGCTCGTAGTAACTGGGCAACATCATCAGTTATTGCAGTGGATTGACCTTTTCTCGTCCTCAAGCTTTCTGAAAGAAAGCTGCTATTGTGCTGCTTGATTTGTATGGCTTTCCTTGCCTGGCTGGCTTTTCTTGTTATAATTTCCTGCAAGCAACAGTATAATTTCCTCATTTGTGTATCTTGAAAAACACTTTTTTTTAAGATTTTTTCACTTTGGTATAGGCATCATTAGAAGATGAAACATAATTCAAGGCTCTGCGCCATGGATAAGAGGATATTTGGGCTAAGAAACAACTATGGACTGTTAATTAAGTGGGGATGAATCAGAGATGTGTTCTACAAGAGATCTCTATTCCGTATTCCACTTGGACAATGAACAGGTCTGTGGCATTGAAGGGGATGGTTTCCAGCAAGCTTATCTTTGGCAACCATAGCCAAGCTATTTGGCACACTGCTTCTCTTAATTTTAACTGAACAGAAAATGCAGTCAAGCTGCTTTTTGAAAGCAAACAATGAAATAAGAGATGTCTGTGCCCAAAGCAGAAAACAGTTAGAAATATTGCAGAAAAACTATTTTGAAAGACTGAAGTGGTGATTTTTTTTTTTTCCTGGCACAGCGGGGGATTACCAGTGCTTGGTAACACAGAGCAAGGGCAGTGGGTGGAACACAGCTGTGGGTGTTTGCTCTGGAAGCAGAAAGGCAAGAGCTGCAGCAGGAGAGGCAGGAGCACTCAGAACAGCATTGGCCCTGAGAAGAAGCCAAGACCGAGCTTCTTTTGAGCAGATTGGTGTTTGAAAAGGCAAGCTTGGAAGTGTGCCCAGATGAACTGTTGCTTGTCTGTTCCTATTGTGCTGGGGGAAGCAGAATGATATGTACATTCTTTGTGTATAAAAAGAGTTGTAGCAAAGACATATCTGACCTGAATCACAAGCTTCACCACCTAATGGGAACAATTCAGCAAATCCCAAACATTATTGCCACTTAGAGGGAAAACAATAAAATAAATAGATGTAGGTATGTATGGCTTTTCCATCGGAACGGTCTACTGCTGGAAAACACTGTTTCTACAATATGAATGATTTTCGTTAGAAATCCCTTCTTTGTGGATGTTTCTAATTTAACTAAATGTTTTAACTGGCATTGATTTGACCTTAGCTAGAAAGTTCTGATTCTTGTTGGTTTCAGAAAACATAAACCTAAATTTCCATGGCAGTGAATTGCCTTTAGGAGTAAATGTTCAGGTCTCCATTAGCTCTCTGTTGCACCAGGTTGCTAGAGAACTACATGTCTCCTCAGTCTGCCTCCCTGTGAGTGGCATGACTTTGGGTGCACACTCCTGCTCCCTCCCTGCGCCCCATGAGAAGGGTCTTTGCAAAGCCTCCTTCTCAGAGAACAAACTTCAAAACAGTGGAAATACCCCCCTTCAATTAGAAAATTCAAAATTTTTGGCATTTCAAATCAGATATTTTTTAAAGTTTCAGTTTTGGAGAAAAAAAAATCATTCAACGTGGGTTGTCCTGAGTTTGGAAGAGATCTGTCTCTTTCTTCAGGATTGACATTTCAAGGTGCAGTCAAAGTACTTAAGTCCTAATGATCCCCACCTCTGGCCTTACCAGTGAATCTCGTATATTCTCAGCTGGTTTGTCTGTAAACTCTTCAGAGAAGGAAATGTAATTTTTCTTTAGCATCTTCTGAGGCACTGTAAAAGCTCAGGCAACAGCAGTAGAAGTAAGAACCATGCCATTATTCCTCTCTCCCCTACCTTCTCTCTCTTTGCCTCAGGCATTTTTTGTCATTTGACTTCTCTTTTAACCATGCTAGCAGGAGAGATCTGCAAGTTTAAAGCTGATGTAGAAGGTTGAAAAGGGAGTCCATTAGTGTTTTCTAGCATGAACAAAATCTGAATACCAGGAAAGCAGAATGCTTTTCTTCACATGCAGACACTGACGCTCATTCTGTATGGCATGGACAGTTGCCTATACTAACTGTTCACAGAGTTTGAAGTCCGGATGGAAATACCTAAAAATCAATTAATAGCTGAGTTGTCTTAAAATCTGCTTGTGATTCAGAGTATCATTTAGATGCCATTCAGGCTGAGGATGGAAATGCTCAGCTCCCATCTCTTAGAACAGTGACCTAACCACTGAGAAACATGGGGGTCTCCTTTTCCTTTTGTTGGAAGCTGGTCCACTGCTGTTTAGATGATGCTGCTGTTCATATAAACTAAAATAACACTGCAATGGCATAAGGAAAAATCCCAGTTGTGGAAAGCCCTCTTTTCCCCTATCCAGCACACAATTGTCTATTGTATTAACCTTTACTAGATCAATAAAATTGCTCAAGAAGGCATTTTGTCAAGGAGGAAGAACAACACTACTGAAAGAAAATAAGTAAATCGGATCAAATCTGGTGAAGCTTTTGGACCCCCAAAAAACTGAGGGAAAGAAACTGTCATACCCCTGTATTTTCCAAGAAAGAACATGACTTACCATTTTGAAATGGCCTTTGGATTTTGAAATAGGTAAATTTCTAGAAACTCATTGAAAGGCATTGCATAGTCCAAAAGATCAAAATAAAACTACTTTTTCATATTTTGCATCTTTGGATATCGTATTTTATAACTTCTTTGCTATTTGTCAAGAATATGTAACCTTTATTGAGACTTACTTCTTCAGATCCAGAATAATTTTAATCAGTTCCTGTCCCCACAAAAATCTGTCAGCCTAAATCAGTCTGAAACACATCATTTTTTTCAGTGCACGTCACATTTGCTGAAAACAGAACATTAGGGGTAGGAATCCAAACTTTCTGTAAAATTAGGTTAAATCTAGTGATGAGTTTGGACAAAAAGAAGTTAGAAAAGGCTTTGACATTCTTTCAATGTTTTCAAAAATAAATAACTTGATGTCTCATTTTGAAATCATTTTCAGAGTCAAAATGCTGAACCTGGGAGTGTTTTTTGTAAAAAAAGGCTAGAGAAGACAAGTTTTTAAAAACGAAGATAGAACTATTTTCCCCCATTTTTTCAGTTCAGCCATTGAACTGAAAAACCAGAACTCATTTTGGTTGTCCGAATTTTCTTCCCCTGTCCCTGCAAGTGGTGGGCAACTTTAGCAAGAATTTCTTACGGTCTGAAATGGCAAGTCTAACAATTTCAGATGCATAATAATTATTCTTGATGACATTCATGCCTCTAAATCCAATAATAAAGCTGTACCTACATGCCTCTGTCTTCGTCACCAGGCTGGCAGGAGCTTAGCTGGTGTAGGTGAGGTCTCATTTTCCCCCCTCCCTAGTGCCCAGGTGGGTATTGCTGTGCCCAGAGCACTGAATACAGAGGAACCACCCCAGGCCTGGGCCAGGGAGCCCCTTCCTTACCCTGGCACCTGCCTTCTTCTGTGGCCTGGGACACCTTAATTTCCCCTGACCCATGGCTTTAGTTAATGAAGTGTTTCCTCCAGCTCCTTTTTTTAAAATAAAGCTGAAGCTGTTTGCAATGCTGCTTCTTTAAGTGCTGTGTTTCCATCTATTACAAGGACATCTCCAGACGGATCTCGGTGACGTAGTGCAAGCGCTTACTCAGGGGAGGCAGGTGGAGTTAAATCACATCTTTTGTGCTGTTCAGGTTACAGATTCTGTTGTTTTGATGGGTTTAAGATTCTCAGCAGCCAATGAAAAAGCTGTAAGCAATTAGAAATGGATTCTATTAAAACCTCTTGTATGCCTGTTAGTGTGAAGTTTCCGTTTCAGATTGAGGTGAAAAGAACTTTTCAGATTGAGGTGAAAAGAAGTTCAGTTTTTATGCTGTTTATTGTGAAGTGGGTTTGCCAGTGGTGATACATTTTACAAATGACACTGCCAGTCACTCCTGGTCTGGAGTGAGTTGTTTGTTCTAAAATGAACTAATAATTACAAATATTTCAGTTTTTCCTAGTGGTTAACCTGAGAAAAATCCATCTACAAGTAAGAGTCAGACTAGCTTTATCCACTGCATCAGAGGAGATCCCAGAGATGGTAATTTGGGAAAGATTGTAAACAGCAGTAGAACTGGCAATCGTTTGGAGGAATCCTTGCAGAAAAAGAGGCAGATTTCATTCTGAGAGGTGTTAATGGGAGCATCAGGTCATGGACACAAGAGGTGGTTAGTCCTGTTGAGTGCTGATTGTGTCCATTTTGGTCATAGCACTTCCAGAACAAAGCAGGTAACTGGCGAGAGAGGCCACAGGAATAAGTAAAGTAAATAAAAAAGTCATATTTGCCAAACTATGCAGAAAGCATGAAATGTCTCGATCAGTTTGTGTTAAAAAAAGGGAAACACCAAAGGGAACAAGACGCAGTTCTTTCAGTATGTCACAAATGGTTCTGAAGAGGATGATGATAAGTTATTCTTTATGTCTGCTACAGGGAGGACAAGGAATTGAATGAGTTTTCTTCAAATGGATCAGTGACAGTCTCTGCATAAACCCAGAAGGCTGAAGCAAAACCAGAACAATAATTGCAATTGGTTTACCCGCTTTTGCAGCTTCTGTGTATTGTATTAGGTTACTTCACAGTCTTACTGTTTAACCTTCCTTACTTTTGCAACAGCCAGTTTTATTCATAATTTCATTAATTATTTCCATTGTTGTTCCTAATATGAGTATTTTTCCTCACTGAAGATGTGTTGGGAAGTTTGGCTTAGACTTTCCGAGGTAACTGACAGCTGTGCCATTGTTCTCATTTTAAGGTGGCACTCATGGAGCTACTGAAATTGGCCCCTACCACTGTGTGGTACCACCCAAACCAGAGTATCGTGGCACCATCGCTCCCACCCCTGGCACTCAGGTGGGCAGAAGTGGGTGCTCAGCACCCTGCTGTGCAGAGCCAGGGAACAGGGGGAAGTTCAAGATGTGCAGAGGAACTGTGACATTCAGCAAGGTTTTTGGTTATGTAGGGAGCTCCCATATCAGTCAGATGCTCTCAGTATCAGCTGCTGAGCAGGGATAATTTTAACTGCAGTTTTAGAGACTGGCACCTGAAGTATGCCTGAGTTTTGTATTAGGGTCTGGGTTCAGTCTTAAGCCTGCTACTAAATGCTGGGCAATGAGAGATTTGGTAAGGAAAAGGTTGTAATATAATTGGGGGTGGAGATTTTGGGGACATCTATGTGATGAGGTTACAAGCATTTCTCCCACATGTAAGATTTTATGTATTTTTGTATTTTATGTAGAGGCTCAGTCCTATTTAACATTTCATAGAGTAACATTCAACATGGTAATCCCATGCATTATACCCATCTTAATTAAAATGTAAAAAAAGGGAATGTTTTCTTCACAAAAAGAATATGAGAAAATTGAATTACAACCGATACTCTAGCTGATCTTTTTTTGAGATTGTTAATTCTGTGTGACCAGGCTGAACATAGGCTGTGTAAATAATACTGAATGTTAAAGAACTCTGTTAAAAAGGCTAGTATTTTTACAAAAACTACCGAAAAAATAACGCATGGCATAAATCTCCTGGAACAAAACAACTCCATTCATGTTAATGAAAATCTTGTCATTCACTTCAGTGAAGCCAGGTTTTATCTGGCATTTCACCTCACATTATCTTATAATATGAAAATAAGTTTCTGCTACCTATATAACTAGAGAATCAGAGTACGAGATAATCTCCTCTGTAAAATGGCAGGCTTTTGTTCAAAATGTCTACATTCATTGGTTTTTATCTGCCTTATCATCTCTTTTCCTCTCTGATGAATGCAAACTGTTTGGGTAATTTACTTTGACCAGATCTGTGTCTGTGAGATCTTAAGTGGAAAAATTATTTGCATACCTAAGAATCCTGAGAACAGAGAGTGGCATTATAGTTTGGGATTTAGTTGGGGGTTTTTATCCCCAGTGCTGGGCCAAGAGAGACACTTTACATTTATATGTAGCAATTACCATTCCTAATTTTTGTAATTAAACTGTCTTGTGAAAAATTTAACATATAAAATGGAGACTGCCAGGCTAAGCGTCCTTGCTGTTTGCTTTATTCATTTTTAGCATACCAGCCCATAAAAGTTTGAGCATCTGTTTCCCTCTTCTCTCCTCTGACTTTTGTTCAAAGTTTTTTTGGAAAGTACCTTCTCTTAAAAGATGTGGTCTCCATAGAAATGGTAGTTCATTGGAGCTGATATGCAGAAACACTAAGGGGTTGCTTCTGTTAGTTTTTCTAAATTAGTTGTAGAAATTAAGTGTCACAAAAAAAATTGTAACAGAATGGAAATTGCAGCTGCTATCTTGTGTCATTTTTTGACTGAAAGTGTCAGTGCCACTAAAGATGACTGCAAAAGAAGTTACTGACAAAAAAAAAATCTACACAAAAATACGTGCTGTAACAGAACTTGCTGAACTGGCCAGAAGTGTGAGTGTGTTTGACAACATGCACAAACCCGCTTGCAGACAGGACCTTCGTTCTTCTGGCAAGAGCGATGTGCTGAAGAAAGCCCACCACTGTGGCTGTATCCATACAGAGAAGTCCCTGGAAAAAGGCCACTGTCCTTTTGCCTATGAAAAGTTTTATTTAAAAAAAAACAAACCAAACAAGAACGTGCTATTAGCAATTTCTTTTTCCATTTGTATTTAATCATCCAAGTGCAATTCAGAGGCTGAAAGAGCAGCAATGTTAATTGGAAGTATTCTCTCTGCAAAAACTGCAAAGCAGAGAGTCATAAACTCAAACTGGAAGTGGCAGGATGTTTTTACTGATAATACTCATGCACGTTTCATTATCCTTTTTGACCCTAGTTGGAAAAATGTAAAACCTGTGATTAAAAATATAGGGGTTTTTTATATTAAACAAATTTTATGGCTGTTGCTGATAAGGACTGAAACAACATATTGGCTTCCACTAACAGGTTCCCACTTTTTCACAGGGCTACAGTGGTTTTTCAAGAGTACGGGAATAAAACTCACATTTCTTTCGTCTCTTAAGATTGTGTTTCAGATTATTTACAAACAAAAATTTTAAATAATGCTTTGAACTTGTGTTGCTACTGTTACTCAGGAGTGAGATAGTGTAGTTCTAGGATTCTAGTTCAGCACGTTTCAAAGCAATTGCCAAATTATTGCATTTTGGACCATAATTACATTTAGTTAGAAACTTAAATAACATTTCCATGGTGTATAAATATTTTATCATTAATTCCCATTATCCATTATGGAGCACATGTAACCCCTTATATGGATTTATGATTTTGATAACTTTACAGATATTAACTTCATAGTTCTTTGATTTTCTGAATCTCCATAGAAGTGCTATATTCTGCATGAATTTTCAGGAGCATTAATGTTTTCATGTTGCTCAGACTCACAGGAAAGAAAGTGCTTGCTGGTCCTGTAAAATAGAACTGGCTGTATCAGTGAGAAAACAAAATCTTATGTCCAGAAGCTTTATGATTTATATCTGTTTTTTAAACTATTGAAAAAGTGCAGCCTGTGGGCAGGGAAATCCAATTACTGAAATCTGAATTCAAAGTTGTACAAATGGATTTTAAGTTTGATAAGAAAATTGATTGGAGATTGTACAATGTGAATACATTAGGTTTATAAAGACAAAACATGCATGAAGTGCAATTACTGCTAGTGTTGCTATATTAGTATGAATGTTAATAGCATGTTTGTTTTTGAAATGGGTTATGCATTCTGGTAAATGTCTGCTTGAATCTAGTCATCTGTGTATCACTTGTCTAAGTACTCTCATTTAAGATGCCATATCCCTTCTTGTAGCAATAAAGGGGTAAAGCAACATTAATATTAAATAATTAGAAAAACAAAAGGGGAATGATTAAACATATTTACATAATTGAAATAACACTGAGTCGCAGTGGGAAATCGGGACAATGTTGTCTCCTTTCAAAGTAATTCATAATTCAGATTTTTAATTATGGCATATTCATTCATTTAAAGATGATTCTGGATGAGAGGGCCACTAATGAAATACAATCATTAGCATCTAAACAAAGTAATTTAGAAAGTCTCCTTTCGGGGAAAAGATTTCTAGAACATCATCAATCACACAAGATATGCAAAAACAAGCAATTAAACCACACACAAGAACTACAACAACCTTATATATTAGTAATGTACACATGAAAACATAACTGATTACAATGATTAGAGTAGGATAGTGTGGTTAATTTGTATGTTATGTAGCAATTTCAAGGAAGAATGTACCAGGACAGACTCATCACACAACAAATTAATGCCATGTCATTGATATATGTTTAAAATATATTAACGTCGTTGCAGTCAGTGCCAAGTCATCAATAAAAAATCCAGTGATGAGAATCTGGAACCGTGTTCTTCAAAGACGCACAACTCCCATAGTATGAACCCTGGGCTATGCTTTTGGTTTGGGGTTTTATTTGTTTGTTTCTCTTTTTTTCTTTTTTTTTTTTTAATTTGTATTGTATTTGATTTTGTTAAATTGGCAAAATATAGGCTTAGTAAGATATTTCATGAGAGGAGCAGGTGCTGCATTAGTTTCTCATTAACTACTCAAATCCTGCTTTGGGCTTATAGCAACAAAATGCTCATAGACCTAAATGGGTCGGTGATTTACAGGGTCTTTCCATATACACAATTACAATTCATTAAACATGCGGCAGCATTAAATGGCCAGAGTAATTTTGCACGACTTTTAATGTCTGTGTGCAGTGTCCTGTTAAAGGGACACAAAAAGGCTGGCTTTAAACACCTTCTTCTTTGGGTTAAATGATAAGCTTGTTGGAAACCCGTACCATTTCCTCCTCTCATGTAAAGAAAAGGCTGAAACAGTGGAGTGTGAGCACGGGGAGCATCCTGCCGCGGTGAGGCAGGAGCGGCTGGTGTAGCTGTGCTGCCTTCCATAACCACCAGGTTTAGAAGCCAAAATATGTTCTATTGGGTACTCAAAGGATAAAAATACTGGTTAATTTTCAGCAGTGCTCCTTCATTTGACTTTACAATTTATAGCAGTGAACATTAATGCAAGAATAGCTTGGTCGAGGAGGAGTTTAAAATTAGAGCACCTCTTCTCATTAGCCCCAGCAGCCTGACCCAGGGTGAACTGAGAAGTAATTTGCCGCCAGATCCTCATTTTGCTTCTGTTATCACTTCTTGTAAATGAAGCGCAGCAATTTATTGTAGCACCTCAAGGAGTCAAGAACATAATGTGTAAAACACATACAAAAAAATCTTTCTTCACATTCATTAACACCCAGCACATAGAGGCTGTTCACTTTTCACTCTAATGAAGGAGGGGGATCTTAAATCTAAAGCTTTCCAGCCTGTGAAGAAGGCCTCTTCAGGTCATTAGACAGAAGCTGAGTTGGACTGAAGAAAGGTCATTGACAAAAAAGGGAGAATGGCAATATGATGAAAAATAGAAAATGGATAAAAGAAGAGACTTTAGAAAGCTCGGAGAATGGAAAGTACATTTTTGGCATCAGTGATCAACCCTTCTTGTCTCTATGTTCATTTTCTGTTGTCAGTGAAGAAAAGAATATCTGGCTTTTTATTTAGCTGGGAATTGCTCTCGTGTTTGGTCAATTCTCATTTCATCACCCTTGATCTGACCTTGCAGGAAGCATTAATAGGGTTGTTTTTAAGGGAGCTTTGTCTGCTGGCTATAAATTCAGTACTTCATTTTGCTCTTTTTTATTAAAAACATGCAGTCTACTAGATTTTAATGTATTCTGATTATGTAACTGACAATTTCCCCTTCAGGAGATCTTTTGTCTCAC
Source organism: Opisthocomus hoazin (assembly GCF_030867145.1). Classification (NCBI taxonomy): domain Eukaryota; kingdom Metazoa; phylum Chordata; class Aves; order Opisthocomiformes; family Opisthocomidae; genus Opisthocomus; species Opisthocomus hoazin. The sequence goes on from NC_134420.1 coordinate 46,000,086, forward strand.
TAGTCCTGATTAACACTTTGGGTTTATAGCTGTGTATTAACACCATGTTCAGGAATATTAGGAAGCTCCTATATGCAAATTAATTTATATTGGTAATAGAAAGGAGTAAAATAAAGAGGAGTTAGGAGCACTCCCTAAACACGTGCTGAATGCAGAACATAACATTACTTAGGGGTGGAGAGTACCTAAGCCAGGAAGCATAGAAACTCATAGAAAATACCCTTTTGTTTTTTTTACCTAGTCTCCAATGGTGGAAGGGTTGAATCCTGCAGTTCTCTGATATTTTTTTCCCACAGATGCATATAACGTGCACTGATAGAACCAATTATTGACATATAGGTGTAGTGTGAGGATAAAGGTACAACAAAGTAGTCTTTTTTGTGTTTACCATTTTTGTATGGACAAGAAACACTCTTTCTCACATAATATATTTTCTTATGTTTGCCCACATCCCATTGCTGGATCTTCCCTTTGTACAAGCTAATCTCATAAATTAGAGTGTATATATTTTACGGTAAATGCTTTCCCATTTAGTTAACAGCATGAGACCATTATCTTGTGACAAAACTCTGTTCCCGTGAAGTCTCTTCATTAAACAAGTAATCATCCTTTACATACAATGGAAACTGGAATTAGTAGTATATAAATATACCATTTTGAAAAGCCATCATTTGACAACAACATGACCTACATCAAATTATGCCTTATTCTCCTAATCCTTCTGGAAACTGGTATTCAGTTATACCCCTTGGATAGTCTTAGACCGAAAAACCCCAATACAAAAGAGCTGCCAACATATTCAGCGTATCAAGGAAAACGTAGAGGTTATTTTGGAACTCCACAAAGGTTTGGTTTGACTTTTCTCTAAGAAGCACCCTCACAAATTATGTATGTAAATAAAGCTGCAAACCACTTTATTTGCTGCTGAGCTGGAACAGCAGGTTGCGCAAAACTAATTCTTCACTGTACCCCCAGTTCTGTCAACTTTGTTGTTCAGCTGCTGTCTTGGTATCAGGTTGTGGTATTCTCTTTAAGTCAGGTAGCTTGGCAGGTAAAGGTTAGGGAATGGTTGGATCAGTGGTCTGACAGGCAGAGCCTCTGGACTGCCAGCACTGAAAACCATGTTTAGGTGAAGAAGGCACCAAACCTCCCAAATCAGTTCGTTATCAGAACAATTCGTCTGCTTGTTTAAGCCATTGGTTTCACCTTCCTGCTGATTATCAAACAGAGAAGAACTAAAGGCAGTAGACAGCGGGCCATCCAAAAGCCTTGCATGCTGAGCAGGTTTGAATAGCCTGGCACGGCTCACGCTGCTACTTCTCCCGTGCATCCCCCAGGCCCATGAGCATTTCAGCACAGGCGTCCATTGGCAGAGGCATCCTGACACCAGTTTGGCCAAGACTTTCAACGAAGATACGTCCATGCACAAGTATTCTGTGGGGTCAAATGAGGTACTCCTGGGGTACCAGTTTTTTTCTCCTTTGACAGTATTTTCCATGGAATATTTACATTTTGTTCTTTTTTCCAGGAAGTGCTGAAATTATAATTTTTGCTGGAATTATGGTTTTCTCTGGAAAACCTGCTACATCCCTTTGCTTGTCTGGAACTCAGCTGAGCATGTAGCCCTTTTGCTGAGCCCAAAGGAGTAAGTCCTGGAGCACCAGAGGACAGAGCTCAGCTAACTGGAGGGAAGAGAGGGGACATTATCTGTATTGTATCTAAACGTCCAGAATGGCCAGCTCTAATTGGGAAACCATCATTGTTCCACATGCTGTTTATTTGGCTCTGGATGTTTATATCACAATTTGTAAGAAGACAATGATAATATGACAGCAGGAGCACTGAGATCTGTTCAGTGGTGTAGCAGTACATTCACAAGATTATATGGCATATAGCCATTACAGACAATCCCAGGGGTTTGCAGAGCGAATTTGAAGGTGGAGTATTTGGTCAAATATGCGCATACGCAGTCCCTTATGTTGGATAGCTAACACTTAGCCTGAAAAAAAAGCAGGGCTTTGCTCCATGGCTGGAGGTCCTGTTTGCTCCATGGGTAGCTGGGGGATGGAGGAAAGGGTCACATCGCACCCTCACACCAGGAGCCCAAAGGCATCACAAAGGGGTCTTCCACCCTGAAAGTACTTATGCCTGATGTCGTAAATATCATGGCAAGTTATAAGTCTGTGTTATTTAAAAACCTCAAAACTAAAAGCATCTTTCTTCATTTCCCTGCTAAAAGTTACAAAACAGAATTGATGTTATTCAGAGAAGAGCACATAGCTACTGTCTGTGTTTATCAATGCTTTTTTTTGCTCAGTGAGCAATATGATCTGAGAGACCTTTAAATGGATGTAATATTTATTCATAACTCAGTAGGGCAAGGCTGCAGCATTCTTTTACCTGATATCCAAACACCATCGTTTCACTTCCTTCAGCGACTTCCTACTGTCCTAAAAAATTATGAGAGATCTCGTGTGACTTGTACCAGAGACATACACCTCATTTCTATAGATACAAATGGGCTAGAACAGCTCAGACCACAATTAACAATGTTGAATCAGGGACACCAACATCCACAGAAATACCTGCACTTACTGAATAGTTCCTTAAAACCAAGAAAATAAATTATTTGAGAAAGAAAGGACCGACTAGTTTGAAAGTCCTGAAACCTTTGTTCAGCCATTATCCAAATGGAAGATTTTTCTCTCTTCCTTTTTTTTTAATTACTCAAGAAGATGTCTCAAAATTTCACTTGGGAAATTCCTTTGTGATGTTTTGGTCTGTCCTTTCCATTTATTTGCAATTGATGAAAAGAAAAAGGAAAAAGAGAGATAGAAGGGAAAAACAAGACAGAAGTTACCAACTATAACCTCTACTTTTTCATAGTCCAGTTACATAAAAAGACAACATTTCCAAAGGCCAAATTATTTTAATGTAACAGTCTTGGTCTTTTTAAGGTCCTAAATATTTGTTATTGAAAACTGCCAGTGAAGTTTTTCTCTTATCATCAAGTCATTTTGGGCGGCTGGGTGGTTGAAAGTATAAAAGTAATTATTTTGACAGTGTATATTCTAACCATGTGTATGTATGTTCATTAAAACAAGGATTCTTGCTTTAATTTTCTCGTACAATCCATTCTGGTCCTTGCCTCCATTCAAATCTCCTCTTCTTCTGCTCTCTTTTCATCCAGCTCTGTTTTTCTGTATTTTTAACTCACCTTGAGGCTTAAAACGGTGAAGCTTGTCATCTTTTATTACCGGAGAGCAGGATACAAAGAGCTTTTATGCTGATTGTCACCCCGTGCAGTGGGGAAGGAAGAGCGAACAGGGAGAGGTGAGCCAAGCAAGGCGCAGAATGGGGAAATGGTCCAGCTCCTGCCCTCTGTAATTCGCAGACTATTTTAGACACTAAAATTGTGACAGCTTACTCTTGTGATAAAGATGTTAACAAGAAGAGAAAATTACATTAATTTAATCTATTCTTACAGGTCATGCTGAAATGAGACTGTGATGATACAAAATTATAATAATAAATATGGTAGTAATTTCACATTTCTTTACGGATACTGTTCACTATCCTTTCACATGCAAATGTCCTATCCCAGCCTTCATGACAGTGATTTTTGGTGCCATCCAGACTCTAATTCAGCATCTTCTAATAGCTGATTTCATAATTACTTTATACTGCAAGAACAATGTAATATACTATTCCACATTAGGATCTCAAGACGGTTTTACTTTTATTACTCTTTCCCCTGGGCCTCTCCAATCCAGACATTTTCCACATTTTCATGAGCAAATTAGATCATCAGCATTCTCAGCTCATAGTATGTTAATAACCAGAGACAAACAGTGTACAAATCACAAAATATTGTAATAAAAAATTATTTAAAGATATTTTTGTATGAATGAAAGTGATGATTTTGATTTGTTGGTATTTTTTGTAGCCAGACAAACCTGACATATTATTTCCCAAGTTCTGAACAGTTTGTGGGCAAATGATTCTTTAAATCTGAAAGGGATTTAGCTATTTAAAATCAGAATTTTTGTAGAAGTTCCTCATTCAGTCAGAGAAATACCATCTCTTCTAAGAGTAATACAAACAGCAGTATTAAAATAATTGAAAAAATAAATCTTTCTAATCTATACTAAAATTCTAATTCTAATCCTAATCTAATTCTAATCTAATTATAAAAATGAGTATTGTGTCATCACAGTGTCTCTCTTTTGTCCGGATAAGTTTATCCCAGGATGATCTTTTACTAAGCAGTGTTTGCGATTTACACTGGGAACGGGGTTGTCTCTACTGAACAGGAGATGCTGAGCTGCACCTTCCAGGCAGGAGGAGCATTACTCTGACCGGCAGTGAGCCCTTGTAGTGTAACTTCAGCAGCAGCATCCCCGACGTGTTTTGTTGAATTTACACCTTCTGTGTAGTCTGGTAGATACAGAGGGTGGAGCTCAGCCTCTGCATTCTGCTTAATAGCCTCAATTACAGGTGGAAAAGCATACGGTATGTAAATCAGTACACACTAGATGCGATATAATTGCAAGGTCACTGTGGACAATGTTTTGCTGAAGTGCTGCTTTAAGTGAATAATTTCAATTATCAAAGTGCATTTTTCCATATTTGAGAGCTGATGTACTGAAATGATCTTTTAGAAACATTGCTCCAATTGCACTGTTGTGTTAGCAGAAAAATATTAGCAGCCAGGTTTCCCCAACTTCAGCACAAAGCACATATTTTAGTAGGCAATGTGAGATGTAGCTAACCATAATTGTACTAGCATTGGAAATACAGCACTCTTAAATTTAGGATGGTGAGTCATAGGAGAGGAGGCTGGAGAGATTTGATAGTCCTAAGCAGAGACAACAAGGGGATGGTGTCTGCTCACCTGGGGTACCGAAAGCATGGTGGGAGATCACTGAAGCACAGCGTGGTCGGTGGACCCTGGCATACGTTTCTCCTTCAAAAGCAAAGTTTTAGAATGCCGGTATGGATTTTGAAAAAGATAACTATGCTTTCCTGTAAACAGCGTTAAAATGATTTCAGCTATTAATGTAAGTTATCCGTAATGCATTCCATTTTGTTTTCAGCTAATGTGGGGATTTATTTCAGTTAACAACTTCCACTGACTTTTATCGAGTAAGACTTCATCTGACCTATTCAAGCTGAAACTGTCAAGATATCGAATTTAAAAAGCTTTTAAACAAGTTTTACAGGAGAGTGTCAGAAGGGTCCCCTACTCTCCTTTGAAGCATCAGTTATTCCCATAAGATGATTAAGCATCAATTTGTTCTTTCATGTAAGTGCAAAACAGGTGATTCAGCGAGCAGTTGCGCACAGACCCGTATGACGGAGTACTGGCGATTTCAGCGGGATTACTCTTGTGGGGGAAATACATACAAGAGTAGCAGTCAAGAGTCATGATACAAGAAGAAAATCTGGCAAGATCGTAACAAAAGCATAAACAAAGAACATAAACTGTATCTAAATAAATCTGTGATCATGTGGCAGATATGAGAGCAACACATCTGCACTTATCTGTCTTTTTCATCGTTGCAATATGTGGTGTGAAGACTCTGAGAGAACTGTTTAAATTAATTTACTCTATTTTCATAATTCTGATTTGTTAAGGTATGTTTAATTAAGCTGATTATTAACCAGTAACTTCTGCTGAACACTGCTGTTACTCTTTTGCTTAAGTTAATTTTGCATTCTGTTCCACATAGATGATTTCTGATTTATTATGAAATTCAAGAAAGTAAACATCTGAGTAAAAAGGATGTTTATTGGCAAGGGCCTAATTTACGACACATAAGTACCATTATTCATTATTACTCTCATTATAGTGCAAAAGACTTGAGTTAGCCTTTCAAATAACACAATTTGTAACTGGATGGAGAAGGTTAGGAAGAAATAGAATGCATTTCTCTATTCAAACCAATGGTAACAGGAACCATTCCTGGAGGGAAGCAGCAAATGGGACCTGGGATGGTTACATCTTTTCTCTCCCTCCTCCCATTTGCTCTTCGCTGTATTATGATGACTTTTCCTTACGCTTACCTGGCTGGGAGAGCAGAAGGCCAAGTCCTGCAGGAAGCTCTACCAGACCTTGTGGTGTAGCTGCTGTTGGGTATGTGTTATGTACATTGCGATGAATGTCATTAAACTGAACTTAATTAGTTTCAGTTACAGGAAGTCTGTGGGAAGTTTCTGCTTTTACAGGAAGTGTTGATGAGGAGGATATTTTTTTAAATTTTATAAATTTTCTTAAAGTAAATCTCCTTGCTTTTTAATACAAGACCAAAATGTTTTTGAGACAAAGAAGAAACCCTTCTTTAACCAAAAGAGAAAAGTGTACATAATAAATTGCTGTGGCTTTCAGATTAACTTGCTTTCTGCTTTGACTGTTTGGTCAGGAAATGAGTATATTATGCACTGTGATTACAAACAAGAGCACTGACACTGACAAAAGATAAAGCTAATTGAGGAAGATTTTTATTTTTTTTTACCCTATGGCCCAAGTGGTGCCAAGAGCCATCCCCTTCAAAACATCCTGCTGGCACCAATATTCCACTCTGCATGGCAGCAAGACCCACACTTTTCCCAGCTAAAGGAAGGTGATGTTCTCTCCTCAAACTATGCATCATTTCTTGTGCTATTGATATTTAAATGACAATAATTTATATGAAATAAAACTGATTTCTGTGATTTTTTTGTAGATAACAAGGGTCACTGGAAGAGAGAGGGAGACAGCTAGAGACACTGAAAGCCCTATGGTGGCCGTCTAGCAGATGCATTATAGCTGCACGGACACAAAGGGTGTGCCCAACGATAGGAGAAAATGTTTAAAAGTAACAGCTTGCATACTGTTACTGCATTACAGAGAGAAATACATCTGGGTGCTTGTTTTATTAATGTATTTGGATGAACAAATTTCAAAAGATGTCTGTTCCCTTGTTGATACCGGACTCCTCCAGACAGGAGAAAAAATTCACTTAAAATAACAGCCGGTATTAGGAGAAGAGTAAAACACATTCGCCACATAAATGAAATAATTGTAATCAGAAGAGTGGAGTTATCGCACTAAGAGGATTTCAGTGAATAGATGAATTCTGTGTATAACATAATCAAATTGTCAACATTGTTTCATCTAGTCCTACTTTTATTCATTTCTTGGATTTTCTGATTAATTTAAATCATGGTTAATTGAGTAATAAAACATTCAGGAAAGTTCAGCTAGAAGAACAATTTGCTAGAGACAATTTCCACTTGCTCTTGTTAATACACAGTTCACTAGATTCAAAACATTAGTAAAAAGTCGAAAAGACTTAGAAGAAAACTGGCATTTTTGACTGAGGGGTGCTTAAATTGTGAAGCTCCTTCAAAGCGCTCGGTAATACCTAGCACCAAAGCGACAATACGATTGGTTTTGTATGTTATACAAGTAATAGAAATCTGGGGAGTTTCCAAAGGGGGAATATCCAGGGGTGAGGAGAAAGAGGTATCTCTTATAAAATACCTTTGCTTGTGATCATTTTATTTGCTGATAGCACGGAGTGACAGCAAGAAAAATCCAGTAGAGAAGAAAAGTTTATTATATTGTCCTTGTCTGTCAGCTTTTGTCTCCTCCAAGTTCAGGGATCTCGTTTGGGGCCAGGGAATTTATTCATGTTCAATTAGGCTCAGCCCAGACTCAGGAAAAGCAGCCATTCTTGCAGGCAGGGAAAGCGGCTAGCCGTGGTGGGGTGGGCAGCAAGAAATATGGCAAAATGAGGCAAAGAACATCTGTCTGCACCGGGTGGGCAGGCACGTGTGCCCAGAAAGCTACCGACATCTGCACGGCAATTGTAAAAGGACCTTGCAGTTCAGCAGGTTTATTAAGTTAACTCTTTGCTGCAAGTATTGTTCTTGGTCATTAATCGTGATCTTCTTTCTTCTCCTGACTTTTTTTTTTGTGAGAACTTAACCAAGCTTGCAGAATAGCCTTTCCAACTATGCAGCTGCTTTTTGCTTGTGTTACTATATATTCACGGATTGGTCTTAACAACGCCCGCTGTAAGGCAGATAGCATGAGACAATACATTTAACCTGACATTCTGATAAAAGATACCATTGAAAAAAAACCTTATAATTCTTTGAAATGGAAGCAGATGAGGCAAAAATGGACAATCTAAATACCACCGCTCCAAATGGTAGAGGTGGACAAACGACGCTAGAGTACATTATTCCACTCCACTGGATGAAGTGACTTTCAAGGACTGATTAGCTCCATGTCTGAGAGGGTTAGCCCCCTGCCTGTTATAACAAGTGCCTATGAAAGGGAGAGCTGATCTGACAACTAGCTATGCCAACGTGAAGTTATTTCAATACTTTCTCTGCTAACAAGTTGATTAATCCCATCATCGTTTTGAAAACCTATTTTATACTGAATAAATCATTTTCTAATAAAGAGCAGTTAGGAGGTGTAAAACTTTGACTTCTTGTCAATGATGCTATCAGCTCCTCTGCAGATTTTACCATTTCCGTCTCTCTGCAAGTTCTCTGTGCTGAAGATTACTTTTTTCACATTGACTGAAAAGTTTTATTTTAAAAATGCAGCCTTTAACAGCCTAGTGGCAATGCCACATCATGAATCTGCTGCAGTGAATATATGTTCAGATTTTACAGTAAACACCAATTTGAAGTCTGTCTCTTATTTCTAGTCCTTCTCATTTTTCCCCTTGCTACCGTTATTAAGCTAAACATGATACAAACAAATCAGTGCTGCCTCTGGGGCCACATGAGAAATACATCACTACGCACAAGGGAAAGCTCCAATATAATGTCTTGCATTTGCAACATCACATAATCATTTGGAGTGTTTAACAGATTGTAGACAGACTGCGAGAAAGAAAAAGGCCTCCAATTAGCTAGAGAAAGTATTCATTTATGTACTCGGAAATGCAAAGATTTGGAAAATACGGAGCTTAACATTCAGTGGAATTGCAATAAGGCAAATTATAAACATCACAATAAGCACTCTGTTTTCACAGAGCAGTTCCTATAATGACATCACATTAAAAAACATCCTGAAGCCCAGGAAAAAAAAAACTCCAACAAAAAGACAAACCTGTTATTTTTCAGAATATAAATCCAGGATTTCACACCCATTTAAATACAGGTTGTTCTTTAGGGCAAGGCTGTTTTGTACTGAGAAGCTGTTAGCTTAATAATTTAGAGGAGATGAAACCAGACAAAATGAATAAGTAGCATCTTGTGGAGAAAAATGTACATTAGTAGCAATCAGAAATGTTGAAATCCCTATATTGTACAGAACTGATAAAACTATATATATCAAATACGTCCCTGGGAGCTGGGAAGTGGAGATGTTCTTCCTGTAGCTTTTGGACGGAGTCCCTTTGCCCACAGTAGAAGAGGGGTCCTTTAGCTGACAGTAGTTCTGAATCCTTCAAAAACCTACTATTTCCAGTTAAGCAATTCTCCCTGCTCACGAGCAAAGTGTCTGCCCATGTGTTGAGAGGAAGGTTGGTTGGTGAAGAGGGGAATGGCCGGTCAGTACACAGCTGGGAAAGCTCAGTACACCTGGAATATGAGGGTCTGTAGATATGAAGGCTTCAGCTGGTAGGAATGAGAGTTTCATCCCTTATTGGGATTATTTATTGTTTTTCTAACATTTTCCCCAAGCACAGAAGGTGTTTTTATCTTGCCTTCCAAACGGACAGTAGTGGATTGGAGAGCAGTTTGGATGACAGTATTGCAACTGCCTGTTGAGAATGTGGGAGGAACAAGTGGAGAAAAGGGCGATTTGAATTATGAAGAACTCCCAAGCACAATTCAAAGGTGTAGCTACAAAAGGTGTCCACCTTGCAGAGAAGGGCCTTTTCTCACACATGTGGTGTAATGATAGGTAATGTACCCATGGACAAGAGCAGTCAATTAGTCCACACCATCTATCAGCCAGCTAGAGAGAAAAGTATCTTTTTGATGAGGAACAGTGGAGTAAGTGCATATTAACAGTGATGCTCCATTTCTGGTCAGGGTGAGCCTTAAGATTGTGGTTCTGAGACAACTCTGAAGCACATTGTGCCAAGCAATGTACAAGGTGGTTGAGGACACCTTCCAAGCTGTAAGTCAGCTGTACTACTGACTACTGCTAGTAGTACTAGGGGTGGCTGCAGAGGAACAATCTTCTCGTGACCATTAAGAGCCAGGAGAAGGTGTCCTGGCTGAGAGAAGGTCGTGATGTGCATTTGTGAGCCTCAGGTACTTGAGATATTCCTCTGTAGAGATTTCAGCCTTGCCTTAGTCTGGGTAAGAAGGGCGTTGCTGAATTTCTCTTTTGCAGTACCAAAAAAGATTTATTTTCTCTACCTTGCAGTCGAGAAGCTACCACTCCAATATGCCCTTCTGTGAAATTCCGAATCTGTGCCATGCTGTATTGTGACGTCTACGCAACAACACAGGCTCTGTGTGCAATAACCTTGGAAAAAGGCTCGTGTCCTTTTTCCTCCCTCATTTTTCATAATCATAAAAAAAGTCTACACAAAGGCATCACAAGCCACAGCCTGGACTTAGGTCTGTCCTCTGCCCAGGGGAACTCAAACATAGGTTTCCTGACATGCAGAGTTAGTCCCTGCAAGGGGTGGCGTCTGTTTCTTCTGAGATGTTCAGTTTTGTAGGAAGATCTAAAGGTGATCTGGGCCAGGGAGGGAAGAATGGAGAGAAAGGACAACTCTTCAGCCCGGTCCTTGGGATGTTCACCTGTTAAAGATGGGATTCCAGACTTCATCCCTTGGTCCAGGACTCTTTCAGGATTTTACCTACTGACCATCTGATGTGTCCTTTGCATGCTGAAGCACTTGCTGACGCAGTTTTTTGGTGATAATCCTTGCAAATAAGAAAGCTGCAACTCCCTTAGCTCTTCCCAGTGAATCAGGACCTGCCTTGAGCAGCATGGTGACAGGGCACTTGTGCATTGGGAATATAAAAAATTAGACATTTGTAATATGTACATGTTTGACTGACAGTGTATGGTGTTTTGAAAATTGTGTTTTATTTATTTAAATTATTTAAATTTGCTTCTATCCAGTTTTTATCTTAAGGATTTCAGTAATATATAGTACAGCATCTGTTTAATTGTTTTTATTAAATAAGTGAACCATAACACTGAATACTAAAATAGTAGAATAAATTTGTGAATGTTTCTGAGAAATGTAGATTCCTTTCCAAATGTTGGATGTTCTTTCTCTTCTGCGGAATTCTACGTGTAGGGTATTTTTAAGGTATCTGGTTAGTTAAGCAGGATATTATTTACCTGGGACTCTGAAAATTTTCATGGTATGAATGTAGAGACACTACATTAAGGCCCATTTTGCATTTTTAAGGTCTCATATTCTTAGCTAGGCTTTTTCAGGGCATGAGAACACCTAGTTAAATACATATCCGGAATTACAAATTTGTTTAATTTGCCCTATCTCGTTCTTCTTAAGCTAGAGGAAAGAAGCTCTATCACAGTAATAGCAATGACTAGAAAAGAAGAAAATAAAAGCTGAAAGTTCTAATCAAAACTGTAATCAGAAAGATGACAAATGGTGAAGATTATTAAATTTTCTTTGCTCCCTTGATGAATTTAATAAAGAACTAATCAAAGATCATTAGAAGGCTTTTGTGCTTGGTGTGCATTGTAACCGGATTGCAATCGGAATTTATGTTTTAGTGGTTATCTAGGATTGAATTGGACATGTAAATATAGAAAAGAGATATTTTTAGCATTTTTCTTTGAAAATATTTATTTTAAAATGACAAACCATTATATGTTCCATCTAAGCTTTACACAATAAAAGTAGAACATTTTTCACTGCAGTTAGAAATTTTAAAATTAATATCACTATTTAGTTTGAATTTTCTAATGATCTTTGATTATTTCTTCCTTTAATTTTGCAGAAAACTTGGAAAAGAGACATTTATTTCCCAGGCAATTATGTACGTATTCCAATTGCTAGAAGCACTGACAACTTGTAGAGTGCCATAATAATGTGGAAATCTACCTTTTGCAAAACTTCAGAGTTAATTTGGTGTTCTTAAATTTTAAAGGGTGCTTTTAAATCTACTTTTCATATGCCCTATTTTGTGCTGGAGCAATAGTACTTATTAGAGGCAGTAACTGAAGGTGTTACAGTATGAGCCATCTATTTTTTTTTCTTCTGACTCTTGATAACTGCGGTCTCAGGGTTGGATGATGAGAGATTTTACTTCTGTCGTTCGGGTGAGGTATAATTAAAAGGATAACTAATGCTTGAATATGCTGGAAGAACAAGAACACTTTGAATACCTAATTTATAGGTAGTGAGAGTAATGGTATGAAAAAATAATACCTTCAAGCTCTTTTTAATGTAACTCTTTGGAGAGTTTTTGGAGAGTCTAGTTAGCTGGTGGTTTACAGCCAACTGGTTGGTTACAACAGGGTAGACGAACTGACTATTGATATCATTTCCACTCGCCCTGCGTGTCATCTGGGCAGTTTCAGTCTCCCTAGTTGGAAAGTGCTTACAATAATGTGTTTAACATACCTGACCTCAATATTTGATCTATTTGCCTGCTACTTTATAGACTTTTGTTCTTATTATTGCTTACCATTTGGGGAGATTTTTTGCAGTAATGTGTAAATATTAAATTAATTAAAGAATTAAGATTTGTGAATCTGATGTTACAGAATAGTGTGGGATCTCAAGTGTCCTAATATGACACTTCATCATTTCTGTGGGAACAACATAGATATTTAAAGTAAAATTATTAAAACCATGAAGGACACAAAAATTTATTAGTGCACTCTTGCAAGAAATAGCAGAAGGCTGTAACAAAAGTGGTAAGCATGTCCACTCCAATGGAAGCTACCCCAAATCTAGGCATCACATATAACCACATTAGAAATGCTTATTGTTATTGCTAAATGGGATGATACAACTTGCATTGTTGGGGTTTTTTTTTGAGTTGGTATGTAAGAATATCTGTATATGAAAAAATCATTTAAGAAAACATCGATTTGTTACCCAAAAAACCCAAAGGCTACTTCAAGTCTTATCCAACTCCACTGAAAAGAGTGGGAGACTCCCCTTGGTAGCGGTGATGTGCACAAGATTCTTAAGGTATTTATTATGACACGATTATAGTAATTTTGGAGTTACCCACTTTGTTTGTCATGCAGTGAGACCTATAGATATACATGCAGAAACAGATCAGCTGTTCTGGTGCTCAGAAAGAACAAACATTGTCACCCAATATCTAGTACAGATGCACCTATATCCTCTGGTTTGAATGTGCAGTGTCCACAAGTATGAACAGAATTTTCAGCAGAAAAATTCTTAAAGAAAAATGAGATATTAGCCTCCAAAATAAATGTATGGTAGTTTCAGGAATAGCTCTTTCTAGGACTAGTTAGACGTGGGATCAGGATCAGAAGGCAAAGTTAGCTTTGGCTTGATTCCGTGTTATTGAGAAATGGAAAGAGAGAGAAAGCTTGGACTCTGTGAATTAGCAGGAGATATAAATTACTACCTGTGTAACGAACAGGTCAATAATTTCAAAACTAATGTAACTCGACTACATCATCAAATCTATAGACATTGGAAAATGTTAGATAATGGTGAAATCCTGGCAGAAACACCTTTGGGCGTTCCGTCTGTGTCAGCTGTAATTGCCTGCCAAGCAGTACATCATTTCAGTCTTTTTAACACTGAAAGAGCAGATTTTCAAGTATTGCTGACTTATCTTTGGGTGTGAAGGTCCATTTCAGGAGAGGGGCAGCCCTTGGCCCTTCAGCTATGGGTGCAGATGTGCTTGCGCCCGCGCTCCCTCCTCTGCCTTGCACCGGGAGCAGCCCCAGGCTCAGTCTGTGCGGGGCGCAGACCACATAGTTACCTGTGCCATCAGCACTGCTTGCATTTGCTCTTGGAAGGACCTGGGATGTTTGCTGCAGAGGGGTCCATGAGCAAGTGGGGGTGGCTGCAGGGTGGTTAGCTGGGGGCACAGGAGGGACACAGGGGGTGGATCACACTCACACTACAGATGCAGTGTCCATGTCCCTTCAGTGAACAGGAGAGGAGCGGGAGAGACGCCAAACCAAGTACCCCACTTGCCTTCATCATCTATAGATGTTTTAAACATTTTTGTGGTCTGTAGTTATGGACATATACATGATTAATAACTACTCCATAATTCTAAGTTTGGCATCTCTATCTTTAAAGGCTGTGGAACAAGCTAAAAAAGAAGTTCCCAAAGCCAGGAATTTGCTAATAGAGATCTACGTAGCTAAAAAATGTGAGGCCACGTACCTTGAGGATAGAGAAATTATTTAAAATTACTTAAGCCTCTGCATTGCCATATAATCATTACCAGAACCAACCACAGACAATGAGATATTGATGAACAGGAAGACAGAGGACAGAAGGAGCATTTTTCTTGGAAACCTGCTTGAAATAGCTGTGTTAATCTTCTTAAATAGTAAAAAACAGGAAAAATACAACTTTGAAAAATTTCCATGGCTTGACTGTCAAACTGTGGAGAATAATTAGCCAGTATCAGGAGCTTCTAAGATTCTAGAGCAAGTAACAAAAGTGATCATAAACTTATGAGAATTTTCTGGAAGTATAAATTTATTCTTCAAATTTATTGTGGTTTTGCCATTCTGTGTTAAAACAATAAATTATTTGCTTGCTAAATCATAGTTGGTGATAAATCCAGCTCTGGGTGATCTGCTACAAGACAACATTTTATTTCTATAGACTGGCAAGACCTAAATACAGGAAAGTGGGGAACTCTTGTAGTGCCTGCCGTTTTCACGTATTTTCATAGGACATTCACTGGGTTACGGTGGTAATAGCACTTCATGAGCTGGTTTAAAATCTAGTGAAGAGTGAATCTATTTGTAACAAATGTCAGCCGTAGACCATAAATAACCAAGTAAGATCCTGCACACCATTAATGTAAATGGGAAAGGTACTTGAAGCCAGAGGTCTCAGAGGGCATTGCAATGGTGAATGAAAATTGTTGCTTGTTCTAGGTAGCAATGGTTATGGAAAGGGGTGAAAGAAAGTGACCAAATATTAACAATGGGAAAATAATGCCAGGAAAACTGTGGTTTCGGTGGTGTCTAGAAATACTACAAAATTCAGTACCCACGCACCAGCATTTTTCCAAGTCCCCTCCAAAAACCTACAGTGTGGAGATGATCAGATTCATGTTGACAGTATTCAGCATGGTACGTGACCATTTATACTTGTTTGCAAATTATTTGCATGACTGTATTCACCACATGGCACAGTACTACAGAAGAGGTTTTCGAGAGGCAGCTTCTTTTAGGTTTCCTTTCCCACGTAGAAGGAACCCTCAACTGGAGGCATGTTTCCTTCTGGTTTTTAGTCTGTGAAACTACAAGACATGGAGCAAAGGGCTTATAACCTGTGTCCAGCTGCATCATGACCCTGTGTCCTGCTATAGTGTGCGGAGTGAAAAGAAAGTCTGTAGTGAGGATGGGCCAGGTTATTGCAGCAGGATCTACGGCACGAAATCTTGCCTGCATAGCACAGAGCTGCCATAGGGCTTCTCTAAATGTCACCTAGTTGGAAACTGAGCATGTTCCCAAGAAAACACAGTTCAACTTACTTTTATAATTCCCAGAGAGCCACCACTATCCTCAGCAAAGTGTTTCAGTGACTAATTAGCATCATTATGAAAGTGCCATACTTCATTTCAAGCTTGAATTTGCCTTGGTCCGACTTCCAGAAGTTGGAGCTTGTTGTACCTTTCCTTGGCAGACTGCAGAGGCCGTTATCACATTTTCGATTCCTAGACAGACACTTATAGACTGTGGTGAAGTTATGCCTTAGTATCTACCCCCTGTCATTAGCTAAATAAATGCAACATATATAGTCTGTTTCTCTAGGACGTATTTACCACCCTTTTGTATTGCCATGCATCCACTTTTGAATCAGGTGAATGCAAATATTTTATGTATTCCCAGGTTTTGTGTCCATTCCTTTTCAGTTTGACTAGAAAATCCAATAGGAAATGATAGACCTGCATCTATTATTCACTTTCATTTTATTGGGGGATTTTCTAAGTGCATTTGAGTGTGTAAGCACTGTGGAGGCCAAGGACTGAATATACCCTGAATCTGAGACATTAATAGATTGATTTGGGTTTTTTTTATAGAACTGTCATTACTTTATACTCATTGGGTCTCCTTTCCTCTTCCAGAGAAACAAAGGACATTCCAACTCTCAACAAGAAATGGTGGGCTTCCAAAGGAAGCAAAGATATAGACCATGTAAGATAAAAAATCCTCACCTTGCAGCAGCGGGAGAGACTCAGTGTGTTTGGGGGGGGGGGCTGTGCCCTTGGGAATTGTGTGCATTGCTCCTGCAGCAGTGCCGGCACCACTCACACTCCCAGAGCCAGGCAGAGGCAGAGGAATAGGGAATAGGAGCAGCCAGCAGCAGAGGACGCGTAGGGACTCTCCCTGTGGCTGTGGCAGGGAAGAATAAAACCTTGGATCTGCTCTCTGTGCCAGGTTTGCTTTTGCTGTGTTAGCATTGAAGGCTGCATGTTGCTTTGAGCTCCAGCTGCTGTGTGAAACCTGTCCTCTCAGCAGGCATGTGTCACCTGGCTATGGAAAGCATCCTGCACCCCTGGCATGGCACCCGTGCTGTTGTGTGACATCCCCAACTCATTCCCCTGTTCGCATCAGGACTTTGTCTTCTCTTGGTGAGAGAAGGAAAACAGTCCTGTGGCAGCAACGTTATGGGGTTGTGCCTGGCTCTATTGTAGTGCTTTGTGCCTGGAAACCTCAGGGTGCCTTACCAGGATCACCCTCCGGGTTCAAACCTAAATTTAACTGGCAGCAAAACCCCAGTTCTGCCTTACTGTTAGTTTTATGATTGATGGTGTTTATTTAATTTCTCCTCTATTTCTGGGGTTGTATTGCAGTACAATAACCATGAGCACAGCTATTTATATATATAGCAGTAAAGGGGTTTGTACCCACTCAGTACTCATTTCTAATTACTGCAACATTTTGAATTAGAGTAAATGGGGGAAAAAGCCATTAAAATGAGTTTTCTAGGCCTGTGTCATTGTATCTAGGTAAAATAAGCCATGGCTGGGGAGAAAAGTCTGAGTTCAGATTTCTCCCAAAGCACTGTGAAAGCAAAGAATTGTGAGCCAAGCAAGAAACAGCGGGTGCGATGTTGTAGCTTTCTGCCTGCGCTTGGGAAACCGCTGCTGCAGAAGATGCGTCTGCGCTGGAGTGAAAGGTGCGATGGCAGCAGGAGATCGAACACAGACTTCTGCAGGGGTTGCTGCTCAGGTCACTGTGTCTGGGATGTGCTCCGGTTGCTGGATTGCATACTTGCACTGCTTTCATTGCCGGAGCTAGCTGAGTTAAAGCTGGAGTGAGTGTATTTCCAGACACTACAACACTCTCTTCACACTGCTCTACAGACACACACATGTGTGTGCATGCATGCACAGATACATAGGCAGAACCTGGAATCACCCACCCCTGCCTGGTCCTCTCCTTTGCTGCTGCAGCCAGTGCTCTTTGCTAACAGCATTGCACATACGGGCTGAGTGTCGTACCCCAACTGCCCCTTGCACCCAGGGCTGACCTCACCACGCAAGAACAGATAGTTGCACATACCGAGTGCACAGTTGAAAAACACCTCCATACTATTGCCTTGCATCATTTGTAACTGAGCAGAATTAGTGCAAGATGCTACTTTTTATGGGGTTTTTTTAATATATAGATCTGCATGGAGAGGTGCCTTTCTCTCTCAATTCTTCTCCAGCCTATGTGCCTCCTGGTACTACACAGCAGTAACTAAGTGTCTGTTGTTCAGATGTTTTTCACCTTTCCCTTTTGTTCTAGCCAATTTTGTTGATGCAGTGTGAGAAGACAAGTCAGGAGAGAGGGTTATAATGTTCGTTTCTAAGAGCCATAGTGAGTGTTACATTTGTACTTCTGACTTGTTGTCTTTTACTGCATAATAAAAAGTGAAGAAGCCAAGTACTTTGTTATATGAGTAGAAAATACTTGTGCCCACAATTTAACCCTTCAAACAATATATAGGAATCAAAGCAAAATCCATTGAGTTTTTCATATTATTGAAGGCATTGTAGTGCAACATTTCCTACATACGGTTCCAGCAAGCTGGTTGCAAAATATATGTCACTGTTACTACACTTTTAACTGACTTTTCTTTACACAACAATTTATGAAGGCATAGCATGCTCAGCCTGCTCGGAAATTAGGCAGTATAATGATAATAGAAACCATGAAGAGGCTTGAGTCTTGAACTGCATGTTATCGCTCTATATATCAATAATAACTTTAATATGTTAATAACAATATTAATTGAGCAGACATTACTAGTGAGCATCTTAGGGCCATTGAAGGCATTTTTTAATACTCATCTCCTTAAAAATCTCAGTTAAATTATGCAGACAAAATTACATCCTAGTCCATTGCATAAAATCTGAGGAAATAATTAAGGAGTTAAATGAAATATTCCTGTTGAGAACAGAAGGAGTAATGACTGCTTTTAACGTAAAACAACTTCTCGTTTACAAATCTTGTGAAAAAACATAGAAAGCATTTTTTGAACTTCTATCTTATTGGTACATTTTTAGCATCGGGTAAAACTTTAACACAGCTCATCAGAGTAATTAACTATTTACCATTTAAATCGTGGTGAAAGTATCTCAAAACTTCTTTTGTGCTCTTATCGCCTTTTAAGAAGCACATTTATACACAAATTGCTTAGCATCTCTGTATGAAAGCTTTGATCTCCTGCACTATCCATTGTTGGCTCAGGTACAAGAGACTGTAAAATATACAAAGCTGTCTGCTCTAGACTCCAGTTGACATAAAAAAAGAGGCTGTATATACACAGCCACTCATTAACTAAGTCAGTCAATATTTACAAGTTGCGAGTATAATGCCATCTTTATATTAGATAAATTATTTAATTCAACCTCTATGAAACTTCTATTCAAGAGACTCACAGTTACAAATAAATAACATTTAGTTCCTTAACTATAATTGTAGCCTATATACAATCCATTTCTTCCTTTTCTTTTTTATCCCATCTGTTTGCTCAGGTTTGATAAAATATTCAGGAGTGTTTTACGATTGTCACATAAAACCATTTATGATTTGTTGCCATATAATGCATTTTTTGAAAATGTCATCAAACTGGGCAACTGGCTTTTGTGTTGTGTTACACGTATTTTCCAACTTTGCTGGTAATGCTGTATGCTATATACTTAGTACACCATAATCCAAGAATTACAGTTCAAGCCTATAGGACCTGGCAGTTGCTAGCATCGCCAGCACCTCAGCATGATCTGGCAGTGTGCACTCGCAGCCCAGAAGGCCAACCATATCCTGGGCTGCATCAAAAGCCAGTGGGGAGAGGGAGGTGATTCTACCCCTCTGCTCCACTCTGGTGAGACCCCACCTGGAGTGCTGCATCCAGCTCTGGAGCCCTCAGCACAGGAAAGACATAGACCTGTTGGAGAAGGTCCAGATGAGGCCACAAAAATGATCAGAGAGATGGAACACCGCTCCTACGAGGAAAGGCTGAGAGAGTTGGGGTTGTTCAGCTTGGAGAAGAGAGGGCTCTGGGGAGACCTTAGAGCAGCCTTCCAGCAAATGAAGAGGGCCTACGAGAAACCTGGAGAGGGACTTTTTACAAGTAGTGATAGGACAAGGAGTTATGGCTTCAAACTAGAAGAGGGTAGGTTTAGATTAGATAGAAGAAAGAAATTCTTTACTATGAGGATTGTGAGGCACTGAAACAGGCTGCCCACAGAAGCTGTGGATGTCCCCTCCTTGGAAGTGTTCAAGGCCAGGTTGGATGGGGCTTTGAGCAACCTGGTCTAGTGGAAGGTGTCCCTGCCCATGACACAGGGGTTGGAACTAAATGATCTATAAGGTGCCTTCCAACCCAAACAATTCTGTGATTCTATGGTTGCTGACAGCAATGCAATGCAATGCATTAGATGCCATACATTTGTTGATGACTTGTTTCTTGAGTAATGCTTTCCAACAAATTAATTCAGTGCCTTTCTCTATTTGTGCCTCTCTCTCTGTTAGGACTTTTAGGTTGATCTCCAGATTGACTGCTTTCTGGCCTGCCAACTCAGCTGTAGATGGAGGAAGAGCTCAGAGCTTGGCGTCTTCTTATTATTTTAGTACTTGAAATGGCGCATAAATGTCGTGATTGTAGATGATTGTAACAATTAACAAGACAGTAGCAGCATCTCTCGGAAAGAACAGGGAATAAGAGGGAAAAGATTTCTGGCCCTATGTACATACAAGAAAATACAGACTTGTGTGTTCATGCATTTGCAGATACAGAGGGTGGTAAATCCTGAGCTCAGGTTAGGTTTCCAATATTCTAAAAAGTAGTGTGTGTTTGGGGTTTTTTGCATTAAGATACATTCAGACTGCTTTCAGTATGTGGCTCAGAAGCTTTTCTTTTTAGCATTTCTGTGTGCACATAAAGAAAAATATTTTCCTGCAATTATGTATTTCTAGCTGTGTTTTTTATAGTCCTATCATCCTTGTAATATTTCTGTGATGAATTACGCTAGCGGCATTTTTGTGTATTTCAAAATATGTTTCAGAGATGTAAGAATGCAAGTGACATTATTTGCAGATGTCACCTCTGACAGTTTTAGAATTTTTACGTGTTTCTTCAGTGGCTCTAGTAATAACTGTGATCTTCAGTGTTATTATACCCAATAGTTGATTGTATGTAGCCATAATTTCCTCAGTGAAAGTCCATAGCAGTATGACAGTAAAGCTGTGTATATCCTAAATGGATAAACAAAGAGTGTTTTATAAGAGGAACACAGATATACTTTGGGTTTCCCAATACAGGCAGGGATATTCAACAGAGAAGAGTAGAATGTAAGCAGTATTTTCCATTTTGTGCTACTTAAACAAGGGAGAAAAAAAGAGTTTTATTCTTCTTCTTCTCTGAATCTTGTGGATATTCCTATAAGTTCCACTGATGTTAGTGATTTATTGACACTTCAAAGATATATGACATACCTACTTTTCATCTGCTGTTGCAATTCATCTGCTTACTGATATTGCAACCCAGAAGACCCATATAAAATCAAATATATGCAAGTGAATTCTTAGAAGAAGGGATGTGACTGAAAGAGCATGGTCCAATTGACTCAGCGTGCTCCTCAGCTGTCTGCAGGGTTGATGCAAACCTCCGTCGCAAACCTTTGCTGGTTCCCAGCAAGCTGAAGGGATACCTCGCGTGGCCTGCAAACACGGTGAGTCCGAATGCCTTGGTTATACCCTGGTCTGGGGTGGGGGGGTGGAGGGAAGTCATGTCTCTCCTCTGGGTCCCCCCTCTGCCAGCCTGCGGTCACCTCTCACAGAGCCCAGCCACAGCAGGAAATGAATGGCTGTGGTTAAACGCCCTTTGCTCCCAACTTGTCTTGGATGGTTGCAATCAGGCTGGGTGGAGGAGGTTCTGGAGACCGAACGAAGCAGGATGAGCAAAAAAATCTCACGTGAATAGTAAGGGGAAAGGAGAGAGGGAGGAAAGGAGGGGGTAAGGAGGATTATTTCCAGGCTATCTGTTAATCCGCAGTGATTTGGTGTTTGTAATTTGTCTCCTATCAAAATTATTGCTTGAAAAAAGAAAGATGCAAACTTTGTGTTGGTGTGAGCAGTTACCCCTCTTGCTAGAGCACGCAGCTTTCCCCAGCTTGGATCACAACGCTGTGAGCATCTTGTCCCGCACCTGCAACTCACGTAGGTGGGGGTCCTTCTTCAACCACCTGAAGTGCCCCCCTTCCTTTTGTTTTCTTCCTGGATACCTGGTGCCAATATTTAATTTCTGACCAGCCTCTGTGTCGAGTGAGCCTCACGGAGGCTGAGTGCAGGAAGCCTGAGCCAGCGCTAAATCGGGACATAACTCTCGGCCACTTGAGAGGTCGGAGTGGTGGAGCTGACTCATACCCCGCAGCCATCAGGCTCCTGGGGGCTGGAGATACTGTGGAGCCAATGTACTTGATTTTAAAGTGGGAGAGAGCTGCAAGATCCTCTCTTCACACAGCATTTCCTTCTTGAAGTGGTATTACAGTTGGCTCTAAAGAAAGCAAGTTCTCATACTAAAGATTACACTAAAACCCACCATGTATTATTTATAGAGTAGCTCCCAGGGAATATTTCCTAATTTGAAGGAAAAGCTTGTGGATTTTTGATGGCCAAAAGATTTTCTGCTCATTTGCCCACTCATTTTCTGCTCATATTTGACTACTGTGAAATGATTTCCTGTTATTAGCATAAAAAAGATCTTTTGTGCTATTGCTCCTTCTGCCTTAAAGATGTGAAAATACAGATGTAAGGTGTGTCGTGAAGGAAAGCAAATGCATCCATTAAGGTCTTTACTAATAGCCTGTGTTGTTCAGAATTGTCCCCTATGAAGAAATGTAATAATGTCCTTTATATATTATTTATGTGAAAAAGTTATTACGTTTCATGTGTGACAACTGATCAGTAGCTGGTAGGCTTGGGTCATTTCTCACGAGCTGTATGTGCTGCATAAGGTCTGTGAAAGGACAGGAGCATACTTTTAAGTTGTGTGGACAGTATATCAAAGAATCTCCCCATGCTATCAATTAATCTCATAAAATGTTAATGTAATCCCTTCACAAATATGTAAATGCAGTGCCACTACTGGTCTGGCAAATAATAAACAATAGTTATCTTATCCTGGGCTTTTCCTTCATGTAATTCTCAACAATAATTTAGTCCTTGTCTTCCACTCTGAAGGATTTAAATGGAATGACCTTAATTCTGGTTTTGTTTGCTCTCTATCTGCTAAGCAGCTGCAGTGAAGACGAAGACAAACAGTAGATTAACAGTGGTACCTTTTATAAGGCTGATTAGTTCATAAAATATGCTCAGTGGAAACAAAAAAGCATGAAATGAGGTCTGAGAGAGAGGCTTTTACTCTTTTCATTGAAGCTGCTACATTTCTTTCAGTAACCCACAGATACTGACTTTTCAATGAAATATTTTCTAGGAAGGCGGTTGTTTTTGCCAGCACAGCCTGTATAATATTTCAGAAGTGCAAGGTACGTACTTCTAAAATCATTTTATCTCATTTATTTTTCTGGTTCAGATGAGAACTTTGCAGTGGATGAATTAAAAGTATTTACTGATATTGCATATCATCCATTTTTTTGGTGATTGTATACATAATCAGCTGTTAAAACCAACACTAGAGTTGATGTGGGCGATAGATGTAATGAGTGCAGCTGGTATTCCTGCAATTTATAAGCACTTTGCAGAAATATGTTTTTAATATGTCCAAAGTGTGCAAGAGACAAGTGACTCGAGACAACGGCTTGACAACATGGTTTATGGCATGGCTTAACAGCACCTCACAACACCCTGCAAATTTTAGGACTCGATTTGGGAAATAGCTTATCCATCAGTCAGCAAGGCAAAATGTACTTACCGGAGCTGATGTTAGTTAAAGCCACTGTGTGATAAAAGGGAAAAATAGTGTCTCGATCAGGATTTCTGTTACTTCACCTATCTCCCCCAAAAGGTTACCCCTTCCGCACACATGGTCTGCTCCGTTTGCTCGTTACCGAAATGGAGGGGAGAGCAAGCTTGCTGATTTAGCCAGCTTGCTAAATCACCCACATCCCCTTCCTGAAGCACCTAGGCATTCCTTAGATGTCTCCTATCAAAATCCTGACCCAGCCTGACCCTGCTTATCAACCGCTTGTTGTTCTTTCAAAGAGTTGAAAGGATTACAGCAGATTAGCTAACATAGCTCCCTTCCCTATATTGTTCTGTGTGACAGCTGGTTCTAGAATAAAAATAAAATAGCAATTTTAAAGTGAGTTTTAAGAGTGGAAATACTTCTAATTTGCTGAATCTCATGTTTTGGTACAGCTGAATTAATTTGTGCACTTTTTAATCTGTGTCTATCAGCAGCTAGCTATTTTTCTCCCCTTTATTTTCTGCATCTGGTTTAGTTGTAATGAAATTCACCTAATGTCTAGTAGAATTCCATCCTGTGAGAAGACATTTTCCCATCTGATGTGAAATATATGTTTGTGTTCAATATAAAATATGCATAAATACATTTTTCATCCAGTTCTTATGTCTGTTTTGATTTTAAAATACGTAGCTGTTCATCTACCTAGCATCATCAAGAATAGCTACAAGGTATTTGGGCTTTCAAAAAATGGATTCCCAGGAAGAACTTCAGATCGGAATTGTAACTGAAATCACTTAAGAGTGATCCACACTCAATTTCTTTTTTTGGGGGGAAAAAAAGGAGGTAAAATAAAACTGAGACAGAAGGGAAGAAAGTAGCTCCTGAAAAATTGGGACAAAGGCATCATCAGAGTGAAATTCTAAGGGAAAGCCAAGCTTCTGAGCAACTCACAAACCCAAATTACTCAGTTTGCAATAATGTCAAGTTTAAAAGAGGAAAGTCAGTTTGGACAGTAACTTCAAAGCCTGTGTCTCCGATGAAAACTGAAGAACTAAGGTCCTGGACTTGCCTGTAGACAAAACCACAACAATATGGCAGCAGCTTCCTTTTTGAAAACTAATTATTCCTTTAGTTCTTATCTCACACTCGTTTTTGACTCAGTGGGCCTCATTGTCGTTACTCTCGGTTTAGCATGGGTGTTAATGATCCTGAAAAGTTTCGTGTGGTTTTTGGGCATCAGTAACTTTCTTGAGATCAGGTTGGAAAACAGGAACCACTCACGCACGAAAGCCAATGGCAAGTGTTGAGCCTTGTTGAAATGTGCATCCGAGGGGGTGGCTTTGAGGTGAGTAGGCTCTGGCAGCCACTAGCCCTCCTGCCTGCAGAGCACCATTGGCTGGGCACCTCCTGGGCTCAACTGTGCCTGTTCCTGTGGGCTTGCTGTCCCGGTGGGCTGCAGCTCTGGCCTCATGGGAGACCCTGGGCCAGTGAGGACATACCCACAGAGCCAGAGTTTAGTCCTGCATCTCTTCATGTTGCATAAATGGTTGCAATAAACTCTTGTTCTTTTGTTCTTGCCAAATTCCATCCTCAGTTTTTTTCATTAAGAAGTCTCTTTTGAACTTTATTTTCATCTCTCTAGTCAAAGAGAGTTCCACTTTCTCTGAAGACCTGGCAAGCAGTCTTCATCCTCATCATCTTCAGCCCCACTGGTCACTGTGTTATGTTTGCAGGGCACAGAGCCATGTAGGACTATGGGCTCAGGGAGCTGTGTGTTTTCTGCTTGTATTAGGAGAGATTTTGGAAATTTTGGAAGTGGGGTGATTCTTATTTAGAAGTTGAACTGTGGGTTTGAGGGATGAAATGTTGTCAGTAAGGTCTGAAATTACCTTTTGGGCTTGAGCAATTGCATGGGAGCCAACTATTCGCCATCTACCTGGGTGGATGTGAAGAGCTACCCATCACTTTTCATGCACTTCAAGTTAAAAAGATGTGAGAGAACCCTGGTCTGAAAACTGCGTAGCCTCAGCAACTGCGTCACTGTGGCTTGACCTAATAAGCCCTGCTGAGGTGCAGAAACACAGAAGCTTTAGCGGTTCTGTCATTTTCCTTGATGGCCGTCTGGAGCAAGTCCCTTTCCTCTCTGTCAATTGTGACTGTTAGGTATGCAGAACAAACTCTAATTTTCTTTTTGTTGCCAAGTTATTAATTGATGTTCAGGAGAGGATGGGAGGAAAGAACCTTTGTCTGGCTCTGAAAAGCACCAGATGTGCTTTTTTGAATTGAGGAGAGGAATTAATTAAAATGAAGTAATAATATTAATCTGTCGACTGCGGTTAAGGTTGACTGTAACAGGAGGGGGAGCTCTCAGCGCATCAGGCAGGGGAAAGGGGTCTGGTGGGGAGCTCGCCTCTCTCAAACCAGAGAGGGGCTGGGACCCCCCTGCGCTGCGGCGTGGGGGTGGGGGAGGGTGCCTTGTCACCCCCTTCACCGAAATACCTGTGTGACTCGGCTGGGCTGCTGCCACACTCAACCCGAAGGCAGAAGCAGGAATGAATATTCAGTGATGAATGCTGGTGGAAATGCTGATGGGAGGAATGAAGTACAAATTAAGAAGCATTGGGATTCTTCTTTAAGTGTGTCTGTTTTGATTGCTATTTCTGTAGATTTTTGCTATGTATTATATTGTTTAAAAGAGCAAAAGAAAAACAGAATACATGTTTACTGTGTACTAAGCTGTAAGTACCTTTTTCAGACATCAGTAATCATCCTTTCCAGCTGAGAAGGCAATACACTTGCAATAGAGCTCTCCAAAAAACAGCAATTGTCCTATTTTAATGTTTCTGAAGCTATCCCTTATGGAAAAGCTCTCCTGAATTTAATAAGGGTAAAATGAACAGGGCTGTACAGTAATTTCATAGAATTAAAAGAGAATTAGGAATCTAGCAGGAATTATACCTCTGCCGTAGATGAGGCTGGCATTAGCTGATGCAAGGCTGCGTGCGGACCTGCCTCTGCCGTGTGAGTAAATAATCTGTGTGCATGTATGTGAGCGTGAT
Source organism: Opisthocomus hoazin (assembly GCF_030867145.1). Lineage (NCBI taxonomy): Eukaryota > Metazoa > Chordata > Aves > Opisthocomiformes > Opisthocomidae > Opisthocomus > Opisthocomus hoazin. The sequence goes on from NC_134420.1 coordinate 46,026,697, forward strand.
AAATCCTGATTTACTCCCCAGACCCAGAGGTGTTTGCGTGCAAATTCTCTGCTGGCGCTGCTGGCCACGAGTCCGGAGCACCTCACAGCAGAGGACTGTGGAAAGGCAGGATGGCTGCTGCGGCCAGAGCCTGCTCCTGCCAGCACTTGCAAAACGCGGGGCCAGTGGAGTCCAAGGTGAACTCTCAGTAAGAGAGTCGCTGTACTTCAATGTTCCTTTGCAAATTGTATGAAGACTACCAATTTCTCCGGCTTTTAAAAGTAATTTCTGAGAAAATGAGAAATTTCTGAGAAAACTTGAAATGACAAGGGATTTGGGGATATAATACCCATGGGAAGTCATCATGGCACAGATGCGCAAGTAATTTCATTATTTTGAAATCCTCACTCTTAAGCTTTAAAAGCAAATGATAGGACAATCTTTTTTCCCCAAAGGACAAACCATTTTTCTGTTACACATAATAGTTATTAAAAAGTTTCATATTCATGACAAATTTTTATTTTTTCCATCTTCACCTAAATTATTTTGGCCTTAGTCAAAGAGGTACTCCTTGGATTGCGTGTCTGTATTGGTTCCCCTGCAAGGAAATCAGCATCTCCTACTTTTTCCTTCTAGATTCCCAATCTGACACACAGAGGTGCTGAGCACCTGAGAAGCAAAAACTTCTTTTGGGTGCTAAATGTGTGCCACCAGCAGTTGCCAGTGCAGGAGGCACACAGAGTAGGGGATGGTCCCAGCCCTGCTGGGCTCATTAAAGCATCCAGACAAAAAATTCCTACTAAATAAGGAGGGAAAGGGAAAATGTCATTCTTATTTTACAGATGTGAATTGGGGAAATTTATGCCAACAGGTATTACAACCCCATTTAAGCCACCCTGTGCAGTTCTTGAGCTGCCCGTGCCAGCAGTTGAAATCTCGCCTGGCTCCATGTGTGTGGGGTGCTGGGCAGCTGAAAGCCACAGCACGTGAACCTCAGTGGCTCCACTAAAGATGGTGAGCGCATCCACAGCTGTTTGAGTGCAGGTTCTGGCCCTGCCAGCTTTACAAGTAAGCTGGGTTACCTGCAATACTCTTTTTTGTTTGCTTTCTTTAAGACTCCTGAGTTTTATTGATAAATTAGTGCTGTTTTGCCTGCAAATCCATGGAACTTTGGTGACATCCAGTGACAGGTTCTGCTGAAAGGTATTTTTTCCCCCTGGAATGACAGGAGAGAAACACTGGTATCCTGCTGGTTTCGCCTAATAGGATCAGCAGATGAATTTGAACACAGGCTAAAAGTCAGAGACACTCGAACCATATACTACTGATTGTTTTAAGGCAGTTGGGATTTACAGTAGGTTTACCTTCAATGTTTGACATGTAAATTGCTATTTGAAAAGGTGTTAATTTATCACAATTTAAAGCCAATATCTTATTTGGCAATCCATTTCAGTAAGTTAAGGCTCCTTGAAGAACTTTCTCCGGGCTTCTCCCCTAATTTTCTTGAGATGTCTCTTAAAGAAATTGTCTGAATGTCAGAGTCAAACTTGTGAATAGTGCCTGATGTCTTAATATTTTTTCAGATAGTTTAATTAATATTGGAGTAAAACCTCATTTCTTGGGGGAAAATAAAGGAAAATCAGTGATTACATACTCTGAAAGTGATATACAAAGTAATAAAGTAACTGGTAGCTTACTTATAAAGGCAGACATTCGCAAATTAATTTTTAAAAAACAAATTATTGCATTCATCTCCTAAAGTGTAGTGTTTTAGGCTAAATAGTATCCGGGGTTAAATGACGTTGGAAGCTAGAGAGAAATCAACGAATAGTTCAAAACTATATTCAGGCTAAATTGCCAAATGGTTAGCACTGTATAGTAACATTCAAATCACGGCAATTGTTCTTGTAATAAATAAAATTTCTTTAGCATTTCCTTAGATTATTCAGTTAATCGCCAGCGCTCTTTTACCTCTTTATAATAATGCGTGCTTTCTTTAAAAAAAAAAAAAAAAAAAAAAAGAACTTGGTTATTTCTTTGGTCAGGGCCTATTTGCTCCTTTTTTATGTGAGATTTTCAATACTCGGCAATGATGCCGAGCAAAAAAGGTCCATCCACTTCACTTGTGATGCCTCGTGCATTACCTAAAGCACAACAGAACAATGCCAGACAACAGAGCCTTTCTCCCCGCTAACAATGCAGTCACCATGACAACCAGCAGAAGAACGTTTGGCCAGAAAAAGCTGGGAGCTTGGCGGACCAGCCTAATCAAAAAATGGAATAACATGACAACAATTACACTGATGAGTGAGAGGGAAGCTACAGATGCATTCAGACACCTATGGCACTGCCGGCTGGATGCATTCAGCATTTTCTTTTTTTTGGTTGTTTAGTGTCTTGTGTTTTTTAAGAGCAGGTAAATAGACAAGATCGAATTGTGTAACAGAATGTCAGTGCTCTAGTTAAATTGAAAATTCCTTTTCTTTTGCTGTGCTACTTCAAGCACACTGAAGAGGCTTTAGGAGAGATGAGGTTTTGAAGTGAAATATGTAATAGATACAATATGAGTGTCACAAGCCAACTTTATTTAGCTTTAAAAATGTAAACTCAGATTTTCAAATACACGGATGCAAATAAATATGACTGGACTGTGCAATGAATAACCGATCTCACCTTTCACTATAATTTCAGAACACTGAACACGTGTCAAGCATTGATTAGAAGTGATGGTCCGTTGTTTTTTAAGCCAACCCCTTCTGCATATTAGCATCCACTATAAAATTTATCATGGCATTTTGTGCACATCTCTCTTCCAGCTCCAGGGAAACTTGAACTGCAACTGTCCGTGTGCCACAAATCAAGCAACAGTCATAACAACGTACTTCTCTGAAACATCCCAAATTTAGCATTGCACTAATAGCCTCCTATTATAAGCTCCCAATTGTATGTTAGAAGTTCTGGTATTATCTTTATAAGATAGGGGGAAGGGAATTTTCATTGCTATAAGTGAAAAAAATGTGTCTGTGATTTCTACTATTGAGAATAATTTATACATTTGAGGGAAGGGGATGGAGGAGAGAAGCTGCTAGTTTTAAATGCTGAGGTATTTGAGGATAGCCAGGAGGTGTTTCAGTGATTTGAAAACAGCAGTGGGCACAAAACCTTGGCCATTTATTTCTTTGTGTTTATCTAACAATGGCATGCTAGAGTCCTGCGGCCAGTCCTTTCTGTAATATCCCCCGCCTTAGCCAAAACTGTCTCTATAACCCCTCCTGCCCTCCTTCATGCCCTTGCTGGCTCCTAAGTAAAACCTGCAGCCAGCTTCAGATATCACATGGAATTATTGATTACTTAAATGCATCATTAAGACCACTATCTGAAAAAATGCTCAAGCAAATCCTTGCCCTTTCTTAAAGCACTTTGAACTCTACTAAAGGAGCCTTCAGCCACTGCAAAGAGAAAGCTGAAGGATTCTCCTAGTAGGAGCAATCTTTGCCTGGCAAGGCCATTCGCACTCATTGCTGAGCCTCCACCACGTAGGATGGGGGGGAGTGTTGGGCACCAGGAATGGGCCATACACAGTTCAACAAGATGAGGGTGGAACACAAGCAAGCAGCAAAGGCAAGCGGTGGTCATCACACACTGGCATCATCTCCATAAGTGCACAGAAGTTAGCAGTATAAAAGATTTTAGGCTACTAACTTCTACCTCTGCTCTGCCACTCTCCCACTAAATTCTGCTCTCCCACCTGCCCACCAGATTCCTAGTGCCACCTTCACATCTCAGTTCAGTAGTCAGCTAGAGATAGCTCCACAGAGATCTTTAACCCCAGATGCTACTTGTTTTGTACATGTACAAAACCTGTTCCCTCTTGCTGTCTGAGATGTCTGCATTTCACTCAGACACTGCTGATGATCACCTCCTTTGTGCAGCCGTCTAAAACCCACCATCCCCACTGAAAATGCCTTAAGGCTAGTTGAGTTTAGGCTTTTTGGAATTGAAGTTCCCAGACCAGTAATGAGCTCATCTCTCAACATAAAAGTGCTAGCCCTCATCATGCTCATCTTGGAGTTGGAGATATTGGTGCTATCCGGAGGGACAAAGGCAAATTAGGAGGTGAGCGATAGCATAGGTAGAATAGGTCTGGGTGATAACGGTAAAGCTTAACAGAAACCTTAGGAATAAGATAGAAAGGAGGGAAACTGGAGAGACTAAGAGAATAGGGACAGTGTTGAAGACAAGTTCATTCTCCATGCCTAGGCTGGAGAATGGGGACAGAGAACAGATTAATCCAGAGGAGGCTAGAACAAGGCTGGAGTCATAATCATGGTTGTACAGCAAGGTACCATGCTTGCCCTGGCACCCTGTTGCCCTTGGATCTGTCCCCTCCTTTACACCAGGTCTCTCTTTGCTACACCTGGCCTTCTGCTTGCCCTGATGAGTGCTAGATATCAGAAGAGCCATTTTTTTCCCTCTCTTATTCTTTCTTTTTTTCTTCCTACAGAAGACCACGCCCCCTTGATCTACTTCTGGCTCTCCACCCCATTAAATACCCTCAGGCATCAATGAAGGGAAGAACAGAATGAAGATATGTCATAGGAAAGTGGGCCTTCTTTCTGCTAGAATTGGAGCAGCAAAGCCTCCACCTGCCTGTGAGTGAGTGCCCTGTGAGATAACTTGAACAGGCTGGTATACCCAGGCTATTTTCTTTAAAAATCTGCCTCTGTAAGAGAACTGTGAAGGTAGAGGCAGATGTCTGCTCAGGAGCTGGGGAAATTCTGGACAAGAAGGCCACAAGGCATGTTGGGTGGTTACAACAACTCGGGAGAATAAGACAACATGTGCTGGTATGTCAAATCAAAAGAGGAGAGATCTTGCAAATGTAAGAATTGGAGGCATGCAGAAGGAGAAAACCACAAGGAAATGGGACTTAAGGTCTCCTTGCAGATCGCTGAGAAAGCATAGAATCAATCAGGAGCTGATTGATGGAGGTGGCTCCAGACGCACCGCTGCTCTCGCAGTGCCAGGGATTAACACTGTGCTAGGTCTGCTCTGCTGCTGGAGCCAGCCCTCCCTCACTGGTCTCGCCTCCTCCTTCCCTGGCTGTCCTGGTGAAGAAGGGAGCAGGTAGACAGCAGGCTGTGCAGGTGTGCCGCGCTGGTTTGACACGCCACTTAATGCCAAAAAAGGTCTTTATTAGCTCTGCAGGACATGACTGGTACTTTGGACTTGTCGTATCTTTAAAGCAAAGATTAAATACAATCATTTGAAAGGCTAATTCTGGAGGGATTCTGTCAATAACTTACAACCAGCCCAAAAGCCCTTTGAAGAACCCAGTTTCACTTTTCTGTTATCCAGTTCTTTATTCACCTTTCAGTTCTCAGACTATTCCTCCATTTATCCTAGTAAAATAACAATTTCTTATACTCAACCACATCAAAGGCTTTTGTAAAGGCTTAGGCCTACCACATCTATTTCATACAGAAGAAAATTCTTAACAAAAAAAAAGGCATGACCTATTTTTGCAAAGTAAAAGCAATGTCACATTTTCAAATCTTTTTATCCTTTATACATCTAATCATTGTTTATTCATGGTATAACCCATGTGTTAGATAACTATCAGCTTTTAAAATTATTGTACTCAAAAGGTAGGCACCCAGGTAATCCAATTCCATCAGGTAACATGGTGGTTATATATGTGAAAATACAGTATCAACTGCTTTTCTCAGCAAAAGGGAGGAGAGGAGAGGAGAGGAGAGGAGAGGAGAGGAGAGGAGAGGAGAGGAGAGGAGAGGAGAGGAGAGGAGAGGAGAGGAGAGGAGAGGAGAGGAGAGGAGAGGAGAGGAGAGGAGGCAACAGAATAAGATCCTGGGTAGAAGACATCAATACGGCAAGGAGGGCTCAGAGCATGGGAAAGACTGGAATAAGTCATGGGGAAGGAACATGCCTGGAACAGCCTAAAGAGGATATTTACTCTAGAAGCCTCTCTTCTGCTGTCTGCTTACTCCAAGTAAAGAAGCATTTTTATTGCTTGCACATGTACACAACCCAAGGGGTTGCTCTATAGCAAAAAAAATAGTGTATATCATTTATACACCCTGAAATGTGGCATTTGCTTCCCATAAAGCATACCAGAAAGCTTTGCATGCTACAGAAGTCAGGCTGCCACTGGTCCATACTAGCCCAGTGCATTTTTTGCTGTTTTAAATACAGGTGTTATGTTTGCTCTTTTTCAGTCAGACAATGTCAGCCTGACTTAATAGATTTTTATTTTTACTCCTTTCTATAGGGCTCACAATTCCATGTGTCAGTGTTTTCAGTGGTCTGGGAGTGAGGTTATCTCGTGTACTCTCCTTCTGCACATGGAGTCCTTTGAATTCTTCTTCCACCTAAGACAGAAAATTCTATTCTAACGATTTCTAGATACTTTTCCCATTAGCCAAGCTGCTTTTGTTCCCAGCTGCTACTTTGTTATCCTAACTGAAACCTAATGTAAAATAATAATATAGTTCGGGGGCCATACAGATGTTATTTTTAATCTCATCTTTTCTTTGTTCCTTCTTCTCTCTTTATTGTTGAGAACAGGGAACATTTTGATGGCTAGTTTTCACATTCTTTGGAAAAACATTTTGGGTAAAACCCTCACCCAGGTCTTCCCATTACTTCAACATCATGAAAATGTTTGCTTCCTCCTTAACAGATAGTAAATTAGAGGTGTTCAAAATTTGCTTCTTGATCCTGCCTGATTTTACTGAGATAAAGCTCTCTCTGCGTAAAGGATCTGTATAAAAAAGTCAAGTCTTTCTTTATGCTTAGGAGGTGTCTTAGTAATACAAATTACAGAATTATTGCTACAAATCTTTTACTAAAATATCAGCACACATTTTTTCATTGATAGCCATAGGTTTTGATATCAATGAGAAAAAAGTGTGGTGAATACAAAAGACAGAGGAAACCTCGTTGCCAATGTTGTATATTGTACATAATGTACAATTGTATGTTTTTATATAATGTATAATACAATTGTATCATGTTCTATATGATATACATTATAGTTTGCAGTATATATACATGCTGGCCTTAATGAATACGAAAACAAAACTCCAGATGGCATTCTGTTTCAATTAATGGAAACGTTGTGTGGTCAAGTTTTTACATATAATACTGTTTTCTATTCAATATATAGAAATATTTTCCTCTTGTACAAGATTCCTTTTTTTTCTTTTTAAGAAAGGAATGTATTTCTTAGCATAGTATAACCTTTAAATTGCTGGAGGGGCTTGCAGGGTTCAAACACCTCATTGCTTTTTAATTTTTCTTCCCCTGGTATTTAAAAATCATGATAACTGATAAAAACCCTTGAACTCAAAAAGAAACATGGGGTTTAAGTTAGAAATAGAAGATTTCTCAGTATGTTAGTGGAACCAAAAGGTAATATTTACACAGTATATTTATTCTTTCACTTGAAATTTTCCTTTCTGCTTTTTTTGTTTATCCTTTCCATATAGTAGCCATATCCTGATCAGAGTTACATTTTCAGACATCTGATGTTTGAATTTCCCTGTCCATAATTAATATTACTCTAATAATCTTTAGGAATGACTTAAAGTACTACCCTTCACCACATGTTGTTCAGGGCTATTTTTGTGGACTAGCGCACTTTTAGCAAGTCAGAGCTACTCGGAGTGCAGCCAAGTCCTTTCTTCTCCCACTCTGCTCGCCTCCATTTCCTGTCCCCTACTGATAGCATGATGACCCAGGGAGGGTTTTTCCTCTTCTGTACTGTTCCACTCCTTTTCCATCCTTACGACAAACTGCAAGGAGAACTTACAAACCTGCAGCTGGCAGGGGTATTTGCAGGTGTTGTAGTTTAACCCAGCACCCATCAACTAGGCATTAGACAGCCGCTCACTCACCCCTCCCCTTCCCCCCAGCAGGATGGGGAGGAGAAATGGACAAAAGGGGAAACTCATGGGTTGAGGTAAAGACAGTTTAATAAGACAGCAAAGTAAATACTAATACCAATGATGATGATGATGATAATGATAATAATAATACTTATAATTATAATGGTGAATATGCAAAATAAACTAATACAATATAATTTTTCTCACCAACTTATTCACAGCCTAGAAAAAAATTTGAACTCCCGGCCGAGAGAGGATTCAAAGTTCCAGCAAACTGAAAAGCTGACAGCTTCCTCCCCCTCGGCCAACCCCCATTCATAAACTGAGCATGACGGCTATGGTATGGAATATTCCCATCAGAGTGCTTGGCTATCTGTGCTCTCTCCCAGCTCCTGCACACCTGCTCATTAGCTGAACATAAGAAACTGGAAAAACTCTTTGATTTCATAGCAACAACTGAAAACATCAGTGTTATCAACATTCTTCTTGTACTAAATCCAAAACACAGATGCCGCTGGGAGGAAAATTAACTCTATCTCAGCCAAAACAGGACAGCAGGCTTCTGGAGCACAATATGAATCTCTGTCCATCCATTGATAGTTGGTTGACTATCTCATTGAATTTTCAGGGTTGGGGTTTTTTCGCTTTCTGTCTCTCTTATATCTTCTCCCTGTCCTGTCCCTTCTCCTCTTCCTTGTCCAAGGTCTCTCACTTTTCTCTCCATTCAGCCTCTTGTAACTAACTACCTATAAATAAACAATTATGCCCCTTGCAGCCTGACCCAGACAGTCTAGCTGAAGTAAAATCTAACCTGGTCTTAGCTAAGAAATTTGTTCTCTGAAACAGCTGAGAGATCTCTGTTATTAAGGGATAGCAGAAAAGTGTTTCGTGTTTTTAAATGCACAATAATAGAATGCTAAAGAGGAATGAACAACCGTACTTGCAAAGAAGGAGCCTGTTTCAGTTTTCAAAGTTTGGGGGTCATTGTATCCAGAAGAAATGGACTACAAGTTCATTGAATAAGCTTTCTGGAGGAAAGATAAGCCAAGTCTTAAATATCTTCAGGAATGCTAGCAAGCAAACCACCCCTCAATCTGAGAAGAAGTTGAAATGCAACAGTAGGAACAGTAGGCTGGGAAATTGATAGAGCCTTTGCCTTTTTCATTATTTTTTCTAAAGTAAAGAGGGGAAAGATCGATGATCAACTGACAGAATATCATCAACAGACACAGGGTGCTGCTTCTACAGGGACAAGAGGCAGCAAGTTGCACACTCTTCTTTGAACAGCCAGCAGAAGGAATGGGTTCCTCTGACAACTGCTCTACCCAGAGGAGTGTGCTCTTGGGGGAGGGTCTTATTGGACCTGCGGAGGTGAACTTGGGGCTGTGGGGAAGTTGGAAGCTAGAGAAGAACGGAGTCCTGAGACTTTCCTCAGCAGTGCCAAATAAGTATTGAACCATAGAAAGGATCAGCTCAACTCTCAAGGGTGATTCTGTAGTCTCCAGGACCCCAGTGTGAGTCTCCAGACTCGGCTGGTTTCTGGTAGAATCTCAGCAAGTATGCTGGGCTTTGAATATGGGACAGGCTAACTCACATCTTCAGATGAAAACAGGTATGTCAGACTAGGACTTTGGCCAGCAGATGTTATTTTTGGGTTCTAGATGTAATTCCTCTGAAGTGTATATGTGTGGTGACTCACAGTTGTATGTCTACCTTTTTTGGAGAGAATCATGAACCAGTGATTCTGGAGGAGATCTTGGTTGTTTCAGACACTGTTGTGTTTTACTTGAGTAATAACAGAGCAGAAATTGTTTCCTTCCCTCTTATTTCCTCCAAGAACCTTCTAACCTATCTTCACTCCTCACTGCCTCACTAAAAGCTCATGTGACCTCTGCTTGGCCAAATCTTGGAAGACTGCGTCACTGCCATTTTTCTGCCATTAGCAATCGTCTCCTCCTTCAGCTGCAGCAGCTGTCATTTACCCTCTAGGTCTCCAGTAATTTACATGAAGAATTGTTCTCAGCAAGGATTTTTTTTTTTTTTTGAGGTCTCACAAAGCTTTGTGTCGGCCTTTTTCGTTTCTCTCTTCACAGAAGTTTCTTGTGGTGACAGACATTAAAGGTATTCCCATCACACCTATCTGCAAGCTGCCGTGGCTAACAAATATGAGGAAAGAGTGACGCACGGTGTCACCAGAAACCAGGTGACACACAAATTCCTTCTCAACAGTAGATGGTCATCGTCTCATACAAAAAAAGTAAATCTTTTTGTAGAAAATAACAATTAATTGATGTCTTTACAAGAACAAACAAAATTTGGGGGGTTCTCTGTTTTTATTGAACTAAATAACAAAATGCACCAAGCTCAATGGTTTTAAATAAGACTCTTACAGAAAATACATTTTTACTCAGTGCAAAACTGGGAATATTTCTCTCTAAAATACATACAACCTTAAATAAAATCTAATGCAACAAAACATCAGTTTGAACTCTGAATTGTTTTCCAATATCTGACTATAGAGACACATAATGATTGGTGCTGCATTCTTAAATTGAAGTTAAAAAACAAAAATAAAGAAATAATATCTAAATGGATATCAATGGAAAATACGAATATTTAAGGAGACTCATCTTCTAGGTAGATAAAAATAAGATATTCATGTAATTTTCAAAATGCAAAGCTATCTTATACAATGGAGACAGCTAAAAAGTACCATTTGCTAGCCTGCAGTGAATGATTTGTAGTCATCAGGATCCTGCAGGTAATTGAGGATATCTGCATTGACATATTCTGCACTACTGCAAGAATATTATTATAATGAACCGGTGTGCGTGTATGAGTGTAATTGCCCTCTAGTGCACAGCCTTGGAAGTGATCCCAGCTGTGCCTTAGGACTGCCCTGCTTGAGAAAGGAAAAAGATCCTGGAAAAAAATCTGAAACTGGGGGAGCTAAATCCAAACCCCAGTGGTGTCAGGAGGCTACAAGTAGCCATGGATGTGATCAGGGAGAGAATCCAGTCAGTGGGCACCAAAACCATCCTGTGGTCTGAACCAACACACGGTAAGTGGAGATAAAGAGGGGATTTGCTTCAAAACCTCAGTGCTCCTTCAAACCCAAATGCTAACACAGACATGGCCATTAGGAGCCTAGATAACCATGTTCTGCATGACTTCCAGTTGTTAGCACAGGGTCATGTTTCACAGGAGGCTCAGCGTGGAGTTGCATAACCTCTTAGCAAAATCTGATGTTTCTGTTAGCACCAACAAAAAATGAAACATTCTGAAGGTGCTAATTCTTTCCTCATGTGTGCAAAAGAATAAGCCCTGTATTCCCCATGCAAATCACAGGCAAAATCCCCTCCGTGCTAGCCAGCGAACATTGAAGTGAAGTAGTCTGCAATTAAGTTCCTAGCTCCAGCTTCCAAGCTGGGTATTTCCTTTGAGTCACTTCTCACTACGTAAGATGTAAGGATTTGCCAGTAAGGGAAGGGAATGTCTAGACAAATCATTGCACATTGCAATATCTTGTCTCCTTATGTGATGAATTTTTTTTTGTGACTTGCGTAGTTCTCATGCATGTCTCACTAGTCGTTTGTTCACAAATTTGAGTCCTCTGTTGGTCATGGTACTGCATCTGGTATTCTAGTTAGCATGGGTTATGCCTGGTTATCTGCCTTGTCTCTGATGTACTCGGTGTTACCTGACACTTACTCTGTGGCCTGTGTCCTGGGTTTGGCCAGGACAGGGTTAATTTTCACCGGACTCCAGGAAGGGGCACAGCCGGGGGGTGGGGGCTGACCCCACCTGGCCAAACAGAGCCCGGTATTCCATACCATGTGACGTCACGCTGGGTTCCGGTGGGGGGGGGGGGAGGGGGCGGCGGGGCGGAAACTGACTCGCGGCTTGGGGGGGGGCGCGGCGCCAGTGCTGTTTCGGGAGAGCGGCTGTCTGGGTCATACGGTTCGTTGTGGTGTTTTCTCCTTATCTGTATCGTTGTTGTTCCTGTTTCCCTCTGTTTGCTGTTCTGTTAAACTGCCCTTATCCCGACCCACCAGTTTCTGCCTCTTTCTTTTCATTCTCCTCCGCATGCTGGCGGGGGGAGGGGCGGCCGTGTGGCGCTTTTATTGCTGGCGGCAGCCAAAACCAAAACACCTGTGAGAGATTGATTGTTGGCAGTATTTCTGTTCCTTGATTGCTGTGTTAAGCTGCTATGGGTGAGGTAGGAATAAAACAATTACTTTAATTCAGGGTTATCTAAATCTTCCCTTGGTTCATTCTCTCCTCCATCCCTCGTGTTTCCATCTCACAACTTCTGAGCAGATTGGCCAGTTTCAACTACATTTGTTAGAGTTTCCCACAAGTATTGTAAAAACTGGTGGCTGGGAAAAGGACAGGGAGCCCCAGCCTTGAGCTTCTCCAAGGCTGAAGCTCCAGCCTGAGCCCACCAAGGCCTGTTTCGCTCAACCTCAGCGCTGGCCAGTGCACAGCCACATGGCTTGAAACCTCCCAGTAGTGCAGCTGGGAGACTGTAGGAGGTATCAGGGCCATGGAAGTGGTTTGTTTGTGTAAGTGCAAAATTGGAGATATAGCAGAGAGGAGCGAAGTTACTTAACAGATGGGAGGCGTGGTGTTATGGCAGTGTGAAGATGTGAGGGTGAGAATACAGATATGTCAGTAACCAGCTTCACTCATTTGACTGCTCGTGGAATAGCCTGATGAGGGTCCAAGGCAGAGTGAGGAGCTGAGTCCCTGCCATCCTCCCCAAGCAGGCAGAGCCACTGCGAAATCTGCATTAGCACCAGCCTTAGGGCAGCATCCCCACCCTGGTTCGTCACACAGCCCTCCTCCAGCAGAACTGGCAGGAATAGAAGGAAAATGCTAAAGGAATCTTTAAAAAAAAATTAGAAATCTTCTATCCTGTTTTTACCGCTCCTCTAGTCTAGCTGCAAAATAGCAGTCACTACTGATTTAATTAATCTACCTTTTCGTGACTGATTCTAATTCCAGTTTGTAGGGATGAGGTGCCCATTTTTGGCCCCTTACTACACTTCCTTATAACAAGCTGGGTTCAGGCTGCTGAATCTTGTTCAGGTCTTTCCAGTACAGGATGATGTCTGGATTCCTCTCAAGTGAGTGGTAAAATTCGCACTGACTTTCACAGAATATAGTCCCTAGTGATTTCAGTGTGTGGCATCTCTTCGCAATTTGTCTTTATATAAGATCTCATCCAAGTTTTAAATCTGCCAAAGCTGTATCTGAGAGTTTGCACTCTTAATAATAAGATCTACATATTTTTCACTCATCAACTTAAAAGGAAAATAGCCCATTTCTGCAGATCATTTTCCTGGTTTTCGCACCATTGTCCTTCTTTTCAGAAAGAATAAATACATTTCCAATGCAGTTAGATCTTTTCTACAATAGCACCTAAGAAATGGCCTCTGCCACCAGACATCTGCAGCAAAACTGTGTTATTACATTTACATTTCCAAGACTCAGTAGCCAGCAAGTTACTAGAGTTCTATTATAGTTGTGATACATGAACTGCACATTGTTATGGTAATGACATTTTTTTTCCTTCCCTTTGAAGTAGCATTGTAAATACAAAGACTATCACATTGGTCTTGGAATGATATCTCCTTTGCTTCAACTCTGTGCAGAACAGTTAGCAGAATTGTGTAAGAAAAAATTAAAACACAATAAAGCTCATTCAGTGTTCCTGCTAGCTTAACAAAGGTCAAAACTCAGCCAAAATCTGTAAGCATTAACTTCAAAATAAATAAATATAAATGATACTTTACCTGGCTATCAGCCATGATGCCTAGGAAGCTGGTCTCCAGGTTCAAGGATGGCCTTGGGGCAGAATCCAGATCTATACAATTGTGCTCTGAAAGCACCAGGGTGGTTTACAGTAGTAGTAAAAAAACCATTGTTTTTTCATATAGTCATCATAAAATATTACAGCTGACCAGATGGTGGAGCAGTTACATTTCCATAGTTCTAAATGGCTATTTAGCTTATACACTTGTGAACTGTTAATTAAAATTGGAAAAGATATCATTCGTGTTCAAAGGGAAGAGATAACTATACAGGACATACTTAAACGAAGACTCAAAAACGTTGCTAAACCAGAGATCCATTTCCTTCACCTTCCCACCCACACCAGTAAGAAACAAATAAACAAAAAGTCTTTGACAACAGGGCTGTGGTGTGAAGATATGAAGGGCTGGGAACTCAGGGAGCTGCACTGTCCCGAGAGCACACGTGCGCAACACATCACCTTGCTTGCTGCGAAGGAGCTGAACCCCTCCCGCTGCGTGGGTGAAGACATGTGGCACTGAAGATCGCTTGCGCACAGAGAGAGAGGGGTGAGCTGCTGTGTGAACGTAACCCCCTCCCCCAGAACCAGACAGCAGCAACACCAACAACACCCTGTGCCATCTGGTCACGTTTGTGTGGGTGTTTGTCTTAATTCAGTTGCAACACAGATAGTTCATGGGTTCAGCTTTATGCAATATTTAATTAATGTGCTATTAAATTCTATTACCAACTAAGCATTAATTTAGCCAGACAGGTATACGGTTTAAAATACTGATCTGTTAGGGTAATGATATATCCCTATATTGTTATAAAGTGAATTTTTGCATCATTGCCTTGATATGTGTACACAAGAGCTAATCCATTAAAAACCAAAGGAGTCTTAGGGCTGAACTGAATAAGGCAAGAAATGTTTTTAGGAAGAAGCAATATCTTTTATTGGTCAATCTAATCTAAATGGAAAAAGAACAAACAACACTTCTTTATGACTGAAACAGAAGAGAGCCAAGAGGGGTTTAATGTAACTTAATGCATTCAGTTTAAACCGCTCTCTTTAGTTACTTCAAGGTAACTTTACTGAGTATCTCCATGTAGACTATCCCTCAGGCTTCTGAAGATGGAGCCACAACGTACTGGGAGTCCTCGGCTCCCATTCAGCCTCCAGACAAAGCCCTATGAGTCTCAGCCCTTCCACCCTGTCACCCCTTGGAAAGAGTGAGGCACAGGCTCCCCTCTGCCGTGGTGTGCCCTGTGGTACTGGAGGGCAAGGAGAATGTGTGTGCTCGCTGGCGTGATCTGTGCTATGCCCTGTCTCACTTTTCCCCCCTCCTGGTGTATCACGATTCTGCTGGAGGACTGCAACAGCCTCAAGCCTGTATGGGCTTCTCTCTGCCCATGGAGCGGAAAAGCAGAGTCTGCTCTTCTTGTCGATGAGGTTAAAAATACCCAAAAACTGCTCAAACAAGAAAACATTAAGGAAAAAAATGAGGAAGGGAGACCTATCCACCATATGGTGACTTCAGGAGCCAGCAGAGCTCTGTAGTTAACATGACCTGGGTGACCTGGATTCATTGAGAAAAAACAGACTCCAATAACTAAAGTGGAGTTTGATGTTATTTGAAAATAATTAACACACTAAATGCTTTTCTAGTTTACTTACTGGGCATGCTCAATGCACACTGCTGATCATTTCTGCCCATTTGATTTGTCGGTTGTTTTTAAGTCCTCCTCCTCCTCCTGCTAAGTGTAAAATGTTTAAGGGAGCCACAGGAGAAGTGACCCAGACACCCATACCGGAGCAGCTGCACCATTGCTGTTTAGGACAAACCAACCAAGCATGTAATTCACAATTTTTCTTCTTCAAAGGATTTCTGAAGTGTCCCCTGTTAGAGTACCCTATGGCAGCACCTCAAAATATATGGAATTACTTTAGAAACAACATTCCTCTCCATTATGGAAGACCTTTAATTTAAAATGCTCTCTCATAGAGACCATCCTCTAAGACTTTTTCCCTCCTTCCAAGGGGAAGCTCACAGCTTTGTGCCTGCCCTTGCTCCAGAGCCCCAGGCTCTGCTGCACCGTCCTTCTCACAGAGCAGCCCTCCTGCACCTGGACGGGGACAAGATTGCAGTAAGGTCTTCTCAGTCCACTGAGCAAGAGCACTGCTCTTTTAGAGGACAGGCATGATACTTGACTTCCCAGGCAATCTCTGGGCCAGTAATTGGAGGTAAACAAAATGGTAAGGGATCAGCTAAGGCAACCCATTTTTTCCTTGCTGTGACAATTTCTAAATGCAGAGCCAGAGCAAGAGCTCCTTGTCACAGCTGCTGGCTCCTCGGCTAGGAGCTCATTAGGCTTATTTCCTGATGATTCCTTAGACTTTGTCATTTCCTGGCTCCTGTATCCCTTCCTTTTGACGCTGTGGCTGTCTTGGAAGAGTTTCTCAGGTAGTTTAAACTCTGCCTTGAATGGCACTACCAGCACCCAAGTTCACATCCAAAGTCCTGGATAGACATTCACAACCTGCCCTCAAGCCTGTTTTTACCTCTGTGCCTTCACCCTCACATCAGTGAAAGCCAGCACATGATGTAGACGTGAAGAACTGCATCTCTTAACAGCATTAGAAGGCATGAGCTTTCAATGAAAAATAAGGGACAGAAGTAGAACTAGCTGCTGCCTCTTTTCTGAGCCATGTCCGCAGTACTCCACTAAAGGAAACGTGAGTCTGAGCTCTGAGAGCAGACTGGGCTCCAGCCTTCACACCAGCGAAGGCCAAATGGTTTGGTTTCTTTTTTTAACATGTTGTTTACAGTGAAAAGCAAGTGAGTTTGGTCTAGCTGTATTTTGCAGAAAATGAATTTTAAGTGGGAACTACACAAAACATACTAGTACTCAAAGCTCCCAAATTTAGGAGAGCTATAATTAGCATTGGATGGAAATGCTTAAGCAACACAAATTGCAGGTATCATCCTCGCTGTTCTTTGTTCAGAGAATCTCAAGTTGCTTCGCAGTGAGTTATTGTAGGAAGATTTTGGTGGCCTTTTTTTGTTCAGCAGTGTTTGCACCCATCCTGCATTTAGTGAAGTGGGGCATCCACATGACTGCTTGTGGTTTGAAGAGAACAGCTGAAAGAGAGTCTGTGAGTACGACCTTTAGCAATATGTTAACAGTCCCACTTGCAGACTATTTGCAGGAATCAGTTTTCCTTTCCTTCACTTCAAAGTTAGATGCTGAATTACACAACTCTCCAGTTCTTTTGACTGGTCTTTCTGTTCTCTGAAGATTGACTCATTTCCTGTATTTGAATAAGATAGTAAAAGTGGATATAAAGTATTATTTTGCAATTGTAATCAGAATAGCTCTCAGTGCAGATATTAATAGTGAATTCTAAGACTCTGCCCGATAACAGCTGAGTTTATGGTTTCATGGGCTAGATTCTGCTCTCATTTCTTTCATTGTAAACCCAGAGTAACTCCGAGAAGTCAACAGACTTGCTCCAGATTTCTGCAAAGATAGCGGAGGTCTGCCTCTTGCTCTGTGTTTCTTCTGCAGTGGTGGGGGTGACATCATCAATCTGGATATATGAATCAGGGCATAGATGAATCAGTTCAGGCAAAATTAAAAGCAGCTCATTCTCTAAACTGAAGCCTCTGCTTTTTGGATTAATTTGTACTGAGAAAGCCATTAGCTCACTGCTCCTCCAACCCAGGTAGATCTGATTTAAACTCCAGCATCTTTTTAAAGCCATGCCTCTTTTTCAGTTTTTACCTGTCATTTTTTTGCTGCAGTTCATACTATGTTCTCCAAAACACCGAAGCATGAAAACTTGCAGAATTCAACATAGAGGTACAGCAACAACAGGCAGCAATGGGTATCTTTTATCAGCAAGGCATGTGGCTCTTTACTTTTCAGGAGAGGCTGTTAAGCAAGTTTTGGAATGCAGCTTGGCTGTTAATGCTCGATTTTGCCAGCTGCTGTGTTGCTTCAGACTTTGCAGAAGTATGTGCATATCCCCATGCACAAATTTGACGCAGTGTGGGAGGATCTCGCTCTGAATCTTGTTTTGCTGGTTAGAGTGCAGAAGCTGAACTGCAGAATGCAATTCTGAAATTTACCTTTCTCATTAATTCAGACCAGAAGTGTTCCTTTGGCACACCTGCCCTAAGCATAAAAAAACCAAACAGCAAAACCGATAACACACTGGAATTTCTTGATCATCCCATGCCAGTTGTTTCCTCTTTTGAAGCAAATGTCTATTGTGGTTTCTCTATTCAGCCTAAAGAAACAAGAGAAAACACAAACCTGTCTTTGTGCAGACCAAGGTGAGCAGAGGATAGCCTACGCTACTTGGAGGCCGGGGCAATCACTGCAACACAGATTTTGAGTTATTCTTTGGTCTCAAAGAAGTTAGATGTTAAATGCAGAGCTTCACATTTCTACATCTCCCCTTCAGTTCTGCAGTAATATTCGGGGTTACAGTGTGTGAAGTGCATTGGTGGTCTGCCTGTTTCCTAGTGTGTATGCTTTCTGTGTTTTGAAGATTGCCACTTCACATTATAAACCAACTTTCTAGAAGAGCCAGGGGTAGAAACAAACCACAGAAAACCAGTTGGTCCCTTCTGACTAGAAACATTAAAGTCAGAACTTAAATAATTTTTCTGAGGTCAGTATCTTACCCAAAAGTGTCATCCCAGACGTATGTTAAGAATACCACTGGTCTTTTTTAAGGTTTGTAGGGATGCAAGGGCATTCTGCAAGCTCCTTGTGGGTCTCATTTGTCCAAAGGAACTACAGCAGTTACGGTTGAGCTGCAGTTCAAGTTTTCTGTGTATTCCTGGACATCGCAAAACAGCAGATTTTGAAGCATGGTTACAGGCTGGTTGCTCCAGCTGGATTTTCCAGCAATGCTGTGACAGGTCTGCGCATGTTTAGCCTGTTGCTGTGCCCAGATCCAGATCATATCAGTCCTGTGGTTAAACCGACAGGGCAGACCCAATAGCTTATGTACCAGTTGCCCATCCAAGGTTTTGCATATCCCATCCCTGGTGTCTGCACGCCCAATGCACTTTCAGAGGGAACAAGTATTAGGGAAAATGAGAAAAATTGTTGATCGTATGGGCCAAGATTTGCAAACATCACCTACGGTTAAGTTTTGGGAGAGACACAGATGTGAGGAAACAGTTGGAAGGAGGTTCACTGGACTCTAGGGTTCATAGATGCTCCTAACGAGGTGCCAGAGCAATGGGGCTGCCTGAGTACCCTAGCAGAGCATTGCCATGCCATGGCCCACTGACACCTTCTGAGGGAAAGGAAAGGAAAGGCATTCTGGTGTGAGATCCTGACAGAGAGTCTGCAAAGGTCAGGCAAGTTCAAGGTTATCTCTTGACACATGTCAATCTGTGTGGATGACGTGCATTCCTCATGCCATTCCAGCTTCTCAGCTGGATGTTCTGGCTCCTGGGCCTTCTAGATGATCCTGACAGCATTGTTGGCAAGACCAATGCCAATGTGACTGCCTCAAATCCTTAGTCCAGTGCTAACCCTATTGCTTGCCCTTGCAGCCCTTACAGCCACCATTCATCTGGCTGAAGGCCCTGGTCGTCTTTGGGAAGAATTCTCCCTCAAACAATGAGTATGTACAACACACGCCAAATAATAATTAACTACTTGATTACCTAAATGGGACTGTGGGAGGTAGGGACAGATGGACCTAGATGAATGCCAGATCATTATTAAAGCTGGGTTTAAAAATGACACCGTTTCAGTGTGTCATCTCTTGGCAGGCTCTGCCTGTTCAGAGGACCCTTGCAAGGGATCTCACCAGGGGCTACTGTAGAGTAGAGAGCTGTCAATTCATGCGAGGAGGTCTACAGGCAAATATATTTGATTAATGGAGTGTTTGGCTCTTTTGGATGCTGTGGGAGAGCAAGGAGGTTTCACCAGTGCCCTTCTCACCTTGTGTGAGACAGGGCAACTGGAAATGGTCCAGTGCCTGCTGGAGCATATAATGGTGACAGAGAACAGTTAACATGATGCTTTGCAAAACAGGTCTGAGGAATGGGGAACCTTTCTTGTCCAAAAAGAAAAGACAATTATGTGTTTCTTGGTTGTCATATATATATCTCAAATAAAACTTAGTTCAGGAAAAAAAAGTGCATGCTAAGGTGCGTTTGGTATATACAACAAAATGCATCGATGGACATAATCTGACATGGAGCAAGTCAGGTGCAGCTGTTTCTTAATGATCTCTGTCTCCTTTGATTTTGACTGTGAGTGCAGTTATATTTCTACATATGCACTTGCTGATGTTTTCATTTCTTCAGCGTTGATGACATAAAAGATCTTTGCGCTGGATATGCTGTTTGCTGAGGAAAATTTCACTTGAACTCCAGAGCAATCTGAAGAATTCTGACAGAAAGTTTAAGGGGGCGGGATTTTACTTTGTACTCTCTCTTCACTTCTGTCTGCTCCCTTTGAAAACAGCCATAAAGCTAATATTGATTTAAATGGAAGTGTGAGTAAGTCAATCCTGATTGCTTTTGGAAGCCCTGCCCTGAAAATTCTGAGTTTGCAAAACTTCTGATTTTATTTCTACTGCTACCTCGTGCCTTACGGTTTAGAAAGAAAGACCTGCCTACTCAGATTTTTAAGAGTGCCAGTTAAACTCATTTATTGAAGGCTAGGGACAACGTGGGGCCGCTGCTGAATGAGGCGGGTGTCCTGGTGACGGAGGATGTGGAGAAGGCAGAGTTACTGAATGCCTTCTTTGCTTCAGTCTTCAGTGCTAAGACTGGCCCTCAGGAATCTCAGGCCCCAGAGGTAAGAGAAGAAGCCTATAGAGAGGACGACTTTCCCTTGGTCGAGGAGGACTGTGTGAGGGATCGCTTAAGTGATCTGGATGTCCACAAATCCATGGGCCCCGATGGAATGCACCCACGAGTGCTGAGGGAGCTGGCGGATGTCATTGCTGAGCCACTCTCCATCATCTCTGAGAGGTCCTGGAGGACAGGAGAGGTGCCCAAGGACTGGAGAAAGGCCAATGTCACTCCAATCTTCAAAAAGGGCAAGAAGGAGGACCCAGGGAACTACAGGCCGGTCAGCCTCACCTCCATCCCGGGAAAGGTGATGGAGCAGCTTATCCTGGAGGCCATCATCAAGCAAGTGGAGGAAAAGAAGGTTATCAGGAGTAGTCAGCATGGATTCATCAAGGGGAAATCATGCCTGACCAATCTAATAGCTTTCTACAATGACATGACTGGCTGGGTAGACGAAGGGAGAGCCGTGGATGTTGTCTACCTGGACTTCAGCAAGGCTTTCGACACAGTCTCCCATGATATCCACCTAGGGAAGCTGAGGAAGTGTGGGCTGGATGAGTGGTCGGTGAAGTGGATAGAGAACTGGCTGAATGGCAGAACTCAGAGGGTTGTCATCAGCAACACTGAGTCTAGTTGGAGGCTGGTAACAAGTGGTGTCCCCCAGGGGTCAGTACTGGGCCCAGTCTTGTTTAACTTCTTCATCAACGACCTGGATGAAGAGTTAGAATGTACCCTCAGCAAGTTTGCTGATGACACCAAACTGGGAGGTGTGGTAGATACACCAGAAGGCTGTGCTGCCATTCAGCAAGACCTGGATAGGCTGGAAAGCTGGGCAGAGAGGAACCTGATGAGGTTCAACAAAGCCAAATGCAGAGTCCTGCACCTGGGGAGGAACAACCTCGTGCACCAGTACAGGCTTGGGACGGACCTGCTGGAGAGCAGCTCTGTGGAGAGGGACCTGGGTGTCCTGGTGGACAACAGGTTAACCATGAGCCAGCAGTGTGCCTTGGCTGCCAAGAAAGCCAATGGGATCCTGGGGTGCATCAAGAAGAGTGTGGCCAGCAGGTGGAGGGAGGTTCTCCTTCCCCTCTACACTCCCCTAGTGAGGCCTCATCTGGAGTACTGTGTCCAGTTCTGGGCTCCCCAGTTCAAGAAAGATGAAGAGCTACTGGAGAAAGTGCAGCAGAGGGCTACGAGGATGATGAGGGGACTGGAACATCTCCCCTACGAGGAGAGGTTGAGGGAGCTGGGCTTGTTCAGCCTGAAGAAGAGAAGGCTGCGAGGAGACTTTATAAATGCTTACAAATATCTGAAGGGTGGGTGTCAGGAGGATGGGGCCAAGCTCTTTTCAGTAGTGCCCAGTGACAGGACAAGGGGCAATGGGCACAAACTGAGGCACAGGAAGTTCCGTCTGAACATGAGGAAGAACTTCTTCCCTCTGAGGGTGACGGAGCACTGGAACAGGCTGCCCAGGGAGGCTGTGGAGTCTCCTTCTCTGGAGATATTCAAGACCCGCCTGGACAAGGTCCTGTGCAGCTTGCTGTAGGTGACCCTGCTTTGGCAGGAGGGTTGGACTAGATGACCCACAGAGGTCCCTTCCAACCCCTACTATTCTGTGATTCTGTGATTCTGCGATTATCCTCTTTTTTAATGAGCAGTGTTTTTTCCCTTAGATTTATGAAAGTCTGGAAAAAGTAATGCTTCCAAGAGATTGCACCTAGGAAAAAGAAAGGAGACAGTGCTAAGGTTGAAACAACTTGTTTTGACATTTTGGAACAGGTTTTGATAATTAATTTTTATGTGCATTTTAGGAAGCAAAATGTAAATAGAAGTAATATTAATTTTAAAATAAAAAATTGAATTAAATCCCTAAATTATTTAAATAAATAATTTTTATCCAGCAATTTTCTTTTTTTTCTGCCTGAAACTTTATTTGCTGGCTAGCTTAAATACTTACTGTTTGAATTCTGTTTTGGAATTTCCTGGGAAATAGAAAATGCAGCTCCTGACAGCTGTAATATTTTGGAGATGTTTTGCTTAGCATTACAGAATGAAAGAATTGTTATGTTTGCAGAGCTGTACTCTTTCCAGCGTGATTTGTAATAACATGGTCAAATACAAGGTATTTTCATCTTCCGGAAGAAAGAACGTTGCTCTTACTTTTAAGGATGGGACATGCATTTTGGAAAAAAATTATTTGGCTTAAAAATAATTAAGCACTTATGTGGGAGTTGGCAGCTGAGAAGTTTTTGGATTGATCTATGGGGGAAAATGAATTAGAAGCCAGAGCCCTAACAGTAAGCATTAGTGAGATTGCTACTGGAAGAAGAGCTTGTGTTTGTCTATCTGTCCTTGAAAAGGACCCTGACACAGAAAAGAGCTACAAGAAAAAATCTGGGAAACCTATCTACAGTAAGAGAGTCTGTCTACCATAAGACAGTAAGGAGGTACCCCCTTTTTCAGTTTATCTGGAAGAAGATGAAGAGCAGGCTTGACCATGGTCTGTAATTTCTACAGAGAGATGATTTCTGATAGCCCAGGGCTCTTGAACTTTGTAGTCCAAGACACAAGTAGGTAGAAAAACCTCAGACTAAAAATAAGGCAGTTTTACGGTGATGCTAATTAACTTTCAGAACAACTTGCCAAGAGATGGAATGGATTTTCTATCATTTGAAATCTCTAAATCAGGGTGTGGTTTGTTGTTTTTTTTTTATACTATGTGTCTTCCTGCTCATCCCTTGGGATTTAGACAACTCACAGGAATTACCAGCTGGAAACCTCTGTCCTGTGTCATGCAAGGGATTAGGACAGTCCCTTCTGGCTGTAAATCTGTGCATACACATTTTAGATAGAGGTGACAAATGAAAGAGTAGAAAGAACAGGATAGAAAGGTGCAGAGGCTGATGGTAGAATTGTCTGGTTACTGCAGATATTATGCTTTAATATTCAATCTTTGATTCATTTCTTTCAGGCTTAATCTCAAAAGGCGTGGGTCTTAAATATTAAACTATGTAAGACGAGAATGTAGCTGGAGGGATCTGCCATGGGATGGGTTTTGTACATAAGGCACAGCCAAAGGGGCTGGGGGTGGGGAGGGGAGGTGGCGAAATTGTGAATTAAGAGCAGGCAGACAACCTGCTTATCTTTACTGTTGTTTTTGAATCTATAGATTCCAAAGGGAGTGGATTATATTTATATAGATGTATAGAAAGAGGCTTTTGCTCTAAACAGCTCCTAATGCAGGTGAAAAACATGTATTGATTACTTAAAGAAAGTTAAAATAAAAGCAATTTTTCCCCCATTTCCACACATTGCAGCTTTTGGCCTATCCACTCATAGCTAAAAAAGCATTCTTTCCTGATAATCAAGCTTCAGCTGTCTGAATTTCAGGCCGAGCCTCTCATCTTGAGCTCTGCTGAAGAGCTTCTTTAATTAACCATTATACCACAGATGTTATTGATTTTTTTTTTTTTTCAAATCTGGTTGAAACATCATTGTGCTGGATCATTGCCAAGACGAAGGCCTGAATTTTTTGTGCACTGCTTTTTTACTCCTTCTGCATACCTTATTAGTCTCCATGTCTGTTAAGCGCAACCCTTAGTATTAACTCAGAAAATATAGCATTGATTTTTAGCCTTGCAGCCGTGATCTAAGGGCTCCTAATTTGGAATGTGGAAACCAGAGTTCTGTGAAAAGCTCTAATACCATACACTTCCTACAAATAAGACCTTTCACTCTCTTTACCTTTTTGCCAGACTGTTGATATGGTTTAAAGTTCTTGGAATTGTTTTGTCACAAGAGGAAGAGAGCAACATGTCCAAAACATGTCTGCTTACATGTGTGTAAATAAACACATTTATATATAATAAAAAAATACATGAGTAAATAAAAAGTCTGATTTGCAAAGGTGCTGTTCACCACAGTTGCTAACCATTTCAGCCAGGTTGTGGCAGCTCAGTTTTTCTGCAAACCTGTTTATTCACCTTTACCTGCAGAAGTGTAATTTGGGGATCCAAATTTTCCTGACTGGGTTTCAATCATTTGGCAGCGTTGTTTCACATTTGCTTGTATTTATCTCTTTTAGCCTGCCATTAGGATACTCGGGTCAGTTGTTTGCATGGTGTAGCACCTCTGGTAGAATTAATTCTTGAATTTGAGGACTCGGTTAAATCAAGTCTGCATTTTCAGGGGTGGGGGGGTTATGCTTTAGCTTGGGTGAACGGCTGAGACCAAGCCTTGAGCGAACCTCAGCCTTCCTAACACCAGCGCATTCCTTTCAAAATACGTCTTCCTCTGGTGATGAATTCAAGAACTAAAACAACGACAATAGGTTCTTAAATTCTGATAAGATTTCTCCCAGTTTAGCGATACGTTATTTAAACATAATTTGAAGCTTTTAAAATACTGTAATGGCACCTCTTGACCTTTCCAAAATCACATGGAGCAAGAGATGGTGAAAAATGTTTATTTACTCTGCATTAGAAGCTAAATCCCTGTTCCTTCTTAGAACCGGTAGTTCTTTTATACTGGGGAACTCATGCATGGCACTTCCATTCTTCAAACAAGAGCTAGACAGTCCTACTTGAACTGCAGAAACAATGACCTGCAGTCTATCCTATGCCTGAGTGATAAACAACAATGCAGACCTCTTGACAAGCTCTGCCATCAAGCGTGGAGTCTTGCAGCTCAACATGTCTGCTGAACAGAAGTTAGAAAAAGAAAAGATCATCTTGTAAACAATTAATTAATGTTTGTCATGAATTATCATTTTTACTTCCTTCTCAAGAGGCTCAAAGGGAATAAAAAGGCATTTTTGCAGGTGGTGGCATTCAAAGTAAGGGCAATCAAATGTTTGAGAGCAGTGGCACAGCACTTTGAGTCTCTAAGGGTGAATGGTGCTAGGATTAGAGCACAGCAGGGGGTTGAGGGTTTCAGGTGTGAAGCTTAATGTTTGTGATCAGCAAAAAAAAGTCTTGAATTTATCTAAACTGCTCTTCTGCTAACAGTACTTCTAGCACATAAATGTTCTGAAAGTGACAAGTGTTCTCATTGCTCTTCTAATGCAAACATGATCTGCATTTGAAAGATGCATCCCTTTTGCCTAAATTAGAATGTGCATCACAAAGAGCGTAAGATGATGACCCAAAAACAGTTCTTTACACACACGCACTCTCGCACACTCTCTCTCTCTCACACACACACACAGAGACACTTCAATTCAAGATACAGCCACAAAAATGCAAACTTCCACTCCTTTTTACACAGCTACCAGCTCCGCCGCTCTGTCCATTATTCTGCCTGCACCGC
This sequence comes from Opisthocomus hoazin, assembly GCF_030867145.1. Taxonomy (NCBI): domain Eukaryota; kingdom Metazoa; phylum Chordata; class Aves; order Opisthocomiformes; family Opisthocomidae; genus Opisthocomus; species Opisthocomus hoazin. Next base: position 46,052,519 of record NC_134420.1, read on the forward strand.
AGGTTTGTAATTAGGATGCTTTACCACCGGGGCTTCAGTTCTTATCTAGCATCAGTCACACAGAGCTTCTTGTCTTTGCAGCACTGTGCACGAGTAGCTCAATTTTATTTTGGCCAGGCAGTTTTCAGGGATTTTATGCTGTGCCATCCTGATGCGTGCACACTCCTTACCTCCTCCTCCTGCTTCTGCTGCTGAGCACCACAGAGAAGATAGCATGATAGGAGTCCTAACAATAAGTTTAAGCTATTCTGAGGAAATTAGTGGGTTTAGGAATTGTGTAGAACATTTGCTATCCTTGGGAAAGAAAAAAAAAACCATTTTAGTAAATAAGACTAATAAATGGATTGTACAAATTAAATTCTGTCTTTCTTGGCACCATCTGTTTTGCCTTTTTGGGGAATATTTTTCCTCTGTTTAACATTAAACTAAAACTTAGTAAGCAGCAGGAAGAATCTGTTCCTAAGAGAAAAAGCATTGTGCAACACAGGTTGGAAATGAAAGTAGCAAAGGGAAAAAAACGGCAGATGTGTGTACACATGTAGGAAAACCTGCATGGATCCTCTGTTTTTGCTTTCAGTGTTTTCATGATTCAATATGCTGTTACAATTTGGCATCTGGAGGGAGCGTGCTGCATTCTAGAATCCGAGAACCACTGAGGCAGACAGCACAGGCTGCAGACAGTAACCATAAAGGTAACTATGTATATATTCCTACATATTAACTGAACAATCAGAAGAGGGAGTGTTGTCTAATGATTTACTTCACAGGCCTGAGCTGGCCGTATAAGATCGGGTGAATAACTTCAGCTTTCAGTTCATAAGCTTGTCTATTCGTAAAACAAGATTCTTAATCGGTATGGAAGCCAATTATCTGGGAATTTTGACATTTGTCATTGTCATAGAAGGATACATTAATTTCGTAAGATACTATGATATAGAAGAGGAAGACTGGCAAAGTAAAACAACTTCATATTTCCAGTCTCGCACATAAACCGATATGAACTGACAATAATTGATCGGTATACATTTCCATCTTCTGATGTCTGAAGTTCAAGGACTATATTTCTGTTCACCCTAAGGTCCTTCCTCCTCTCTTTGGCAGAGTGTCAGGGACTCCATGACGTAGCACTTTCTCATCAGAAAAATCTCTGCTTGTCAAAACAAATTAGTTTTAAACCATGCTGCAGAAATACCTGTTTCTAGGCAGTGGTGGCAGGAGAAAGAGTCTCAGCTCTAGTTCAGCCCAGGGGGATGCTCTGCGGGAGTAACCAATCTCGGGCTCAGAGCTCTCACTCCACTTGATTTAGGCAAGGGTCTGGACGTGGTCTTTCCTACTCAAGTGAGTCTCTAAACCCCTCTTTCAAGTGCCCATCAGCTAGGCTGGAGGGAGTCTCTCTATTTTGAAGTTATTCCTTTTCGGGTCACCTCTGGCCCCCACTCGAGCAGGGGATTGATCCCCAGGAGCCATCCACGTATTCTCATGCTTCCTTGCTGATTCTTTCTCGTTTGCTTGGTTTTTTGCAGAAAGAAGTAAATAAGAAAGAAAGGTTTTCCTGAATCCCAGTAAGTAAAGGGAAACGTTTGCAGCCCAGGTAAAGTTTTCTGCCAGCTTAGTGCAACTTCCACGCAAAGACAATTTTGAGCAGAGAACCCATGACTTGTGCCCCCACTTTAAGGACCCTTTTACTGTCAAAGTGGCTCAGGGGGTCCTAGAAATGACAGGGATCTGGTCCAAAATGTTTCTGCCTGAATTCCTGTTGCTGGCCACTTGCTAAGGTGGAGGCACGACATAAAAAAATATCAGAAAATGCTGTGGGACTGTTTGTTTGATTACTTCTCCCTTCTCTCCCACTGCACCTCCTTGCCTGATTTCAGATGTTTCTGAAATAACTCACACACACACCCCCCCACTCAGAGGGACCGATGCTTGGGGGGGGGACTGAGCTGGGACCTTTCCTCTTCGTCGGTCAGGCCCTGCGTCAAAACACTCCTGACTCCCAGGAAGTCGGCTCTGCTGAATCCCGAGGCTTGCCAGTGCCAGTCAGCTGCTGTTTGAACTAAGTCCTGACCGCAAAATCAAAAGTGGGTCCAAAGAAAGCTGTAAACAGTGTGCAATGAGCCATTTGAAGGCAGCTGATGCCTCATTTGGGGTGACATGTTGTGGCTGATGAGTGTGGATGATGTGGGGTTTTCGATAAGTGCCTCATCAGTATCCTCATCATGATCGTGTTGCTCAGCCACGGCGTGTGCCCTGACTTGATTGTAATTGCCTGAATCTGCTCCTGCTGCTCAGGAGCGCACAGTAATATGCAATAAAACAGCAAGAAGTGAATGTTAACCATCTGAGTTCTGACATGGCTGCTTGCAGTTCAAGTTTTCCATTAAGGACAAAAAAAAATCTATATAGACACACAAATATGGATATATAATTGCATGTTTAGAATAATTATTGTTTGTATATGTAATAAACTCATTTTATAAATAATGCATGATTGTCATATACAGATACATAGATAGATGTATCTATATATATCTTCCCCCTGACACCTGTATAAATACCATATACAAATGAATATCACATGCTCTTGGTGTGTGGGTAAATAGTAGAGTGATCAAGAGCATCGGGACCATAGTTTGATTCAAATTTTTAGGAACGTAAGCAGAACCTGTAGTTAAATCTATGCATAGTCTTCATAAATCTTAATAACACGTGTGTGTACAGATAAGTAATTGATTTTTAGATGCAGTTAATCTGCTCATGTAAATGTGGGCGTGTGTGTACTTGTGCAGGTGTGTGTGGGGGGGTAAGGTACACATGCATATGTGCTTCATACCGGTAAATTAGTCTTTGGAGAGAGCACAATTTATTTTCACAAATCAGCCAGCTTGGATTAATTCCATAGCACCACTGTCTGGAAAAAAACCCAAACCCTAAACTTTCTGAACCCTGAGTATGACAATAGAAAGTACTGAGAACTTGTGCCCAGAGGAAGCTCTTCAGATCAGAGAATTTTTGTAAAGTGGGAACTGCCTTTACCCTGTTGGGGTCCCAATGCACGAGAGGGGTTCCGAGGTGTCCTGTTCATGCCCATCGGTGGCAATAGAAAGAGCAGGTTTGTTCACGGCTTGTGAAAAAGCAGAATGTAATCAGGACGTGGGCTATGCTCCTTTTTAATAAACAAGTGGCATGGACACAGTTCTTGACTTTAAAAATCTGTTCATCTTTGGTGAGAGGCCAGAAAGGTAATAAACCAAACAGATTACGGTTGTATAGTCGTAATCTGTGGTGTTTCAGAGTCTAATGCTACACTCTTGCAGTCAACAGATTTGGGGTTTCCGTATGCAGCTGTTTTTTTGGCATAGTTTGGGGGACATTTAAATAATAAAATTCACACAGGCAAACTCTGTTTGCATTCATTTACTGCTTCATGGAATGAACTAGCCAGTTTTCTTCATCACCACTGTGTTATTTAAGCATTTCAGTAAAGATGCACAAAAATGTTGGAAGATGTTATTCGCAGCTGCTGTTGCTGCTGAGCACCGTCCTGCGTGCTCTGTGCCTGCGCACGGAGGCTACCGCTGTAAGGTGCAGGTCTGGCTACACCGAGACAGAAAGAGCAGTGTTAAAGTGAAGGCAGAGAAGAGAGAGATTGTTATTTGCAGGTCAAAATCACCAGGGCATAAGATTTTTGAAACCTTTTAAAAATAATTCCCTTTCCCCAGTTCAAGTGAAATTTGCACTGCCTTGGAAATGTCCTTAATATCTTCATTATAGAAAATATATCTGTACAGATTAAACACTCTAAGTCTGACCATTTGAGAGGTAAGACAATCATTATAATTATAAATACTTCTGTTGTCATGTGTGATCAAGTGGATTTGCTGTTGTAGCTTAAATGTATTAACTTTAACCCTTTTTAATTACGGATTTAGCACAATGCTGACGGAGTCCCTCCTAGAATCCCGCATTCACCCTGGGCCTCTCTTTATGCTCAAAATATGTAGACAAATAGAGAGGAATTCCAAGGAGGATAGAAAACATGACTGAGAAGTTGGAAGGATTTGTTTATGAGGAAAGATTAAAAGAATGAAATGGGGAGCTTTAGTTAAATGGGATTAAAAGCAACTAATCTGCCTAGCATTTATAGTTTCAGTGGATGAAAGTCGTTGTTCGTGTTAAATTAACTATGCTTCATTCTCGAAACTTGTATATCAGATAGCTGATTATTGCTTTATTTATTAAAAAATAACTTATACTATCAACAGTTCTGCTTTTTCATCATTTTAAGAAAAGGACCTACATTTGTTCAGCAGAGCAAAGTGATAAAAAAGGGATGGGTTATAGCTGGGGACAAGTATATGGAGTGTTCGGGCAAGGAATGGCATTTCTTGACTTGGTAAATATTGATTCTGACTATCAGGGGAGAGAATTTTTTAAAGGGAACGATAGCTGGGCAAAAGCCCAGATTTCCTCTCAGTAACACCTACAGGTAGTAAAGCAGTTTTTCACAAGGGGTGCTAGGATCTCCACTGCAAGAAACACAGACTACCAGTCTGGATTAAGAACTGGGACAAAATTTAGCACTGAGAGCAACCTGACAGCCTTGATTTATGTAGTTTTGCTCTTGAATCAAATCATCCTTGCACTTGATATTTTCCTTTTTTTTCTTATTTTTTGATATAAAGTATGCATTGCATTCACATGCACACAAACAACTTTAGATGTGATTTATTATTACTGTCAAAAATTATCTTGAGAAAAAATGCATTCTGCATTTTGCCAGGGACTTTCTAGACATTCAGGAAGAGGAATGTGTGTCTTGAGAAGTTTTTATACTGATTTAAATTAACTTAAATGCAACAGCTTTATACAAGCATAAACCAAAATTAATGCAGTGATGAATCAGGTCCCACATCTGGGACCATTCTGAGATCTAAATAGCAAACCACAGAATCTTAAATACAAGGAGTATGCAGCCTGGTGTGAACTGGCTAATTTGTTAACCTGGCAGGATTAATGTATCTTCACAAGAAAAGGTTTCTTAATAAATGGAGGATAAAAATTTCTTTCAGATTGCAGTTTCTACTTAAAACCCATGATGAAAAAAATGTTTTTTTCTCCTTGAAGGTTTGTGTAGCATCAGGATTCCTTTGCATAAAAGAAATACTTCCTAATAATAAGACATAAAGAAGAGTACAAAAAAAACCCCAAACCTGGGATAAATACCTAAGATTCAGAATAAATCAATTGTAAAAGTGATTTTTCTAGCCCTTGTGTTCATAAACAAATGCAGATTTTTTGATCTGTCTTTTTTAAAACTCCTATCTAGTCCCATCTGTGCCAGCTGGGATCACCCAATTCGATACCTCTGGATGCCACTTCTAATTCTGACTTGGTGTTCTGAGCCCATCCAGTATAGAATTGTTGATGCAGCATATCTTGATGAAATACTCGAAGACGTCCTGCCAGATCCAAGCTGGGTTGCAAATTCCTCCTTCCCTCCCACCCTGCAACCCTCCATCCCTGCAACACACATGGTATTACCCACAATTTTGCTTTCCTCTGCCCAAGCAGTATTCCCGAGAGCATGGAAGAAACTCTCCCATGGGTGAGATATGTTCATCAGGCTGCCATCTCTGAAACAAAAGACATTTTGAGATCTCAATTTTGCTTGAGCAAGAATAGCAATGACCAAATAAGGAGTTAATTGTCAGTAACGGGGTATTTAAGGCTGGGCAGGAAGAAGGACATCAGATAAAAATTCGATTTTCCAATAGTAATGTTAGAAGTCATTCACATTTCCTGGCAAGTTGAAAAGGGTATTTGACTCATAAAGACCTTTTTCTTTCTTCAAAAAAGGTGTAAATTTAGAATTGAACTTAGAATTAAAATATTAGCTATTCAGAATTACACACTTTGCACAGCACAAATGCTGGTTGCAAGGAAGAAACGGGCCCGTGCTGCACCTCAGGACACCGTTTGCACAGCTTTTCTCCTGCTCTGGAATGATGCTGCTCAAGCCAACACACAGGAGGATGATTTGTGACCCATCTCCTCCAAACGAGTTTCAAGCTCTCCCATTTTCCAGGTCTTGTTTTATTGTTCAGAGCATAAGCCCATCTGAATCTGAGTCCTTGCCACCATGACACAAGGCATCTCTCACAGCACCAGCAGGGCTGGGTAGGCTCTTTCCATCCTTTTCACACTTTCTGTACAGAGGCCCAAACCTTATGTGTATATTATATCTGCCAGCAACAATCCAGCTCCTTCTCGACGTGTTGCTGGCATGGTCTCCGGGCAGGGGGGCTGCGCCTGGCTCCGAGCAGGGAGCAGAGCTCAGCAGTGCAGAGCAGAAGATAAAGGCAACTGCACTCCAGGTGAGTTTTTCTCTTGCTAAATTATGGTGAGGGAAAGGATTCTTCTTGTCTCACTGCGGCAAATTTTCTGTTTTCAGCCTGAACGCATATCCCAAATATTTCCACGTTCTCAAGACAACTTCAGAGATAAGGGGCTATTTAACTCTGCCAAATCGTGGCGTTTGTTCTACATGATGTATAACTGCCAAATATTTATGAGATTAACATCTGAATTCAAGTATACTTTAGTAGTACAAAGATGTGATTAATCTCACCAGAAAATGATTTTTTTAATGGACGTGACTCCCACTTTCCAGCCAAGATTTAATAGCTGAGTCCTGCAGGGAAGTCTCCATTTACTGAACTTTTATAGCTTTAAAAATATCCCAGGGTACATTTCCTAGCATGAAGCATGGCACAACACAGAATTTAAATGAAATGCTCTGTTCAAAATGAATGAACAAAGTGCATAGTGTCAATCGTTACCCTCGTGCTTTCCTTTTTTTGGCTAAAATCATATTAATGACTGGTGCTGACAATTAACATGGTTCCAATGCTTGGGAGCAGCATTTTTCCTCTTCATCCTGAAGATCTGGAATGGGGGACTAAGAGCCTCCAAGCATGCCTAGGGGTAGCTCCTCAGCCTTCTCCGCTCCCCTGGAGATCCACTGGCATCTCCAGCATGCAGAGAAGAGGCATAGAGGCAGACAGGCTCTCACAGCTCATTTCGAGCCTCCTCAGTCCCAACACACGCAGGGAGACAGGGGACAGTGGCAATGGCGTGGGCCCTTCCCTTCCACCCCACTGTGTGCATCTGCGGTGCCTGCCGAGGTCCAGCTTGACGTGACCCCGACCAGGTGTCCCCAGGGACCTGGGGTTCGAGTACACAAGCTCTGGTAAAAGCTCCTGGGCTGAAGAAGCCAGTCATTGGGGCTTCCCATGAACCTCTCCCAGTTTGGTTTTAAACCAATGTACTCTTCCTCTTTTGCAGCATTGTCCTCCAGATCAGCACGCAGCTCCCGAGCCACCTAGCAGAAGGCAGAGGCCAATTTGCATGTCAGTGCTTTTGCAGGCAGAGGAATGTAAATAGAACAACAGAATTGTCTCAAATTCCAAATCCTGCCACCTTCTGCAATTTCTTCGCACAGTTAAGTAAACTACAAAAAAATAAACAAATTGGTTGTTATTATGGGAAGAAAACCCAAACACACCAGAGCATACGTAACATGTTTCATCCCTAGTGATGGTGAGGACAGTTGGTGGTCAGCCAAATTGCCTTCCATGTGCAACCAAGAGCTCAGACTATGAATCTGATATAAGTAGCTGGGTGTGCAATAACTGCAGAATCAGCATCTTGTTTTGAAAGGACTCCTGCAAATCTTGCAGGAACATTTCAGTACTAGATGGTGTTGCTATGGGCACCAGAAGGAAGCTTAATATAAGAGAAACTGTCTTAGGAATTCATGGGGGATGGGTGTAAACAAAATACGTATGTAGGAACCGGAATGTTCCTGGCACTAAACAGCAAATGGCATTTTGCAGTTTTTAGTGTTCTGCTAATAATGTTTTAGCATAGGTCTTTTCAGAGGGAAAATACAAGCTGGTACCTTTTTTCAAGTTGCCTAAAGTGAAAGACAGGTAAATAGATAATGAAGTTCTATGAAGTATATCTGCATCCCGTGTAGCAATACGCATAAGGAAATCGGGATGCTCCAGATAGATATAATTTCTCTTCAAAAACAGATGTTAAAAACAGGAAGGGAAATAGAAGCAGTTCACTCTAAAATTCAGGAATAAGGATCCCACACTGCTTCTGGGTACAGATCAAATTTTAGGCAAAAATCGCGTTGGCAAGGGACAGCCGGATGATTTAATCCATGGCCAGATTTCTCTCATTCTGTCTGTCTCTCCACCCAAGTGGATGAAAAGAAAGAAAAAGTAACCAGTGCAGAATAACTGCAAGTATATCTCAAGACAGACAAAGAGAATGCAAAATTAAATTCTTGATGTGAAAAGGATGGGACAATGAGCCCCTCTCCCCAAGATACCTTCAGAGAGGATTCCATTTCAGCGCTTTCTTTCTTGCTTACTTGCATTATTTTTCATTGACGTGTCCCAAAGAAAGCCTGAAAGCCTTTTATTATTTCTTATTTTCTTTTTCTTTTTAGTATGTGGTATAAGTTCTTTTTTATATATATTATTTTCCTGCCGATGTTAAAGCAGTTCCCATTTTTCTAGTTTGTTTCTGACACCTAGCTGTGATCAACAATGCTTCCCACTGAATCACTTCTTTCATCTATTCAGCTTCTGTTATTTCCCTTATCTCCTCTCCCTCCTACACCAGCTTACCTCTCATTAACCCTCAGGGTTCCAAACATATTGTATCTCTCCCAAAGATACATATTTTTATTCAGACGTAAGTAATTTTTGCTCGCTAGCCTCAGTTTCCATAATTTCCTAATAGAATAGCTGTGTGTAGTACATGCTCTTTATGGCACGGTGAACAATAAACCCAGACATTAATTTATACTTGTGCATTGTACACTGTTCCACTTCACCTCTTTCTCCCTCTGAACTGATAGTCACATAAAAACTCATTTTTCTATCACGCAGGAAATACAGTTCAACCCACATGTAAAAATCTGCTTGGCTAGCAATTTTGTTTGGCCAACAAAACTATTATTTTCTAAGAGTCACTTTAACCCATCACGATATATTTAAAATCACGTTTTAACTTTCTAAAGTAGTGGTAGTGATACATCAAGCTACATTTCTGCTAGTATAAAATATTCAGGGAGTTTCTAGGAAATAAGCTCTCTCTTACGTATACCAATGTATTTATGGCTCATTTTCAGACATACAACTGCCTTTACTTTTCGGAGATGAAAAATATGCGAAACCCAAGAGATTTAACTCCTGAGTTTTAGCTATAACTTTTGTGATTGAAACTGGTGAAAGCAGCTGGAAATACATCCAGCTATTCATGTAAACTCCCCTTTCTGCTAACCCTCCAATTAATTGTGTAACCCAGCTTCAATCCTGAAGTCCTTTCCCAGCTAAAATTTATATAAAGTTTTTGCAAATGTGTGTTGTGTAGCATGAGGTGAGATCATCTGTTCAGAAACACACAGAGAAAGCTCATTGCTCATCCTGGTAAAAAACATACCTGTGTCAATAAGCTCACGCAGGCATCTATATTTACGAAAAATTAAGGTAATATACGAGAGATTATGTAAATAACTTCAGAATTCATCGTGGGTGTAAAAAGAAGACATATATTGGAAAACACATTTGTTCTTTGCTACTTCAAGCGTTGTTAACATTTGCTATAAACGAGCTTATTTAACACTCATGAAAAGATCTGCTTCGATAATATATTAATAGGCATGTTTATTTGAGTCAGGTGAAAGACGTTGTGTATTATATTAAAGGTACTAAACTGTGTGAATGGATTCATCTGTCTCAACCTAAAAACTAACAGCTGGATCTTATCTGATGTTTATAAAACACACATGATTTTTTCTTTTTTAATTTGGGCAAATTTTCTCCTGTTTTTTTAATGTAAATAATGCTTATCACTTAACTGTATAAAGTATCTTTTACCAAAAAAAACTCTTAGAAAAATGAATATATCTTTCATCTTTTTAAATGAAATGTTTATACTGGTTTATGGTAAACTTTCTCAAAATGCAGTAAGATTCTAGCACAATTCAACGCAGTCTTTTGAGCAAAAGCAAATTACACCCAAGAACAATCTTATAGACATAAAAAATAACTGGCATCACTAATAATTTCAAGTTTGTGCCAGGAGCAAAATAAATATTTAAGTTACGTTGTGTGCAAGTAGTCCTTGCTAACTTAATCCTCAGACACACTCAGTTCTGTATAAATTAATTTCTCCTTCATCCTGTATTTATTACTTCATAGGGTTGATTTTTTATTACCTAGGAACTTATTGCTGCATCAAAGGTTTAATTGAGCTCCTTTTAAAGTGTCATGATTGTCACCATAAAATCATGCATCCGCAGTAAGGGCATCTATAGAGAACTTAGCGATTTAAATTTCACTTAGAAAAAAAAGCCTTATACTTTCCTGCAGGTTCTGAATGCAGATTTACTATAAAATAAGTGAATAATAATACCAGGTTATTTTGGAAAGTGTTCTTTCATGCAATCCCTGCATTTAGCACAATCCCAAAATGGCAGCCCAACAGGTGGTCCTTTCACAGCCTTCAGCCCAAACAATCGGAACAAAAAGGACACCAAGAATCGAATGTTCTTCAGGATTTAAAAAGCTGTTCACTTCCCTTTGTTCATTTTCAGATTTAGCCATGTTCATTATTGTTGAGCCACAAATGCAGGACATTCTTTTTTGACATTTTGCCATAAATAGACACTGACTGAGGCTGACTAGCCAGCTAGCTGCTTTGTCACATGCAAGCGGAAACTACTTCTGCACAAAGCCAATGCATTCCTGGTGCCTCAATGGCCCCGGCAAGCACCAGTTGTGACATGCTGCAAATCTGGCAAAGTCTAGGTTAACAAAAGTATGGGTGACAAAGGCTGGAGTTTCTCTTCCTATATTTTATTCCACAGTAAGTATTTAATTCTGGCCTAATGAATTTGCCTGGAAGACTGGGTGTCACGTTGACAGGCTCTTGAATGTCTGAAAATATACTTCGGCATTGTGGGCTCTCTTTGGAGGTTAGTTAACCGGTAATGATGGACTTCAGAGGCGAAATCTACGATGAAATACTTGTTTCTTGGTATTTTAAAAGTTGTGAAAGTTCCTCGTTACAGTGATCTCAGTCTCAACATACGTAACAAAAGATGGGCCCAGTCCTATGAGTCTTTAATGATGCGAGGAGCCTTTACAGCCGCCCTCACTGCGCTGCAAGGAATTACTCACACAAGTAATGGGCACCGAGGCACGGATCAAGCTTTCTCCCCTCATGCGTATGAATAAAGGTGTAGAACATGTGTTTTGTAGAAAAGGCAGACCTATCACGGTACCTCACTGCTCAAGTATAGTAAATGAATTTATCTTCAAAATTTTTAATTTACCAAATTTACCAAGTCAAATCCTCTTCTGCTACTGTATGTTTTCAATGTAGCGCACACAGCTTTTTCTTCTTTCCCTTTGTTTGCTTTTTTTTGACATCGCCAGCCAATTTCAAAACTTCCAGGCTCTCCCACTGTTATTACTTTGGGGATTTTCCAACTTTCATGCAAGTCCAGGGCTCCTGATGCCTGCCGGGGTGTGAATGAGACCCATGTTTGTAGGCAGTCCTGGTGTGCGGGATGAGGGTTTGAAACTAGACCCTCATTAACCTGTTAGATTGAAATTAAACCCTGTTAACCTCTTACTTTCAGCATTCAATTTTTGGTAGAAAACCTGGCTTGCTTCAAACTGTCTTATGAAGAGATATGTTGTAGATATCAATAAAAGATCAATGCATTTTAATTTCAAAACATCTGTGTTCAGAATTGCTTATAACTGTAAAAGAGATATTTGATCACTGCTGGTAACAATTCCTGCACAAGGAAACACGTGTCCCTCAAGTCTTACTGCTGCCAAAGGCAACAGCACGGTCTAGAAGAAAACAACCTTCAGGTACAGACATAGTCTTAGTCTTGCCCATGTTAGTAAGGTAGCAGCTGTGCTGAGCAGTGAACTTCTCTTCAGTTCAAAAACTTGAAATCAGTAACGAAAAAACTGTGTTAAATAGGTGATTCAGTGAAGCCAATGTTCAGTGGTGCTTCCTATCCCAATGTTTGTTCCATGGTTTACCTGAGCCCATTGTATGTGGAGGAACCAGTTTACAAATGGACGAAAGGGCAAAAGCCAAGACCTGCAGTTGAGACCCTGAAGATACTTGGGCAAACTCCTTCACTGCGTGTCTCCCCTTCCAGGCTCCTGAACCCACTGCGATGTTTCCCTTGCAAACCTTCACGGAGGGCTGTGAGTCCTCGTGGTGTTCCTCCAAAGGAGGAGGCTCCTGCCTTTTTTCTTGTAGCAGCAAAAGTAAAATTGTTCAACTTTTTAATATATGAATGTAAGATCCATAACTCTCATAGATATCAGGAGGAATCAGTTAGTAAAATGTTTAGGCAACCACCAGCCAAAATGATTACTGGGTACTAATCAATGAGCACATGCTGTTAGAGGATTTTGGCTTACTTCAACCACAAAGTACACACAGGACAGAAAAGTCAGCTTGTAATAAAAGGGTACAATGACACAGAAGTGTTATATCAAGACATCTTTCACAAAGAAAAGCACTTACACAAAACACCTGCATACATTTTTGCAAGCTGAAGTCTAAGTTTCAAATTAAAACTCTGGGGAAAAAAAATCATTCTGTTTCTGTGGCAGTGCTGACGTAAGGGAAGAAAAGCTGGAGTCACAGGACACAGAGAAACTTCACTGGAATAAATCAAACAGTACTGAAAGTCAGTTAATGCAGAGGTGGAAGCAGGGAAGCATCCAGCTTTACCTCTCTCCAGACAGCAATAAGTCTCTTGCAAATTTAGCTGTCAGAAATGATTGCTTTGTTTTCGACAAGTGGCATTACTTCCTCTTATACTAGAATTAAAATTGATTGAAATTGATTCATGACTTTTCAATATTTCCTACACCCTCTCATTCCTTTCAATTTGAAAACATTATTTCAGTGAAATAAACACTGATATAAACAGCATATATATATGGTTTTGGGTTTCTTTTTTTTTTCTTTGAGACATTTAAATATTAAGATGAGAGAATGGTAAAACTAGTGGGTTTGTGACTGGATAGTAATTCATTTCTCACTAAAGAAATACTTTCAGAAATTATGTCTTCCTAAGGCAATGAGGTTTTTAAAATTTGTTTTTGCTGATTCTTCTGGAGGAAAAAAAACCTACAAACTCTCAAGCAGCCATACAGAGAGGTTCAAAGAGCAAAAGTTTTGTTACGCTGCTTGGACGGGTTTCCCATTTGAAGTCTTGCTCCTGCTTTCCGATGCACCTGGATGAAGGGTAGGGAGCAGGCGGTGATGCCAAGCGCTGGGGCTGGCCCGGCAGCGGGGCCAAGGGGGACGAGGAAGCTGCACTGGGCAGGGACCCACGGAGGAAGGCAGAGCCTGGTGAAAGTGCGCTGACGGTGGAAGGAGCTCGTGAGGACATTTCATGGTGAAACTGCCTGCAGCGTAGCTCTGCTTGAACTTCTTCAGCTTCAGCAGCTGTAAAGCTGTGTTTGTTCAGATTCAGCTGCAGGAGCAGTTTGCCTGAAGTCTTGCAGCAGCGGAATACAGTATAGTTCAGGCATCTTTACTCTGTAGCATTATTAAAACAAGATCCTGTTAGAAAGTCTGCTTATTCTTGTCCCAGATACAACATGTGACAGCACAATTTTAAGTGCAGGACCCAAACACATCCTGAACATTCCCTGATGTATCATGACAGCAACCTTGTAAGACAGCCAGTCTTTATGATCCCCATTTACCTACAGGCAACTGATGGATAAGGCATGGAAAGATCAAATGATTTGCACAGAGCTTCGCCATTAACTCGTGGATGTGGCAGGCACGGGACCAGTCCCTGCTAAATCTCAGCAGAGAACTGTAACCATGAGAACATCCTTTCCCCCAGAACACAGAAGTTGGTATTTAGTCTAATTGAATTATTTCTTTTTCAGTGTTTCTACTCCCTTGTATTTCATGCCTTTTCTGACTTCTGGTCAACTGCAGAACTCCACATGAAACCAGGGTGCCTTGCTGTAAAACAGAGACCTGCGTGTCACCCTTCTACAGACCCGCTGGCAGCAGTCCAAGGAATTCCCTTCTCCCAGTGGGCTTTTTCACCTGTTCCAAGCAGTGAATGATGAGAAGGTCACCAAAAGCATGGCAGTAACCTGAGCAAGGGAGAGCAGGTGGGAAAGGTAGCAGCGATTGCATAGCTTCATTGTCAAAAATGGGAGAGGCTGAAATAAATACAGAGCAGCTGGAGTCATAGGGAACATGCTGGGATATGGTGAGGAGTGTTGGACTGTGGAAGGACAGTAGAGTTTCTTCCTTGCCAGGAAGGTATGCTATGTTTTTGGTGATTAGTACCTGGTACACCTGTTTTTCTAACTCTTGCTGTAGTAAATCTGTTCCCTCAGCAGAAGGCAAGCAGGCAAATTCACTCTTGTCACACAGCAGTCTCTGGGTGACTGACAAATTGAATTGAAAGGATATAGCAAATATTTTGTAATTCATAAGATTTGTGGAGTTACAAAAATTATCATAACAGTCTCCCTAAAAACTAGACTGTGAAGCAAATTCCTTCCTTAGATAATCCTCCAAGAGCCCTGAACCCTGGTTATAAGGCACAACATTGATATTAACTGAGAGAAAACCAGTTCCTGAAGCCTGTAGCTATTGCAGGCAGAATCACGGGGCTCTGTGTCGCCAGGAGTCAGAAACACCTTTTGCACTGAGGTGTTCTGAGGGATTAATAGTCTGGTTTTCTTCTGCATGGAAACAGCTCTCCTCTATGCAGTTACTGACCTGATACCCTTTAGACTTCTTGGTGTCTACGTAACCTTCAGCAGCAGCAGCCTTTCGGAGTCACATAACCAGAATTGGTTCCTTCCTCTCCTGTCAAACTGCTTTTTTCTTTGTTTTCATCTCATCTGTGCTAACAACCCTTCTCTGTCACATCCTGCAAGGTCAATCTCTGACACTTTCCTTTGGCCCATCTTCTATCACCCTGGTCTCTTCTCTGCCTTCACAGCTATCTGTACTGGGTAAGTGTCTTCTCTCCTGCAGCTCCACCACCTGGAACAACCTTATTTTGTCTCTTGTTGGCTCTGTCTTGTTTCAAATTGCATTTGAAATAGCTTTTCACCTTTGCTGTACCTATTTTTCTCATTCTTCACTGCTCACTTGCCTTGTAATTGCATTAGAGGCACTCTTTGGCAAAGCTAAAAGACAAGTCCAGATACACAAATGTTATCGTATTGTATTACAGTGGAATTCACAGGCCAGAATAGTTTGTTGTTTGATGTGTTACTGTTGTAAAACCAAAGCAGAGATGAAACGCTCCCTTTAAGTGTGGGTTTTGAACTGATGCTTCCTTCAACCTGTGCTGGAGGGTGTATGAGTACTGTTTCTCCATGGGCAAGAAGCAATGAGCATCAGCAACTTTTACCATACTGATTTTTAAATACTCCAAAATATCTTCATTTTGCAGTGGTTTTCCTCCTTTGCTGTTTGAGACACATAATAATGAAGAATTGTGAGCTGTTCACACTAAAGAAGCATCTCTCATCCCCACAATGTAAGAAATGTTTTTGTCATAAGCTATTGCAACATGTCAGCTGCACTGAGGAATTCCTGTAGTTGGCTGTCTCGTGTTAGCTGTGGTAGACAACTCCAGCAAGCATGACACTTCTTGTTGCACCCTGTAACTGAAGTTACAGGCAGTAAAATCTGCTTAGCTGTGTCATCTGAACAGGCTGCCTTCCTGCAACAGTCGTTTAGTCTGTTTTAAACAGAAGGCTCTTTCTGCCCTCCTCCCCCATTTTATGATGCTATTATTGGGTGACATCAAATTCTGAAAAATTGATGCATATGTGAAGGCAAGAATCCATACATTTTCTTTCCTTCACTAGTTTTGTGCAAAGGCTGTAGCTCAGGATTTGAGCTTGTTGACACTACACACCCTCTTGGCCAGAGAAGCATCTGGTTAGTAAAACTCCGTGCTAGTTTTCTTCAGATTTATTAGTGGTGGCTGTTGTGGCTGATCACAAAATGAATTGCCTGTGTGGTGATCAAGCAAAGTGACTGGCGTGCTTAAGTAGACATCTACTGTGTGATGTGTACAAAATTACTGGCATGAAAGTTTACCTCTCGTTACTGCACTACATCTTGCTTAGTGGTGTGCTGCGTGTATGGAACCTTGCTTGACATACAGGTTCCATACATGCAGCTCCGACTACTCATCCCAGAGGTGGGACTGCTGGGTAATTAAGGGCACTTTCTGCATTCTTTGAATGATTTCAATGATTCAAGGTCTGGCATTGATAGCCATTCTTCTGTCTAAAGACAAGTACAGCGCAGCTTATTCAACCTACTCCTCATACGCCCAAAAGACTCAGAAACGAAACAGAGCAAGAGCTAGCTTTACAGGCCACTGCTTGGGGAAGACTTGTTCATGCTTCACAGCATGCGAGGAGACTCTTTGGTGGAAAACACCTAGCTAGCTTCTGTTCGTTTTGACAACTTGAAGGGAAGCAGGAGAGTCTCCACAAATGCAAAATTCTGTGTGTATAAACTGTGTATAAAACAATGCAGCATACGCATGTACAGCTGTATGAGCGACTATGTATAGACTTACTAGAACTATCACAGGACAGGCTACAGAGGCATAGCTTTTATGCTCTCAAAATTGTCAGTAGGGGAATAATTCTAGTTTTGAGCCAAATAAGTTGTGACAATTGATTTAGCCTGGCTGTTGCTATAAAAATTCATAATAACAGAGCATATTGTAGAACCGGTAAAATAGGTCATAATTAAGAACTCTTATTATATTTATGTATAAACAACTTATTTGTATTCATAGTGGATTGTCTCCACAAATCTATTCTTGTCTCAGAGCGAAATAGAAATTTCATGTCATTGTTATGTTTAGGTGAACATCACACTCTTATATTCCCCTCTGTTTGGCCTTGAATAAAAATCAGAGCAACAGTAATATAAATGGCATGAAAGTAGTCATGAACAGTAGCCCATCTGTACTGGACAGAATTCTACAAATCAATTAGATGGTCATAAAAAGCTAAACAGATGTGAATGAATCAACTGTGGAAATAAAATGGATTGAACTCTTACATTTATTGTTCATGTATAACCCTTTTAATAACCAAGATGGGTAAATTACACTAATTAACCTTTAAAAATTTAGATGATTTCTAAATAATAGCTTCAAACAATGCCTATTCTTTTCATTGTTACTTCTAAGTGTTTTGTCCATGACAAGGCAGTTTCATTAGAAGATCTACAGAGACAGTAGTTTAAATGTGTTTTTTCTTTTTTCTTCTTTCTCTATCATTACTCTTTCTACAGTACATACTCCCACCTCTCTCTATCAGGTAGCCCTTGAAGTCAGAAGAAATCAAATCCACATATTCTGGGAAGCAATGACAAGAAAACTCATCTGCTGGAGACCACTTGAGTTGGGTCTCACTGCTCTTGGGTGGGATAGATTAGTTGCCAGGAGAGCAAATCCTATTCCTACCCCCCAAGAAGACGTTACCTGGGCTAGAGCAGTGCTGCAGCAAAGGCAGTGTGTAGCTCAATGCTCCTGGACAGGTTGCCTGGATCCTCAGCAACCCGCAGGGCCGCGCATCGTTTTCATCCACTTTCTGCCATGCTTTGAGGTAGCAAGCAATTGTGAGAGGATTATACAGGTTCATGTTACAGGACAGCTGAAATCAGGGTAGAGAGATTCCTATGGCTACAGAAGCCTGAAGTACTCAGCAAGTCTTCAGCAGAAAGAGTTAGGGGAAGCACTTGCTTTTATGGAGGAAGGGAAATGGTATCTGTAAGGGAATCTTTCTGGAGACTTTTTTTTTCCCTCTTCAAAGCCCCCTCTCCATGTTTTCATTCAGCAGAGAATGGTTCAGCATCTGTTACTATAGAAAATGTTTTGTTTGTTCTCACTGGTGCAAATGACTTTTAACTCATCAATCAAAAATCTATTTTCATTCAGTATTTTGACTACTTCTCCTTCAAATAATGTATTTTTGGCATTCCGGGGTTAAAAATTCCCAGTGGTGTTGTAAATTCTTAATTAGAACAAAAGAGATAACTTATGGTATATTTAAAAAAAATAAATAAAAAATCCAGCACTGATCACAATACATTGGGTAGAATAGTGAATGGTTTGAGTTTCCTAAATTACTGATATTACCTGCTGATATGAGGGCTGTTCAAAAGGGCACTTCAGTTTTGGGTTTATTTATTAAAATCCTGCACTCAACTGTAAGAAATTAGCCTCCTAGAGATGAATCGCTCCCTACTCAGGGGAGCCTGAAGCAAAGAAACTGATCATGCACACATTGCAGAACTGCAGAGTAACACGAGCTCCAATGTTTTACTCATCTCTCACGCAAGGTGCAAAACAGCAATATGAAGCATTGCCAAGGGAGACGCATGTTCTTGGCTTAAAAGTGATGCTCTTAGACAACTTCCTCAAATAATTCATGCCAAATCTACAGTGCTGTACAATTATCTTTTTTTTAATCTTGTAACCAGAAGCCCTGAATAACGGAGGTGAAGGGTGAAACATGGGCTGTTAGACTCTGGCAAAACCTGGAAAGATTTCTAGATCAGCTTTCAGGTAAGCATAAATATGGAGACAGAACGTCTCATTTCATCTGTGGAAATTTATGTGTTGCAGCTGGGATGCAAGTCTGCCTTGGCTTCTTGCAGTGGAAACCAAGCTATGCTTTCAGTTCTTGGTTGGTTACAGAGATTTTAAGCATTTCCTTCAAAGCATGCATCTTGAAAACATCAGGGCAGAAGAGGTGCACCTCAAGTAAGAGCCTTGGTAGCCTGGAATGCTTTGCAATCTCTCTTCAGCAGCACATACCGTGGTCATTCTCTTTTTTCCGGCCAGTTTCCAGCAGAATAAGCTTGTTGGTGTTGGTAATGTGGAATAGCTGTTCAACAATGTTAAACCTGTTCCGGTAAGTTAATTAAGGAATGTCATTCCTAATTTCCTGCAATTTTAATATAGATTGGACACGTGCGGGAAGGTTCACAGAATTTCATCTGAACCTTGTGATACATCATCCTGCAGCGGGTTGCAGTTATGTTCAGTGCAAGAACCCCTTAACAGGGAAACTTTGCACACCAAATTACCATTGTGTAACCCAAATCCATGTTTTTTATCTACCAACAAGTAGATAAGGGGTTCACATTGTCTGAAGAGAATTGCTTTTCTCACTCTTGTGTGACTCCAGTACCAAACCCCAGAATCCAGCTGTGGCATTCATGCACAACTGACGCCAACAGGATTTCCACTGCTGTCTGGGGGAGCAGGGGTGGGTAGTGGTGGTGGGACCTTCTCTCAGATGTCCACATTGAAGGTGAGATAGACTGTTAATCAACAGCACACTTGCTTGTGAGGCTAAATCAATGAAGAATCTGCTCTACATTTACCATTTTTACAGCAGTGTGTTTGCTCATGTACTGAGGTACCATCCTACAACAAAACCAGAAGCAAATTTTCCCAAATTGCTTGCAAATCAAAGAGCTCTGGAGCAAAAGCCAGGCAGAATGCTTGCTGCTGTTCTCGCCACGCTGCTGACAAACTGCAGGCAGTAGAGGTGTTTCCACAAAAGTGCTAACATCCTTTCACAGGCAAACCTTTAACATGACTGGGTTATGTATGCTGGAGAATGGTGAACTGGATCACGTAAGCAACCTACAAAAATGCTTCTGTATAGTTTTATCTATTTCGTAAATTCTCTGGAGTGAACTTGCATATCTAAACCACTCCTTTGTCCAGTTCAGATTCAAACCTGGCCTTTTGCCCAGTGAGAAATGTTGCTGTACTAAGCACCAGCCACAGCTGTGCTTCTCGTTACACAGGCTCCTGGATGCCAGGAGGAGCCTGAGAGGAAAACGTATGAGGGAAGGTACCCTCGGCCTTACATTGTACTGCTACCTCTAGCTGGAAGCAGAGAAGGAAAAGATGTTTAACAAAGATACAAAGTTCTCAAGAACACTTTGGTGTGTCCTTCTGGAGAAAACGGAATATAGATCAGCCCAACATCAGTACAAAGGTCTTGGTCAAGGTGTTGAGACATGCCAACAACATAGTAAACACTTCCTCTGCTTTTGCTTCCTTTGCGGTTGGTTACCTCTCAGACTTCAGCTGCTGCAGCTCTGCCTATCAGCAAGCACTGTCGTGTTTCAGGTCCAGAGAAAAAACCAGCATAATTGGTAGTTCTGGAAAATAGATAGCGTGAGAGGTCTACACTGCATCCCCTTTATTATGGAGGTGTGGTAGAGGGGGTAGCTCATCTCTTTCTGCAGTAATAGTCCTTAAAGTGGAAGTCAGTTGTAGAAGGTAAAGCCCAGAGAGATAAAAGGCAAGCAAAGGTAAACTGATAAGACTAGTAGTGTTGAATACCAGAACAACATCCTCTTCCCCGGTCCCTCTATGCATAAAAGTCATATAGCAGAGGAAGGGAAACTTCCAACAGCTTGGCAGCCCTCTGAAATCTGCAATTACTTCTAACGTGCAACTCATAGCAGAGAGTATCTTTCCAATTAATTTCTACAGGACAGGCACATTGGCATTAAACGTACAAGAAGTCAACAACTTGAAACCAAAGAATGGCAAAGGTCTAATAACAAAGCAAGATGAATACCTTGACTTTTCTCAAGTGTATCTGTAGCACTTATTTGATAAAGTATATAGTGGTAATAAATTACCATTCAGAGTACTTCTGCTGTTGTCTCCTTAGCTATTGTCTGGCTATAATGCATCTTCATTATGCTTTCAACCCTTAACTGCTATGTTGCTGCCATCTTGAGAAAGAGGAGGAGAATCCCATGGCAAAAGATCTTTCAAGTAGCAGGCAATTCACTACAGAAAAAGCCACTCTGAAACTCCTAATGCAGTCTTTTTGTAACCAGCCTCCCTTGCTGAAATCAGCAATGTTTGCAATTTATTCTAAGAACTGACCCCAGATGAGGATTGAAGGGTTTTTTTTTCTGTATATACATACACATACACTTGTTTTAATGTAAACTACTGACAAATAATTCAACATTAGACAAATCTTTCAGACCTACCTATCTGCCACAGGTCAATTTCTTCTAGGTCTTCACTCCAGAAATTTACAGAGAAAATTGCATAGTGGAAATGCAGTAGACTTAGCCAGCATGTCCCACCAGTACTTGAATTACAATGCACGTGAGTAGAGGCTACTGCTCTGTAAAAGCTAAATCCCTGGGGTCATCCTTCCTGTTTCCAGTTGTAACAGCTACCTTCCACTTCTCAAGTACTACTGTGTGAAGTGTGTGGCGCCAGGCACCGTTATACCCACATCACACTCATTTGAGTTATGGCTCGTGGGACACAGCACAAAAAAAAAAAGTTTTGTAGACAAGTTTATCTACTTGAGGTAAAAGTTGCAGCTTACTGTGCTGCTTCACCAAAATACCCCTCATAATATGAGCTGTTAGGATTTTCAACAGCAGCAACACTTCGCACAACGAAAGCAAGTCTCTGTAGGATACTGTACTGATATGTAGCACACAATCTGAGTAACGGTCCTACACACAGGCAGGTCACAGTCTTCAACTGCAAAAGTACCTCTTTATATCCAGTGCTGTATTTGAGGCACTCACAACTGCTTGGGTTAATCTCTTCCTGGGTAGACACTAAGCATCTGAACAAGTAACTGTCACACTGTCTTCTCTCCCGGAGCTAGGACCAGAGCTCAACTTTGTCTCCAACCTTTGCTGGGGCACCTTCAGAGAAGCACTAGGTACAGCTGCTACACAAATGTTAGTCTAGGTAAAAACAGAATCACAGGAAATGCCTGCTATTCTTCAAAATGCAAGACCGTGTCCAGTCACTACTGTCCATAACACCTGTCACAGACTGATACAGGGACATCGACAGTACGATTGCTGTAAGCAGAGCAGTTAACGTAAAATACTCCCTCTGTAACAGCTGCTTTTCTTCTAAGCTGGAATAAAGACAGAGACAGCAAATACACAAAAGAACTGGTATAAATAGAAAATGGTTTATTTAAAAAAACCAAAACAAACAAAATCACACTTCAGTGAGTGGCAAAATGTTTCACATTAATTTAAACTACGCACCCAGCATCCATGCTTCAGAATCATGTAAGCATGCACGTAGAAGGAAAGGAAGCTGATGCCTGCTGACATGCTCCTCACCCCCCCCCCTGCAGTCTTTAGAATATATGAAGTTTGTTAGCAAAGTATGAAGTTTGAATTCCTACAGGACACTGAAGAATTGAAGAACAGGTGCCTCTATTTACATACACAGGATTTCCATAACCATCTTTCAAACAGAAATGCATTTTGCTGCATTTCTAACAGCTGTGAAATCAGTGACAAATATGGAAAAAAATGCAGGTAAGCATGCATACTGCAAGGGTTTCTGTAATTTTTTTTCCCAAGACAGTTTACTTAGGAAGAAGTATTTAAATTTATTTCACAAGTCTATGCAGATTACTTACACAAAAAGTATTCAAAAGACATTTTAATATTCAATGATCGAGAATTGCATGTAAAATGTAGCTTTTGTATGCACACACGAACAATGCTGCAATCCTCCTTTATAACAGAAGGGAATGGATTACTAGAATGCTATTCCTGAAACATTCTTCATTTTAAAGGAACTATTTCATTAATAAGACTGTTTTTAAATGAGTTCTTCTGAAAGAAAGCTTTCAAGATCATCCAAAAGGATCTTCTATGCATGCTTTGCTTTCTTTGCTAAAGTCATCCCCGACAAACACTACTCAGGTCTACGGTTTACATATATGTAAGGCGTGATGAGGATTCTGAAAAGACTTTTCTTTCCCCCCCCCCCTCATCGAAGAAGCCGCTCAGCCTCCTTGGACTTACTTTCTTTTGTTTTCCTCAGTAATGCCTGTTTTATAGCATTGATCTTTTCATCAAGTTCAGCCAATGAATAGTTCTGCTAAAAGAACAAAATAAAAACCAGAATCATTTACATCTTGTAACTGCTAGAGAAGTGGCCTAGCACTTGATACTTGAGGTCACTGCATATCACACTAAATGATCGAAATGCTTTTGCAGAATTGTCTGAATCTAGTCTATGGCTATTTAAACTTGAAAGAAAAAGAATGTAAACAGAAGAAACTGACAGTCCTAATCATGGATCAACACATAGATATCCACGCTATTTCCATTAGATGCTTGTTTAGCCTGTTCGTAAAAAACCAGAAATCTTCTGATGTTAAAACATTGGACGAGACTATCTAGACCCTGTAGAACCTGGCTTCACAACTGAAGGGTTTTCTCCTATTGCCCAACACCAATCTCCTCTATGCCCACTTAACATGACAATTTCTTCTGATCTCTTCTTACACAAAGAACAGGTCATCATCCTTTTTTCAAAAATATGTCACGCGATTAATGCATTCCCTTACATGATGGTGTTGTGAAAATGGCAAGTCTTACTGACTTAAGGTAATATCTGCTATAATGCTATAATGTCAGGTCTTTCTGCAACACTTTTGCCAAGCCAGCCTTTTCTACTTCTATTGTCTTTTCATAAACCAATAAAGCAAATTAAAAAAAAACTTAAAAAAAAAAAAAATAATCAAGAAAAACCACCATGCCACAAAACACAATCAGAAGACATTACTAGGAAGCTGATCGGAATTCACAAATTGCTTGTTACGCCCAGCTTGATTAACATCCTTACAGATTAATTTATTTATCCTTCTAACTGGTGAAAACACTAACCAACCTACCCTAGTACAGACTCTTAGAAGACTCACTTCATTGTGACACCCATTAACTTTCTTTCTCCTTCCCCCTCTCTTCTTTGCAAGCAAGCTATCCAATACTGATGCAGCTATTTCTGAGAAGTTAGATATCTGCTTGGTAGAACTTCTGATTACTTTTCACTCAGAACATTCTAAACTTAAGGTAAACAAAAGTTAACAGCACTTACGTGGGGAGGTTGAACCTTTCTCCTCTTGCCAGAACAGTTCTAAAGAAAAGATATAATCAAAACAGACTTAATGTTGCACTGACAGACAAGTAATTCTGTAACAATGTTGACAAGAGTCTTTGAAGTACAGAAAGAACACTGACTGTTATTCCATGGATTAAAGAAATCTCTTTTATAATTAAGTGTACTTTGGATCACAAGAAATAATACTGGAGAGCAGTCAGAAGCTGTTGAAGCTTCTCCATGCTTGGCAGCCAACAACTATCAACTTAACTATCAACTTCCTTCAGACAAAACCAAGATCAATATCCAGCTTTTGAAACTGTCAGTATTTTTCTCACTAAAATTTTCTGGTATCCACACCGATATTTATGCAAAACTTTAGACAAAAAGAATGCTAATTACTGCACAACGCTACTATTGCCACCATCACAAATTTTTCCCAGATCCCTATTCTAGAGAAGATCCTAAAGAACTTTCTGCAGAAATTTCAGATTATGTAAAGCATATGTTTTAACTTCTGGTTTCCAAGAACTTGAAGGAATAGCCTCACAAATAAAGGACTCCATTGGTCTCCAACACAAACAAAAAAATGAAACAAAAAATTTATAATATGGCTATTGATTTTTAATGGCTGACTCTTCTTTGGCTGGTCTCAAGGGAGAACATATAAATTAAAATATGATCAACTGTCAAAGAGACATTCTTACTGTCGCGTGGGGAAAGAAGAGCAAGGTAACAGACATGAAATTTCTACAGCCAAGCAAAGCCTCATGTAACAACAACTAATGCTCTCTTTGTCCTAACCTCCTTCGGTGAATGAAGGCTAAGGTTTACCAGAACGCTGCCTGAAGACTAGCAACAAAGAAACCAAAGTCACAGAATCGCACAAAACAATTTTTAAAGAGGTTACTCTCTCATCCTATTGGAAGTTATTTCACATAGCTGATATTTAGTAATCAGATCATGTACAGAAGCCCAAAGGATTTCAGCCGATTTAAGCCATTAGTTATTTGTATCAAGCTCAAAACTTTAGTCAATTTTCTTGTCATAAGAAACACTTCAGATTTTAAGGTGGAGGGAGGGGGGGGAATCCAACAAGTATAATACATTTCTTACATATTAGTTAAGCTTGAGTGGCTGCAATTCCCCTCACCCCAAATACTAATTTCTTTCAAATGACAAATTAGGTAGAAATATGAACTTACATAGATGGTGCACGTGAAATATAACCATTACACCAAGCCAGAGCTGTCTGCCCTCTGACTCTTCAGGTTTTTGTCTGTATATCAAAGATTTAAGCACAAAAGTCCCAAATGTATTTAGGCATGCTAAAAGAAGTTGAGAGAAATTCTTACTACAGATTGAAAATATTCAGGAGAGAGTCCTTCCAGCTCAAGGATTTTATCTTCAAGCTTCTTAATTCTCTGATAAATGTCTCTTGGTACAGGACCACCTAAATACACCAGTACAAATACAAAGAAATCAGCAAAAGCGCTTGAATGACTTTTTAAACTAAAGATTCCAAGTTTTACAGGTGAATTCTTCAAGTCCAGCTATCAACCAGCAGCTGAAACAAACTGAACAGATGGGATGATAAAAAGGAAGGGCAATTAACATCATTCTGGGTATCATTAGTACCATTCTGATTGATAAGCCAGTGCAATCAGTGAATGCAAGAGACAACTTTATGCAGGTGGTTGAAATATGTCTGACAAGGTCCCTGGAACAACTAATGATCACTCTTACAATACATTGGTCACATACCAAATGTTACCACTCCAAAACTGACAGCAGCATCAGGAGGGAGCAGATGGGATGGCAGACCACATGTGAATTCAGCGTTGGTATCTAAGACAGGTTTTACTTAGAACTATCTCCACTGAGTATTGGAGGTTAGAAGACAGCTATGAGTTGCATTTGACAAGGAACAGTGTTTGCCTGGCCATAGAGGGGAGAGGCAGGGGTGGGAAATGTGTGTGTGGAATCGAGCAACAGAGCTCTGGAAAACAAACAAACAAACAAAAAACTGCCAACCACCCCACCCCCCCAAATCCAAACAGCAAACCACAACAAAACTCACAAACACCACAAAAACAACAGCAACAAAAACCCCCACCTCAACCCATTTGCTGTTTGCAGCTATACTACAGCACCTTGGGCGTGTTTCCCCATGTAAGAATAGAACTGATCAAAAGATCAGCCTTAGAAAGCATGTTATTTATGCTACATAGTATTCTATAAACTGAAATCACTGTTTATCACAACTAACTACTGGCTATCCTAATTAAAATGATAGTCTGGTTCTGAACAGCAGAATCACAGAATAGATTGGGTTGGAAGGGACCTTTAAAGGTCATCTAGTCCAACACCCCTGCAATGAGCAGGGACATCTTCAACTAGATCAGGTTGCTCAGAGCCCTGTCCAAAGCCTTAGCAAGCTTTTACTTCTTGCCACCTATTTCCATTTATTTCTAGGCCTGTTAGGTAAGACAATTCTATTCCACAAACTACTGATGGGGTTTTTTTCCATTCATCTATTTCCTCACTTCAGACAGACAATTTTTCAGGTAGCCTCCCTCCTTCCATTCTGCTCTCTGCTCATCACTCAGCAGCTACTTACTAAATCGGCTAACCTCCTGCTCTTCTTCATATTGCCATCTCTTAATGTAAAGGGAAAAGAGCAGTACTAGCACTAGTAGAAGCTGTTCTGATAAACAGCTGTTGAGTCAAGAACAACTCTTTCAATTATCAGAAACAAAAACTGGCAAGCAGACAGCTGAGGCAGGTTACCTGCTCAGATGAATGCTTTTTGCACAGTTGCTGGGGTAAGTAACAAATGACCCTGAGACCCTCCCCAGGAATACTGCTTTGGATATGAGTTGAGCTGGAATTGCACAGTTTCATCCTCTTCCCCTATACTGTAGTTTAGCTGACCTGTTCCTTCAAACAAAATTACGTGACCTATTATAGACACAACCTGGAAGCAAAGGCCATCCTTAGCTACCCCACTCATTATCCCTGATATGCATAAATTCCAAAGCTACTACACGTAGTAACCTTAATGCTGGCCAGCCACTTGCAAATTCTGTTTCCACAAAAGCCACCTTATTTTTGAGACAGTTACACAGCTAAGTGTCAAGCTCCGACTGCTGCCTCAACAGTATCTAGGAGTATTCTACTCTCCTTGCTGCCAGAGGACTTTGATCCAGTATGCATTCACAGCAATCTAGTAATCTAGACAATGTTCACCATATTCTTAGAGAATAGATTGGCATCTATTCAGTACTCAGAAGACAAAAAAAGTCAGTGTGTGTCTGCAGTGTGATGTGTAGAACATTCACTACATTAGGTGAAGATCTGGGCTTCTGTTCTGTTTTGAAAACATTTTTCAGGAAAAATACGGATTCCTCCTTGATAAGTGCCTCACTGATTTACATTCTAGAAAACTGAGGCTGGGGCAAGGAAAGCAACAACTTTAAAAAGTCAGTAGCCTGATGGCTATGGCATTTATTTTAGTGGAAGGTGTAGACTCATGTTTGCATGGCCAAAGGAAAGTACTGGCAATGAGTTTCCCACATTCTGGAAAACAAGCTTCTCACCTAACTGTATTTCAAGAGTCATCCACCTTCAGCAAAAGGCTTCAGTCTGTCTTTTGGGTTCATCTTATCCCCAGCCCACAAGGTGCCTATGAAGCAGAACTGAGTCCTAACCTCAGCTTTTCCTGTTCAGTGGGTCAAGGCAGAAAGATTCCACCGGCTAAGGAGAACCCCTACCTCCAAATATTCCAGATTGTTTTAAATCCCATTCTGAAGTGCCACTTTCTCGTTTGCCACATCAACTGCAGATTTACTAACTCAGCATCCTAATTTGGGCATAAATCTGGATTCCATTTTGGGCATAAGAACCTAAACATTAGATTGTAGTATGTGGGGTGACTAAATCCTTTGGTGGCTTTCTACAGTCACAGTTTTTATAGACTTGCCCAGTTTTACTACAGTAATGATAACTGCAGTACAAACCGGCACACTGATATCAAAATTAAAACACGATACAAACCTGTTTGTAACCGTAAGTGTGCTTCAATGTTTTGCAATCTCTCCTCAACTGCTTGGTTTCCACAATCATGAACAGGTACATTGGCTTTGTGACTGGACCCATGTGCTCCTTCAGATCTAGTCTGAGGTCCATATGTATTTACTACCCTAGAAACTAGGTAAAGAGAACACAAATTTAACATACATGCACATGAAACACAACGTACATCTAACTAAACCAATCAAAATATTAAATTATGAAAACCTGTGTTAAACCAATTTCACACCAGTCACTGATGTGAAGGGTCCCACATACATTAAGATCAAAGGTTCAAGTACAAGTATTTTCCTATTTTTGCATGAGTAACTAAACTAAACAAAAACCTAGGACTGTACATATGCAAAGTGAAAGAATTACTCATACATTCATGCAGAATGGCAGTATCAAGAATTTGTCGTCAGCTGCTGAAAAACAGCAGAAAACCCGGTATCTATGTCAGCAATTGCACACGTGAGCTGTTGTGAATGCAAAGAAGAGGCCAAACCTAACACAACAGGATGCATCATAAATACATGAAGATGAGGGGAGGTATACAACTAACAGAACCACTACAAGTCTCAGCAAGGAAGTTCTCTTCTGATTTTTGTTATTTGGCTAACAGCTTTAATAACTCTTCAGCTGCCTCTGGGTCTATTTTTTCCCCCTGCTGAACCATGTCTTCATCAGAAGATTTTGGTCACTTCTTTTTAAATCCTCAATTTCTCAATTGGTTGAGAATGCTGGTTTTACTTCCAGTTCCTTTCTAAGTGTTATTCACGTTTCAGTTATCAACTGTTTGGGTATTACTAATACGTAAGTGCAAACTTTTCTTTTTTCCTGTAATACGCTACCACCCAAGTTAGAAACTAGCACTCAATTTTAAAAAGTGACTACTGAAAGGGGTTCTTAGTGAAAGATTCTAAACTCAAACTCACTTCCCCATCTCCCTCTTAGCTCACCAGGCCTGTCAATGCTTATACATATTATTGCACTTCACAGCATTCTGAATTCTAGAATTCAGAGTAATGAATTGGTTTCTAGAACCAGTATCAAGTGGATAATTGAACACTACCACTTTCAAAAATGGAAGAGAGGGTTGCTTTCACTCTCATTTTGGAGATTCTGTTCGTTTTTAAACACAGAGTAACTTGTGTACGCCTAGAGAGCAGTAGATGGACAAGCACTCTTTTCTACATAACCTCTGTTGGACAATCACTTCTGCACTCCTTGCTCCTCTCCAAAAGCTAGTGCAGTCGTAAGCTTGCTCCCCAGCTTGTCACTTCCCATAAATCTATGTCTTGGAACTTCCACTGTGTCCCAAAACTATTTTCTAATTCAATATACTTACACCGACTAACGAAAAATGGAATATAATTTCATTTAATCTCAAGTCCTTAATTGGTCTGCTGGCTTCACCTCAGAAGAAAAACTAAGAATTGTTCAGCTTCTGTGTCCTGCTTTATCTTTTGCATCTTTTCTTTCAGACAATGAAAATAGGCTACATTGTTTTGGTCTTGGGTGCATAACCATCAGCTTAATGAAACAGTTATGGAATTGAAAACCTTGGAGAAGCAAGCAATGATGTAAAAGTACTCGCTAGAGTCAAAAATCAATACATTAAGTTTGCCTTTTTGGAGCATTCTATAAAAAGTTTTTAAGTCACAAATTCATTAGTGCTGTTCTATCTGGACACTCTTAATAAACGGATATTAAAATAGTTGCTTACCCTTTATGTGGCTTTTAAATCCAGGGTAGGGTGTGAAAATTGCATCTGTTCTGGCACAGCTATTTTCTAAATAAATAATAATAATATAAATTGAGGTCCTAATTATGTATTTACAATTTCTAAAATATTCTAACCACCATCAGCTTTGAGGTTTTTAAGAAATCAAATTAAAATTTTTCATAGAATAAAAACATTAAAAATACTTAATTCACTCTATAAACACTTGCTCATTACTAGTTTCACACACTTGCATGGACCTACTGGTTTTTAATTGGATAAGTCACTTATATAAATGTATGCACATGTGTAAATAAAAGTTTATTGGATCAAGACCAAATTTCTTCCAATTTACATTTTAATTGGTTCTTACTTATCACTGCATTTCTCTGTAACTTATTTCTTTCTACTTGTACAGAAGTCTTTTCCCTGCTTACCACTGTTATTCTGGTTTTCTGTTTTGTTTTTTTTTTTTTTAAACTGTTTCTCCTCCTATTTTTAGACTGGTGTAGTTTAGTCATCAGCATTCTTTTCTCACCTTCCTGCATTTATTCTGATCCCTGTGACTTCTTTAATTTGTTTAACCATACAACCCTACAGTACAGACCATCTTAGTTTATTCTAATGTTTATATTTTAATCTCTGTTCATATACACCAAAGCTTTACACATATTTTATCATGCCTGAACATACAAAGGAAGGTCTTATCAACATTTCTTCTGTGTGTAATTAACAATTTTAGGAATCAGTATTTTACTACCTAGTATATTCTACTAGACTTCAGATGTCTTTCTCATTCCAAATGATATTGAAGGAGTTAAACTCTCTTCCTATAAAGCTCACAGAACAGTAAGCTTTGATCTCTAAAAGCATAAGTACATCACAAAGACAATGTACATCTGGGTTCGTAGGTACTTAGAAAGTGTCTCCGTACTACTTATGTATATAAAAGCGTCTTCACTTTTAAGACGTATTTGGTTACACAGTTACTGATCATGCTGATGAGATCCAGCCTAGCAGCTGGATTTATAATTGTTTGGTTATAGCTACAGCCAATTGTGCCAGTTGGTACATTAAAAACACCAATAGCATGAGTAATGTTGAAAAGAAAAAGTTATTCTGAGTAGCTACAAATTCAAATTGATTGCAAAAAATACTCCTTTGTAATTTAACTAGAATACAGAAAGATTATAGCTATTACTGTATAGGATGCATTAAACATTGTAATGTAGTGACTATTTTCTTTTTTTGGTCTATCTGACAACATCTGCAGTGCACATGCAAGTTCTTAACTTTAAAACAAAGTTACTCTTAAAATATAAGTTCTGTTTTAAACACAGAATAGTGCTTTTGAAAAGTAAAAAAATGAAAATAAAAACAACTTAAATTGCTATGAACATTAAAGTCTGGCTAGCCAGTTACCTTGATTACAATCAATAACATTGCAAAATTCCCTGACATTATTTTCATTGATCTCAGCTTGTTTCCTCTCGATGAAGGCTGATATCCGCCTGTCAATCTGCAGGTAATAAACATGATGGTATATATCTATTTCATTCTTTAAATTTCAAATTTAGAAAGGTCTTTTGCTTTTTTTAAAGTTTAGATAAATCACTTACTTCTGCTTTTCCAGCTTTTATTTGGACCACCTCTGGATCAAAATTAATATGAGCATCCTTCAGATCTCCCAAGTCGTAACTTGCACACTTTTCTTCAGTCTGACAGTTACCATTGTAAACATGTAAATTTGTTTCACAAGTCTGGCCTTCTGTTTTACCTGCAGGTTCAACACGGCCTATATTTTCCTCTTTAATCAACGACTGGAGTTTCTCTAAAAGAGGCTAAACAAAGAAAACAAGTATGTTAGGGTTAAAAAAAAAAAGCCAAAAAATCCCAAAACCAAAAAGCCAAGTACTACTACAATTTCTAAAACTGACCAACTGAAATAATTTAGGAATTACAACATCTGTCTCTAATGGAACACAGTAATAAAATAATCAAAAAAAGCGCTATAGTTCCAAACAGCGTGCACACCATCATTCTGGCCTTTCTGACCTCTGTCTTTTAGAGGTTTGTATAGAAAAACTCCCAAATTTCTGCGAAAATCTGCCTGCTACTTGTCTGCTACTAGCTAAATCAAAGCTTCAATCGTTGGCACCAATGCCACTTAATTAACATGTCATTCAAATGCCTACTCAGAACAGTAAGGCTTAGTATTTTTCCTCCTTAACAGGAAAGCCAATGCTTTCACACTGTAAAGCCTTTACTTTATCGCCACGGCACTACATTCTCCACTTGAAACTGCAGTTGCCCAAGCGAATGAGAGAACACAGACATGAAATATACAGGCGTTATGCTGAACACATGCTTTTCTTGACACGGTTGATTATCTACTTAGGTCATGAAATTAAATGGGAGAATGCACTGGCATTTGTAGCAGCAAAAATAAATGCTTATTATTCTACTGCAATAACTCTTATGCAAGATGTAATAACAAAACCTCAGTACATATATATGTCACACTCCCTTTTCTAATTTTTACCAGTTTCCTCCATGCTGAATTTCACTGCTTATTTTTCCTCTAGAAATAACTTTTTTTTTTTTTAAGACAACATGATTTTTACCAGTCACATTTCCTGAAATGGAATCAAACACCTATTTGCAGTGTTCTTACAGATGGATGTAATTTTTACTGCCTTTTATCTTGCATATTTTCTCTTTTTGTTTATCACACCAAAGATTTGGTGGATGCCTGGAAAACATAAAGGGTCTTTCTTTTACCTACAGACAAGCAAATATGGGAACTTCCTTTTTAACCCTCTCAGTACTACACATTTGAAATAATTCATTGACTAGCTGAAGCAAAAAACAGGTATTCAAACCCCCACCTTTTACAGATGAACTATCAAGGTCAAAATACTGTTCGGTTACCAGATGAAAAACTGCTCACCCTCCCTGCCATGCAACTAAATTACATGTACTTTTGGCAGGGTTGGAAAGTTTCAAATAGTTAAAAGAAATGACAGTAATGGTGACTGGCTACTTGGCAAGATGAGACATTAATGTCAAAGAAATTACTCTTTAAAAAAAAAAAAAAAAAGCTACGCTGAAAATATATTTAATTGCAGTAAGACACTCCAGGATGTGTCATGCTGGGATAATGCCACTTCTTGAACCACTGAAAGCACTCCATGAGCCTCAAAACTCACCCAACGCATGGAATCATTATCATAGCATGACACACACCTGCCGTGTCTTATTGCTTAATTATAACCCACCATAGATGGAAATGTATCACATTTACAATGCAAGTCTAGAAATCAATGAGGCTGCATTTATTCAGCCTGCTCACCTCCAGTGGCTATTCCCACCACTAATCTGAAAAATCTGTAAGTGTAAGCACCTATGAAGCACAGTGGAATCCCAGGCATACAATACTTTTGCGCTCTTTTTTGTTGGACATAGCAATATATGATCAAAACAACTGAAACTGTACAGTTTAGATAATGTAACTACATTCCGTTGTTGATCACTTTTGTCAAGTTGAATGTGTCCAATGAAATATTTACCTGCAAACATAAAATATGTTGCTGAAGTGCACTAAAGAGCAATGTTGGCTGAAGTGCTGATGTGCTTTGAAGCTTGCTCCAATCGATTACAACTTTCACGATATCGTCTCCAAGGTTAAGCTTCAAGTGGACAAAACACAACAAAAATTTATGTCGTTACGTTGTATTAAAGTCACAAAAGTATACAAGACTTCTACAGGACAAGTATTACGCTCAGTCTCATACAGACCCCATTTTTATATGGGGACATCAGAGAGGTTTGACACTAATTATAATTCAAGCAGCTGTCATTTTCAAAGCTAGTATTTGTACAGTATATTCAAAAATTAAAAATTCCTTACTACCTCATCACACTTACATTCTATTAATTTGACCTTTAGTCAATTCTCAATTCAATTAACTATCGTACAAAAACATACTGTTCACGTTAATCACTCAATTTATTTCTCTGAACAGATGATAGAACCACCAGTAGGAAGAAACATGCACCCAGGATGGCAGTCTCCTGTGAGTTCATGTATTTTATTCTGATTTGCAAAGCGATCTATGCCTGTGTGACCAAGGTCTCGATAATGCACCATGCCACATTCTTGAAATTTTCCCTTGCTGCTAATCCAAAGCAGGCTTTATATTAAACATAGTGTTTAAAAAAAACCAATCATTTAAAAAATCTCGAGGTTAAACAAACCCTAGACCACAAAGCACCACTACCAAACCCATTTCCAAATCACACTATCTCCTTTTATACACATTCAGATCAAAAGAACAATTGCCATAGTCTGTTCTCTTTGCCAAGGAACTGCAATGTTTAACTCCCAAAGCAATAAAGACAAACACACATAGTGAAACTGAAGTTCTATTTAAAGGAATTATGTATCTTCTATAAGCTAAAAAAAAAAAAAAACACCTTTCACTTTCTAATACAAAGCTGATTGCTAATAATCACTAAGGAACTACACTTTCACATCCAGCTTTGCCACTTCTGTTACACTAAAGCTCTTCTCAAGATCTCGAAGTAACAAGCGCTTTCATTTCCCAAAGCCAGGCAGGTTATCCTCTAACCAAACAACTCGTAAGTGATTCCCCCAAATTCTAAGTCCAACAGGTACTCTGTTTTGAGGCACAGAAATCCCAAGTCATTGGCCTACTTGCATGCTTACACCTCACTTCTTCCATTTATTTAAAAAAAAAAAAAAAAAAAAGACATCAGGCAGATAACAGAAGTGGACTTAAACATACAGTCTAAAGATACCTAACTTCTAACAGCATCAAATATTATGGACGAGAACACAGAACGCACATGCACTTGTTTCCTGAATCCACCACACAGTGTACAAGGAAACAACGAGAACTAAATGCAAGAGTGCCTTCACCATTCTGAAGGCAAAGCAGTGGGTACTAAGTTATTCTTCATTAGTTTTAAATTATAGCATTATCACAATTTTGTGATATAAGCCTAAGCCTTCCTTCTTCAGCCAGAGAACAGCCTTGTTAAATCCAGTGTTAGATTCCAAATTACACAGCAAAGAAGATGATCTGACTAGATATATAACATATTTTAGATAATTTTCACACAAATTGTTATTCCTGTTGAGTATTTAAACTACGTAAGATGTAGGGAAAGTAATGGTTTAGGAAATACTAGTTTTGAACGCCTTACAAAATCAAGAATGTACTTAGAATTTAGTAAGAATAAAACTTTACTTTAAGAATAAAGCCATTGTGTGTATGTGATCATCTGAAGCACGTATTTCTTCCCAAAGTTTCTAGAGTAACATCTGCTATAAGCTACATTACAGTCCACTGACAGGGTAAAAAAGGCACAGACATAAGTCATCATAATGAAACAAAATAGAAGTCCTACTGCAATTTCCTAATAAGCTTCCTATTTCAAAAAGAATCAGCTGATGTGTGCCTTCATACCATAGTGTGCGACTCCTGTCCAGGTGGTTCAATGTACAAAAACAACAGAGCTTCTGACTTAGAATAATTAAGAGACCAGTAATATATTAAACTCATACACATTGGTTTTAAATATAAGTAAAGGATAAACCCCTCCTGCATTCAAACATGTTTCTAGTACAACAGAATTAGTTTTCTCAGTGTTTCATTTCCTTCAACTGACAAGAACTGTGACAAGCACGTTCATAAATTCTGTCATTTGGTAACTTCAAAGCCTTTGTATATTTACAAGCCCACAGGTGGTTATGTAGCAATTTACAGGATCATAAGTCATTTCAGCCCTTTGAAATTGTTTAATGAAAGACACTGACTATCACTGGGAGTTTAAAGAACTTTTCATGATCAGTCATACTGGTTTCAAGAGTTGCTATTCCCAGATGTCCTCCTAGTCACTGTGCTGCAAGTGACTACTGTAGTAAAAAAATCCCTGTGCCAGAAATATTTCTGTTTACAGTCCAACCTGCTAGCATAAATTCAATTTAAACTACTATGACAGATTACAGACTGTGACAGCTAACGATCTGGCACATGATCACTCATGTCTGTAAAAGGGAAACAGGGAATCAGTAGTTTCAGTCAAAAATGCAAGATGGATTGCTAGAGTCAGTAAGCTGGTAAAACACCCCACAGTTAAATCCACCAGAACTCAAGTGCTGGCAGACAAGAGCGTAACAGTGCAGTGCACAGTAAAATTGGTTTGCTGTCATGGAAAGAACACGCTCCAAATGCCAATGAAGACAATTTTACTCTGCACCGTAACTACTGCGGCTCTACTGAAGGGATGTAGCAACTCCAAACCAGTCACTTGCCATTGTCTGTGCACACATAAATGTTGTTAAAAATCACCAAGCTCCCTCCAGTGACATGCTAGACACAGAACAAACTCTGGAGAACAAGTAAGCTACTGAAGAAGACAAAGAAACTAGAGTGTTTAATGTAGTCCTGAAAACAATTCATTAAACTTGTGATGAGTACCCTAGTTAAGAGTTTAAGAAGCTTTTCCTTTATTCTTCTTTGTGTTTTTCACAAATACAAGAGTTCAACTTTTCACCCATGTTAACACTGTAGGAACACCAGTGTGAATGACAGTGACGCATCTAGATAAAATGACAGTCACTAGTTCTTCATTGATTACACTTAGAATTTTCACTAGGAAGAACTATGGGATATTTCATCCTCAACACACAGACAGGATTGTCAGGATACACAATACACGCCTGGATTTTCAGGCTCTTCATTTTGGATGGCTTTTGTTTGAAAATTGAGACAATTACTAGCAGACTTTGAGGTGAGAAACAAACATAATACACGATTCTATTCAGATGAGAGGTGAAATGCTCTAAAAAACAATTTCAGATTAGTCAGCAGCTACTACTAAACCGCCTCTGTATCTAACAGGGTCCATTTCTGAGTACTTCTATAACATATTCATATATCAAGTTATATTGTCTCCCGCAGATATCGCTCATCATCTGGCCCCAAACCTTCAAACCGCTAATTTGAGAAGCAAGAGTGTGCTTCTACTGCCTTCACAGAACTATGTATATGGTTCCACAGTGGAAAATGAATTAATCTGTAAATTATTTATGGTAATAATTAAGTTGTTGCTCAAATCTTCTCCTGATAAGGGCCTCCCACCACTACCGTAACATCTGTTAAATAATTCATAGCCATTATTAAACCTACAATAGGTGTTTCAGCTGCAGTACCACGGAGCAAAGCTGCTTTAAAAATCCCGACCCACTGAGCTGCGGTGCGTGTCTCCTAGCACGTTATTACCCGGGCAAGGCTAACTTCCAGTTCCCGACCATTTATTTTGATTTGACGCACAGTAAGCTTGTAGCAGCTTTTCAATCCAGAATCATTAATTGCCAAGCTACAACAATTAGGCAGAGGGCAGTTTCCCATGGGAGAGCCCATCCGTCAAACTACGAAGTGAGACGAGACGTCCCGTCACCGAGAGGCACGGCCACTTGCCGGGGGCTGCCCACGCCGGGCGGGCCGGACTGCACCGCCAGCCCCCGGCCCCGACCGGGCTCCCGCCGCTCCCGCAGGCCCGGCAGCCAGGCCGCTCCCTTGCTCGCGGCTGGCTTCTTTCCCCCTGGGCGCCGTACTTCACCCCTGGAGCCCAGGAGGGCCCCGCACGCCGGGGAGAAGCAGGAGCGCGCCCCGCTCGGGATCCCCAAGGCGGGGTGAGCCGGGCGCGGTGCGGGGCCCGCGGCGCCCCGGGCCAGCCCTACCCCGGGCCTCCCCCTCCGCCCGCCCCGCACTCACCTGCCCCGCCAGCCCGGCCAAGGAGCGCAGGGCGCTGCTCGCCACCTCTGAGGCCGCAGGGTCGGCGCCGAACTCCGCTACGTGCCCGCCGGGCTGGAGCGGGCTGGTGGCCGCTGCCGCCATGACACCTGACCCAGCCGCCGCCACCAACGTCCCCGCCGTCGCTCCGCGATGACGAACCCCTCGGGTGGCCGCGCCCGCTAGCCCCGCCCCCGGGGGCTGATGGGCAGGCGCAGCAGCCAATCGCGGGCTGCTATCTCGAGGCCGGCCTGCGTCGGGGGGGTCCAGCTGGAAGCGCCGGGCTGGGCCGGTCTGTGCTGCCGGCAGCGCTGGGGTCGAGGGGCTTCCTCGCTTCCTCCCGGGCCTCTGAGCCCGGCTGCCGTGCTCGGCTGGGGACTGCTCTGCCCCGGCGCGTAGGAGCGGCGGCAGCAGGGCCCGGGCCGTGGAGGCAGCCTCAGGCCCGGCTGTCCTGGCCAGGCTCTGCCTGAGCCCTCTGGACCCCGGGTTTCCGTGCTGTGCGGAGGACCCTCTCCTGCAGTACCTGTCCCTCCGGCGTGGCCCCGTTTCCCACGCCTGAGGAAGCATCACAGCTCTTGCTCTTTTCTCAGACCTCTCTGGGACCCAGAAGCTGCTCTCAGCTCAGGTCCGTTGCAGCCGCCAGGTGACAGACCACCTCAGTGGTGGCAGAGCCACGGTGTTGGCCCAGGCGTGTAGGCCCGCCTCTGCGTGCCGCTTTGGTCCCACCTTTGGTGCCACCAGGCTTTGCACCCTGGACTGCAGCAGCTCCTGTGGGGTGTCCTCTCCCCGCGAGGTCACCTTGCTGCCTCGCCCTTGTCTCCTTCCCATCCTTCAGCGGCCTCCGTGGAGCTGTGGGCTCGGGCACGGGCAGGCGCGCTCAGAGGAGTGCCTCCGCTGGGTGCCCGGTCATGGAGGGAAGGGCAATGCGTGTGTGTTGATCAGATTGCTGTGCTTGTTCCAGCTGTGCTTTCCTGGTTATACCTTCCCCTCTTTACAGTCGTATATGCTTCTCTTCAAAGCCTCGGCTCTTCTGGTGACAGCAAGCTCCACCAGGAGCAGGTTTGTCAGAGTAGTCTGGTTATGGGGCTTGCAAGGCTCTATTCCCGATAGGATAGTCTATGTGATGTTTTTCCTAGGACGGTATGAATGCTGACAAAGATTTGCTACCTGATGTTTCCTTTGATACCCTGGTTTTGATCCTTTAACCTTCATACCTCTTCCCATTCCTTCCCCCTTCGAATATTTTTTATTCTATTGTGAAATGGTGAGTGCTGTTGTATATACAAATGTTAAAGTATTCTTAAAATGTTAGAAAGGCAGATTAATTTATTTGACTGATATTTTGGGGAGTATTTTAATGACATTCCTCTCTAAAGTATCCAGATAAAACTTGCCTTAATTTAGTGAAAA
This sequence comes from Opisthocomus hoazin, assembly GCF_030867145.1. Lineage (NCBI taxonomy): Eukaryota > Metazoa > Chordata > Aves > Opisthocomiformes > Opisthocomidae > Opisthocomus > Opisthocomus hoazin. The sequence goes on from NC_134420.1 coordinate 46,091,628, forward strand.
TAAATCCTACTAAATGAAGACATAGTATTCTACCTCTCCATTCAGCAACCAACTTAAATATTTGAGAATACTCAAGTAGAGAAAGTCCTGCTCAGTTCCAGAGGAAAATTAGTTCCGAAGAGGACTTCAGTGCCAATGATTACAAGTACATTTCATGGAGAGCTGTATTTTGCAAGAATATCTTACCTAAGGTGAGCTAGATGGCATTTGGCTGGATTCAAATGATGAGAACCATGAGAACCACTGCTTGGATTCAGAAATGCTCACTGCAGAATGTGTTGCTGATTTGGAAGCTCTGAAATGTAGAGGAATTTACTTAATTCCTGCAAAAATACTGTTTTTGTCAAATTACAATATCTCGAATGTGTACACAGAGCATGGTAGTCAGGTAAGAAAGACTGTGAAACTTTATTTTGCAGTTCTGTCCAACAATGCTAATTCCAGCTCATGGTCAAGGACTGGCTGCTTCAGCCTGCCTGGCCTCTTGCAGTTTTGCCTCTGGACAGGCAGCTGAAGCAACACTACAAAATGTAATCGTCTCACTTGGATCAAACCGTGAAGCTTTCAAGAAGAAAGGAAAACACTGTCCCCTTTCCCCTTCCCCTACCAGCACTATAATACTGAATAAACATGTAAGTAATTTTCTGGCCAGAGCAGAATATGGAGCACAGATGTAACACCCTGGCATTGATTGTTGCTTCTCACTGTCAGAGGAAGCAATTTGCCCTGACTGAATTTCCAATGACCTGCAAAGATAGATCAAGTCCAGACGTTTGAACCAAGTTTTAACTTCAAGTCTTGAATGCTCAGCTACCTGATATTCCATTTCTGAAAAATACAGCTTTCCTGGAGTGATGGAGCAGGTGTATGCCTACTTTAGCAGTGGCTAGATATAACTTTGTTAGTTGAGAGACCTGAAATCTTTCCTTTACTTTTAAGCATGTTATCTTTACTTTTAGCAAGAGATTGTTTTGGGGTACAAAAGCTTTCAAATGAAAAATACAGACATAAGCATATAAATGTCAGAAAGATACTGGAGGTTATGCTGCCATACACATGGAAATATAAGGGATGATGAATGAATGTGAAGGATATCAAGAGAAGGTGGAGGTGATGTACCATTATTTATACAGTGATTATTACCAGAAAAGTAAGCAAAAGACCGTGCAGTAGTCTGTAGAGTTGTTGATGTCCACCTATTATTTACTAAACAGAAACTGGATCTTGGCCTTCTTCCTGTTGATGGCAAATGTCTTCTCTTAGAGAAACAGGACTGATTCCTATGGCTAAAGAGGGCACAGATGTTCTTCCTCCTTTCACTGTCTTAGAAGGCCTTGATCCATGTTGCAGCTGCTAGCTGAATAATTGCGGTATCATCTGAAATTTCACAGATTAAATTATTTAATGCATTGTGCAAGCACGAAGAGACCAGAAATAATCCAAAGCGATATAAGGGATTAGAAAAATAAGAGCATGTGAGAAAATGAGAATAGGGAAAAAACGTGCAAATACAGCTAAGCCGAAGTATGTTAAACATTCATTTCTACTGCAAGAGACAGACCAGAGCAGAATGGTTCCAAAAGATTATTATATGCTCACTGCATGTACTGCACAGTAAAAATGAATACACTTGGAATCGCCTCTGGCAGTAAAGCTGCCCACAGTGAATCCAGGCCTCCCATAAAGATAGAGGAAATTACATGGCATGCTCACTAAAGCTGGTGAAACAATAAAACATTGGAAGCTCTCATTGCTGGAAAGATACTGGGAATTTGGAGGGAATTTGTAGAAAACTGGCAAGAAGTGGATAGCCGAAGACAGAGATACTAGTTTAGAAAGAGAGATCAGAAGATTTAAAGATGTGTAACTTGGCAGTAATGTCCACTTTCAGATATTTTAATAATGTGACTACCAAGGGAGGGAATAATCTGGAATTGCTTTCAACATTCAGGGACAGAGTTATCACGATAATGTTAAATCTTCTGCAGCTTTGATCCCTGAAATGGATCTCTGAGGTGTATAAAAGCCTGTCCTGTCAAAACCACCTTGAAAAATATAAACACAAAACCACTAAGTTCTTCAATAGCAAATACCATTGTTTGAGAGAAAATTATTTTCGATTGGAAAAGAATTTTCTTTTGGTTTTGGACTATTGCTCCTTTTTATTTGGTTCATAAAATGATCAAGATACACACATCTTCCCAACTCTAGGTGCCTTTTAGCACTTTAAAATCACAGTAGGCTTTAATAAATTGACCTAAGTTCTGTTTGCTGGACACCACTGTCATAATTACTAGCACTATTTCTTCTGCTGAATAATACGTTAACATAATTTCTGAACTCGCACTTTAATTTAGTCCCTAAGTATCACCCAGAGAAAGGTGAGTGCTTTGCAGACTCTACCAGTGGTTGAGGTTTGCTGTGCTAGAGTGAAGTGCTGAGCTAAGGAGCCTGTGTAACGTATAAGCAGATTTTTCTCCTGAATTGAAAAGCTTATGCTGTGTACTTCTGCTTCTGTGAGCTGTAGCATGTAAAAAGGCAAAAAGACAACACTTCAGAAACAAATGAAACTGAAATCATTTGGAGCTTCAGAGACAAAAACGATACCCTGAATTCTGCCCAGAGCCCCAGGCAAGTGGTGCAGCTTGACACTGACTGCTGTAAATGTAGTTTTCCTTAATATTCAGATTATCAGTGCGGCTCTAAATTATCTCTATTTATAAATAGAAAATTGATAGTATCCTACTCACTGCATTACAATAGAACAGAACATAACAAAGTCCCCTCCAGAATAAAAGTTTTTATTTATTTTTCCAAGCATTAGTTTCAGAAGAAGAGCACTTCCATTTCTGTTGCCACCTGGGTACCCAGGAAAAGGCATCGCTCCAGCTGAGGTTATGGATCTTGGTTCAACAAGGTGCTTAAGCTGGTGTCTAATTTTAAGCACTACCCCAGCTGAAAAAACTCAGCCTGCTTCCCTAAAATGTAGCCATGTGCATTTTAACTTCATCAGATAAAGGCTCTGAACTGCAAAACTAATTCTCCAACAGGAGCTGCGTTACTTCAAAGCAAACATCTTTGCTGACCTTTTGGTGTTTCTCTTACTCTATCAAAATTTAGAAAGCCCTGTTCAGACAGGATTGGAATGGGATTTGTATGAAATATCCCGTGGGAAATACAGCTGTGATGTATTTGCATTTAAAGAAAAAAACCCCCTAAGTATCTAATATTTATGACTTGCAGTAATTTAATCACTCCCAACAAAATACAAAATCTTCAAGAGGCTGTGGCTCACTTTCCGTTTAGTGTCCGTATCCTGACATGCACATAAACCCATGGTCCTTCCTTTCAGAATTTTTTACCCTTAAGATTTTCTAATACTGCTCCATGCTTTGTCTTGCTTTGGTCATTGTTTGTCATGACTTTGTTTAGTAATTTTACACCATATGTAAGTTTTCTCTACCTGCCTGCCCCCTCTTTCTTGCTGCCACCTGCAAAGAAGATTAGCATCCTCTCCACAAAATTCTTCAGTTCAGTTATATAATTTGGGATCAAGAACTGACCTCTGCAAGGCGCAGCCCAACAGCTCTTAGAAGTCAGTGAACTATTATTATAATTATTCTGTGTTCACAAATTTTAGACTTCTATAGCTACTTTGAAAGGTTTGATTATAAACCTCCTTTCTATAATTTCCTTTTGAGACTATCACATGAAAATGTAGAAGGTGTCTTGCGGAGTAGATGTCTACGCTCACAGTGTTTCCCCTGCCTGTGAACTGAGTAGTAAATTGACACAAGTATTGTGAAATTAAGTACTCATACCCAAAGATAGTCTAAAAATTAATATTTTTCCACTGCATTAATATGTACATGCTGCACATATTATATATTTAGCTCAGGTTTGTGGGATACTTGAAAATCTGTATTTAATAGGGAAACAGGAATATAGCATATTTACTTTAGAGAAACTTTAACTTTTCTGATTCCTTGATTGCTTGGTGCTTGATTTTGAAAGCTGTAGCTTGCATCTTTATTAGTATAATCTGACTATTATTTTAAAAGAAATAATAGTGGTGGATGCTTAGTAATATTTAAAATAGGGTTCTTCAGCTGTGTCATACACAAATGTTGCACAAAGCTTAGCTGGGAGCCAAGTAATTTTCTAAACATACAGTCTTCGTAACCTTTTCTGTGGAACTGTGAAGTTAGTCAAATTTAAATCCAATTCCTCTTTCAGCGGTTTAGCTTACAATTTTCTATACCCCAGTAGCTGGACAGTTATCTGATAGACCACATCTGTCGTTACTGGTCCAATCAATCATTCAGTGTCCTAGCAGGCTCCTCCATGACTTCAAGAACCAGATGCAGATCAGCTTTAGATATGACATTCTGAACTGATAGTTGAAATTAGGGACCTAAATAATGTCGTTGAGTTGAACCTCTCAAAATAGCCCTAAGGGGTTGATATATACATATTACAATGTAAGATAGGCACATAAATCCTTTAAGGTGCTCTGGATATATCACTCTGTGTTCATACCACTTGCAGTATTCTTTAACTTCTACATCTGTACGACTAAATACATAATGCCCTTTTTTGATATAAAGTTGCTATGAAGTTATTTGAATGATCTCCATTGTATTATAGTAAACAGACAAAACAAAAGATCACACTCATCTTTACACTGTCAGTATTTTTCTAATGCAGAAGAGGCGTTTGTTAATAGGGAATATGGAGTCTTTGACATTTTGGGTCCCAATCCTTCAGTGAAGCTAGTCATGCACCTGCTTACTTTGTGCACAAATCATTCTAATGAATTCTAAAGGACTATTCATGTGCATAAAGCTGTGTGTAAAAGCCTTTGCAAGACTGGGCCTAGGTTGTAAGTTTGATAATGACCTGAGGCTGATTCAACAGAGAACAAGCAGTGCTTTTTAAATGTTGAGAAGTGTAACTCCAGCTCCGCTGCACAGGTATGGGCAGTGCTAAGAAACCTCATAAGTACATGGAACTCTCAAAACTCTCAAAACTGACCAAGGAAAAATGGCGAGGGCTATCATAAATATTTTTGCATTTACTTTTTATAATACTGCATTTTACCTTAATCTTTTTAATTCTTGGCTTCATCTTAATTTCATTATGGCTATGAATTCCATTTGAATAACTGTTGCAGGAGCTCAGAAACTTTCCTCTTTTAAATTCGTATAAATACATATATATGTATATAGCCTGTATGAGAGAGTAGATCTGCTTAGAGAATGGTAATTGTGAGAAATCATAACTGTACTCTTTGGAACATTTTTGCTTGAGGAAAAGGCAAGACATCAGCGCTGTTTCACAAAGAAGTGCACAGAAGAGCTTTCCATACTTATTTGTACATATCATTACATATTCTGACTTCTGCTGCAAGTACTTTGTGCTGCACTGCAGCAGTTTCTGTTCTCAGAGACAGCGCATCACCTGCGGGAGCCTCCCAACAACATCAGGGCAATACCAGTGGTTGTGATGCATCTCCTGAAACCTTTGTCTCAATATTGCTTTCATGAGTTGCTTCCACCAGGAGCTTCCATAGAATTTGACCACTTTTTTTCATGTGTTTAGCATTAAACATGCAGGCAGTGCTACTGAATTCACCATGAAAAATCAATGAGATTAGTTAAACGTAAACTAAGTTCCTGCTAGGGCCTACAGATTTTGGCATTTAATATTCTGAGCATACAAAATAGGCATGTTTATGCACCATCACAAAAGATAAGTGTTTTCTTTTGCATAAAGCTAACTGTTGTCTTATCATGATCTATTCACTACTAAAATGATCACTCAGTGGCCTTTAGGTAGCATTGACTATGAGATGTCACTTGTTTGTTAGGCTCACTAAGATAAAGTTGGTAAAAAAGAGGGAAAGTGTCTGTGTCCTGCAGCTTAATCAACTTTTACTCGCACTAGACTGGTCCATCAGAAAATTCCAGTCTCCTCAGTTGAAGGGTGAATTTAGTCATCTCAGCTGGGTGAGGAAGTGAGCAGACTAGGCATGGAAAAAAAAAAAAATCAAAGCTGCAGTGGGTGAAGGTGGTAGTCCTGGGACCACCACTGCTGGCTTTGTTCCAGTTGTTGACCTTGGGGACATGACAGATCTTTTGCTCTATTTGATGCAGGAAAAAGAATGAAGAAGGTACCTCTTATAAGGCATGGTGCTCCTTTACAATTAATTATTATTTAAATGAAGATTAAAGTTATGGAGTTGGAGAGTATTTTGCTGTTTTATAATTTAGCAATTCAGGCTGAAGTTTCCTTTATGTTATTTCTGTTTTTATGCAGGCAGCCTAGAAGATGGACATTTGACAGGCCACAATAGACTGCTCCTTTCCCAGGTATCTCCTGCTTGTTTCCTTTATCTGTGAATAGGAAATGGCTTAAAGGCACCTGTGTTATGAAGGTCCCAGGGGCAGCTGCCTGACTAGTGAATGCCTGATTATGTGTTAACATGCTTTGTCAGATATTGGCAGAATCTGTTCTCTTCTTTTGCCTTTTCAGCAAGGGTACCATTGACAGACTGGCTACCCATTTATAGAAATGTTGTCCATCAAACTGTGAGGAAGGACAATGGTGTTTTTCTGTGGCCAGTGACTGTGGGAAACTTTTCTTTGGCTATTCAGGCAATTTTTGTAGCTTGCTCTGAAGAGGAGAGACTGATGAGTGCAAAAAGTACAATTAAGCAAAGCCAGACTTCAATTGAAGGCTGTAGTGTAGTCTGCTGTTCTCATTTTTTTATTTGGAAAAAAATCTATGGGTTTTCACGTTGCTGTGTGGCATTCAGCGGGGGGCTATTACAATCCTAAATTTTTTTTCTAGACCACCTAATTCTAAGTAAAAATTAAATGTAATGAGAGCCACTTGGAGTTCTGAATATTTTAAAGCATAATTCCCACAGAAGGGATTCGACCTAAACTGCGGAGAGCATCAGTTGGCTAATTATAGCTGCATTTTATATTACAGCAGGTGTCAGATGCAGTCATCTCAATAAAGTCCACATAATACTCTGGAAAATAACAAAAGCTTTTCTTTGAATGTGGGTACTAATTTCTGCTAGGTGTCATATGAGCTCTGATATTTCTTATTGGCATTAACAAGAGCACTGCAGCACTCAAACATGCTTTTTGCTTAGGATGAATTGATACTGTAAAGCACTTACTAGTCAGCCTTGGCAGATGTCAGTAGTTAATACTGATGTTGCAGAGGTTGGTATATAATGCAAAGAGTGTTATGTAAATACTTTTAGATGATAGGCTGGTTTTGAGAATGAGTGTGAGCCTTGCACCAACTTACTTAATGAAAGCTAAATAGACAACTACAGTATAACGGCATTTCCTTCAGCTTCTTATCTTAAGTCCTCTGCAAGTAAAGGGCAGATGGGAAGGCAGTAAACTAGGTGAACAAAAACATTAAACTTCATAAGCACTTCATGTTTTCATACCATTTTACCAATTCAATGGAAGCGGCAAGTTTCAGTTACTGAAGTGATGGGTGAGAAAGGTCTTTCCTTAGCCCTGAAACTGAGATGCCCTAAGGATTGTGTCTTCAGAACAGCCTGCATGTGATGAAACTACAACCTATAGGCATTTGATTGTCACCTCACTTTTTAATTAAAAGATGGGATTCTATGATTCCAAGAAGAATGTGTTTTAAAATATTCATGAATCAGTAAAGTAAAAACTGAAGTGGGTAGCTTGCACAGAAGCCCTTGAATACAAGGAATTGTGATGACATTGAAGTGGAGCTGCAGGCATAATGGGCAGGGTGAAAAGCACAGGCAGCAAAGTCTGCCCAGCTGATTGCGCTTGGCCTAACATGCAGCAGAGGCACTTCCCAAGCTTGCCAGGTACCCCAAGAAGCAGTAAGATAGGAGAAGCCTCAGTACAGGACGGCAGAGTCAGGTCACGGGAGGCTTGCTGCTTCTTCTGAAGGGGATAGGACATGCTTGGTCCAAGCATGGATGAGGAGAAGGGCTTCCAACAAAGAATAATGCCAAATGGCAGCCTAATCATGCAGGAGGAACAAGCATCTACCGTGTACTAGTAAAACAAAGGAAATTCAACAGATTATGAAAATCATCTGACATCAGAGTCTGCTGTAAGAGCAACAAGCCACTTAATAATGAACTGTCTAGTGCTATATACTTCTCCCTCACATTGTCTCCCCTGAGAAAAGGTACTCCCAAACACTAGGCTACCTTTGTCTCTGGCACAGAAGCCCATGGAGAACTGCAGAGGTTATAGAAATAAGAAATACAACTTAATATAATAAATCTTTTATTTTTAAAATGTAATAAACAGCCAGCTGAACAAAACTGAACCACAAGTTCCAGCACGTTACCTTAGCAAGTCTGTAAGTAAAAACAATCAGAGGTTATGAAATATCATTTAATATTTTGTAGAACTGCAGAATAGTTTAAATTATAATCTTATCGCATTGCATACTGAATATACTAACCTGTAGGAAGACCCTATTTTTGGCCTGAATATTAGATGCAGTAAGTAATTTGTAAAAAACAAGTGAAAGTAAATTAGAGAAATATGATGATATTAAGAATACATGTATTTCTGAACTAACATACCCACATAGTTCAAAAAAGTTTCTAAATACAACAGTGAACATGTGTCATCCATATAGCCTCTAAACCTGGCCAAAGCCAGATACAGAAACCAAACACAGAGGTACAGAGAAGAAAATGAAGGGGGAAATAGTTCCTTGGCTGATCTGTGTCTGACATCTGGGGAGCAGAAGGCTGTCTATGAGAGAACTGCTTTAGCTCTCACACGAGGTTACCTCTAAGGAAAAGATGTATGAAAAGGCCTGAGAACAAAAGCCCAATTATAAAGGGCATGATTGCCATTGTACAAATGAATTTACTAATTTACCCTATTTGTTGCACATAGCCCCTTTCTGAAACCTTTCAATATCGAGGGCAGCCCAGCTTAACTTGGAAAGCTCTGAGGAGTTCTGTGAAAGTTTGGGAAGGCAAACAAGAGGTAGAGTTAACTGCAGGAACTGTCAACCTATTATCTCCCTTTTAGCCCAAAAGGCATGAGGAGACCACCACTGTACTCCATTAGTTTTGCACTGTTGCTTTCCCCTGTCTTAAATTTCTGGTGTTGGGTTGTGCTCCTGCGCATGTGATACAGACCTGGGTATTAAAGAATAAAACCTCTTCCTGCCAGCAGACATCCTAGGGTTTTTTTGTTCCAGTGGGAGAAGGTAAGGGGTAGTTATCAGCAAGTAGAGATGCTGTTGTAAAAAGTAACTACCAATAGTGTCACTGAGAATTTATTACCCTCTGCAGATTACAAAAACCTAATGGCTTCATCTTGTGATGTCTCTGAAGGATTCTTTGGAAGCAGGCATCTGACAGACAGTTCCTATGGTAATAACTGTTACTCCCTTATATATTACAGGAGTTTTATGTGTGTGTGATTCTCCTCCATTATTCCAAAAAATTGAATGAGTCTAGGATAATTTTGTATATCACCTACTGTGAAAATTGCTTTGGTGGCAAGCAAAATCAACTACTCCATGACCTACACTTCTTGATATTAGAGGTTATGTGAAACTTGCTACACTCTCCTTTCTCCACAGTTATTGGTACTTCTTCCCCTCCATTTTAACTCTAGGATTGGAGGGATGTGATTGCACAATACAGGCAGCACAGATGGCAGCTGAAGGTCTGTATCTGCCAGGTGTCTGCATAACAGCTGAGTCAGTGTATGCAGCTGAGCACAGCACACTTTCTGACATAGATGTTCAGCGCCATTTCTCTGAATCATGGCCTTGCATAACCTTTGGAAGTACCTCTGGCAAATTTTAGGCTATGCTCAAGCACACAGTACTCTGGCAGGCAGAAGTCAAAGGAAGTCCTGCTCTGAATTCATTGTGAATGCTCAGAAGACAGAAATACTTCCTGCATTTGCTACTGTGGATGCAAAGGATGGACTTGATGTAAAACTCTGGGGAAGTGTAGGCCCTATATAAATATATCACCTATAAATATAAACAGTATATAAATAATCACCTGTACTCAAAGAAAATTTGCAGGAGATCTGTTCAGATTTTCTGACAGACTCGGGTAGAGAAAGACAAATCTTTAGAGGCAAGGAGGAAGTCATGTAGTCCTATGATAACTAGGAGAGAAGAACTGGTTCTTGTAGTTTGGGAGGGCAGGGTGATGTCATTCTGAGCTCTGTGGAATTGCCTTGCTCTTGATAGGGCTGAGATACATCCAACATCCTTTCTGATAGTTGAGGTTCACAAATCAGGTGTCACGGGGAGAGAAGTGGTGTGATGCAGTGTATGAACTGTCCGGTGATGGTAGCACAGTGAGACACCCTTTTCTGTAGATGCTGCAGTTATACGCCAGTAGGCAGTGCAGATATAAGCTCTTCCAGCCTAATACTGCTGGTCCCCATGTGCAAACAGATGCAAGAGGTGGGAGACTGGGAACCTTGATTGAAGAGGGGAAAGAAATCTGAGGAAGAAAGAAACCAGATGATGGCTTCTGTAAGAAGCAGTATGGGGAAGAAGAGGAGGTTTGCACCTTGTCAGTCCAAGAACTTTAAATAGCTTAGGGAACAAAGGAGGGTGAGAAATGCGAGAGGGAGTTCTGGCCATGGTGCCTACTGACATGTTAAGGCACCAGAAATGAAGCCAAAGCCTTGTATCATAGAATCATAGAATCATGGGTTGGAAAAGACCTCTAACATCATTGAGTCCAACCATCCACCCAACACCACCATTCCTACTAAATCATATCCTGAAGTGCCACATCTACTCGTTTTTTAAACACCTCCAGGGATGGGGACTCAACCACTTCCCTGGGCAGCATTTTCCAGTGCCTGACCACTGAGAAGGCTTTGTGCTTCTCAAAGAGTTTTGTAGGCAACATTATTTCATTGTCTGCATGAAATATTAGAGCTGATTACAATGCTGTAAATCCAAAGAAACTGGGGATTTTTGGGGAGGAATGTTGTTCCCTTGAGTAGCTTCACAAGATCAGCTTACAGAAAGGGGTGGGAAGTGGGAGAAAAAAAAGCACGTGGCGAAAAAGAACTGAAAACTCCCAGACAGTTCCACTGACCATCACAGCTGTCAGGAAGGTGGTTTGTGCATAAAAGAATGGCAAGGTCCCAAGAGTGTCAGCAGTGCTGTACACTCTAATGATTTTGTGGTGAGATACAGAGACAAGTTCATCCTTTACCAGTGCTGCAAAGAACTAAGCTATGGAGTCTAATGGTGGATAATTTCATTCCTAGATCCAAGCCTACGAGAGTGAAACAATGGTACTTGCTGCTTCATGTGAAAGAGGTACCTTCTTTGAGAGCTCACTTCTTTTCTTTCGTTAAAGGAGAAAATAAAAAGATTTTCATAAAAATGAAAAGTAAAATAAACACTTGATAATATGTCTGTGGACATAGTTTTATTTTACTTTAGCTGTGGCATGAAAGACCATGAAATAGCTTCATCTGGCCTTTCATTAAATCACACTATATTTAAACATATTTCAAGGAAAGTAAAGAGTTTGGAGTATTAAAAACATATACAAAGATTTTGCAGGTAATGTGTATGTGAAGGTTCAAGCAATCATCCAAGGCCAGAGTACTTGAAGAAGTGAGGGACTGTTAAATTGCTGTGATCTTAAAAATAATTACTGTAATACTTTGGAGAATAGATTTGCCATAACAAATATAGAACATATTTTCTAATTTCTAATATGGTTATCAAGGTCATTCAGTTACAGAATGCAAAATCTTTTATTTTTCTCATTCAGATATTGTCAGGTGCATAAATTCTATAGCTGATATAGAAAGGCATTAAAAAATTGGAATTCATTAATTAAGAAATTATGTCTTTGCCCAGTATCACACAATAATTTTTGTTTTGTGAACAGAGTTTAACAATACGCAGGCTCAGGCTGGTTTTATTCCACTAACACATGCCATTTCCCAAAGTGTGTTGCCTATATATTAAACACAGTGCACACACAAGTACCCTAGCATTCCTTGAAAATGAATTTCAAATCCACATTTATTGTAAGTGCTTTGGGGCAAGAACCATCTTTTGTTATTAAACAATGCGAATGGGATCTTGGCCCATAATTGGGGCTTCTAAGCACTGTGAATTCTTTCACCAATGTCTCACATTCTCTTTCTCCCTGTCTTTGTCCCTCTGCAGATTATGCCAGTGTTTACAAAGGTTGGGATCCCTTGCATCCTCATCGGTTTTTAAATTTGCCCAAGAATCAGATTCAGTTTAGCCTAGCATTCTTCACAAAGATGAAAGGGTGACAGATCCTGACACATTTGTGCTTTTGAAAAGTAGAAAAGCTGATTTCATGCATAAACCCTGTCCTAAAGCTGTCTCCAAGGTGAAATCGTACCAGTCTTGGTATAAAATGTGGAAGGAGCTGCATATTTGAGCTACATACAGTGATGTGCTTGAGCACTCTTTCTTATACTATAACCAGAAAGTGCTGTAGTAAACTTATTTTCCAGTTTTTAACTACTGAAACTTTGCTTTAAATCTGATTTCTTTGTGATCAAAAGACAAAATGAGGTGTCTTAGACGACAGCCAATCTTCTTCATATGTATGGGCTTTTACCAGTATTATTTAAAACTATAATACTGGGCAAGAAGATATATTACTGAATGCTTATTTTACAGTTGCATTACCTGGACAAACATATACACGTGAGTCATGCATTAATCACTGAATTACTAGACTGTAATGATTGATCTATCATAAATAAATAAGTGAATTTACTGAAGTATTGATAATTCTTTGCGACTTTTTTCAGTGACAGTGATTTAGTAAAACTAGACAGAAGTGTGAAATGATTAAAGACATATGAAGAGCGAGAATGGGTGATACTGCCAAATTAGAAGTCTTTTTCTAAGCTCTGGTACTTTAGCCTGTAGTTAAAATGAGCTTTGCCACTGAAAGAGCATTGTGACCATAATGCTTGTTCCCCAAACAGGAGTGGTATAGCAACAACTATTCAGTCCTAGGTTCTTAGGTTGTTTGTATAGTATAAAGCCAGTAGAAACCATTGCAATTCTCTAGCTGGACCTCCCACATAACATAGATCTAAGAATTTCCTGGAATTAATTCCTTCTGGAATTAGAGTGTAAGTTTGAGAAAACATGCTATTCTTGGTTATAATATTTCCAGAGATAAAAAAATCTACCACAACTCTGAGTATGATGTTTCAATGATTATCATAATAAAGAAAAAAATGGGACCTTTAGTCTAAATTTATGTAGCCTTTAATTTCAGCCACTGAGTCTTGTTACACATTGATTTGTCCAAACTGAAGACATTGATCAAACTTAATCTTTCTTTAGTAAAAACCCTATAGAACTTGGACAAATCACTCTCTAACTTTTTTTCTGGGCTTCTCTACAGGCAGAACTTAGTGTGCAGAAAGCGTATGAATTCACAGTGCTTGAGCTCGTCAGCTCTAGTTTACCAGGCACACCCATCTGATGAATGCTAAGTAGCTAAGACATGAACTGCCTTACTTTAAAGACAATTTTAATGTAATATATATGACATTTTTTAATTTCACTTGGAAATGAAATAAGCTGCCTCTAAAAAAGGTTGAACCATTTGTAAGGAAAAAAAAAGTGATGTACAGCCTCTCCCTTTACTCAGTACTCTTGTGCTTGTGCATGCAGATCACAGGAGGCCACAGTTATTGGCATATATGCATCGGGCCAGGCTAAACCCTGTATTCTCAGAAGTATTCAGTATGTTTATACTTCCATCTGGTCTGGTCAGGGAGCAGAACTATATCATTTGAGTTATAGTCTGCATTGCACATGGACTATAGACGTAGTTAGAATTGTTCCTAAAGCTCACGTATTGGCTTTAAATGGATCAGGGGGGCATAAAAAAGTTGTCACAGAAAGAAAATAGTTGATGCTAAAATCTTTTCCAACAAGAAGCTCATTATTACTAGCAAGACATCAGTGAGCGTCACCTTCAAGGAAATCATGATCAGAGGCTGGAAGAGGGCTAAAGAGATATAGGAGTAGCAGAACATCAAGGGAATCTTGCTATTATTTTATCTCATGGGACATGTTACACAGTATTAGTAGCCTGAGTGTGGATTTGGACAGTAGAATCACTGACAAGGCAAGTGACTGCATGGAATTGCAAGATGATGAGCATAGCTCATAGTCCCACATTGAAACCCAGTATCCTGCTGCTAAAGAGCAGGCAGAGATGGTAAGGACACCCCACAAAGAAGCAGACCTCTAGAAAGATCCAACAAGTCAATTTTTAAAAATTTTTTTTTGACAGCTGGTGTTACCAGCATGATCATGGTATTTCAGAAATCTATCCAAAGCAACACTGAAATGGACCAGAGATGGGTGGCGTGTCACTGAGTCCCTGCTGAGCTAGTATGCAGTTCCTGAGGAAGGCATTCTTAAGGTATAAAGAACCTGACTGTGATTTTGAAGCATTTGGCTACAAATATCAATTATGTCAGTAGCTTGATGTAACTGCCTGATCCGAATTCAAGGCATCCTCCTGGAGCATCTCTCCTATGAGGAAAGGCTGAAGGAGCTGAGATTGTTTAGCCTGAAGAAGAGAAGGCTGAGAGGGGACCTTATAAATGCTTATAGATATCTGAAGTGTGGGTGTCAGGAGGATGGGGCCAGACTCTTTTCAGTGGTGCCCAGCGACAGGACAAGGGGCAATGGGCACAAACGGAAGCATAGGAAGTTCCAGCTGAACATGAGGAAGAACTTCTTCCCTCTGAGGGTGACGGAGCCCTGGAACAGGCTGCCCAGGGAGGTTGTGGAGTCTCCTTCTCTGGAGATGTTCAAGACCCGCCTGGACAAGGTCCTGTGCAGCCTGCGTTAGGTGACCCTGCTTTGGCAGATGGGTTGGACTAGATGACCCACAGAGGTCCCTTCCAACCCCGAACATTCTGTGATTCTGTGATTCCTTAGAACAGACCTGAAATTGAGAGCCCGAAGAGCTGTTGGTACTACAGGTTCAGCTTGAGCACAGTGTTGCGGGAAGAAATCTCATCTGAGTATCTGCCATATCTTCTGAGTTATTACCAGCATCACAGGTTTCTGATTCAGGGCCTCCCATCAAGAGAATTCCTGTCAGCTTCCCTGTTCCTGTGACAAAACCAGGCCATATAAAACCATGTATTGTTTGCTTGAACCCCATTGCCAAACAACGCAGATGGCTGGGTATCTGGTTTCACCTCTGGCACTTCTGCGTGAGGAACCTTTAGGATGGCCCAGCCACAGGACTATCCCCGCAGCTGTAGGGCAGTTCCGAGCAGAAATGTCCTCCCCTTCTGTAGAAGCGGGGTCCGCGCGCATACTGGTGTGCAAGGAGCGTGGGTCAGAGAGGTAAATGTGCGCACATGTATGGGGGAGCAGGGTCAAGAAACCCAAGCCTGTCCTCCTGTCTGTGTCCTCTTCACGTTAGCCGAAGTCAAACTTGGTCGTGCTTTGTCTCCACCTAAGCCTATGAATTTTATATTCCTCACTGTATTAACAAGAAATGGAAGAGGTCTCCCAGTCAGAAAAGCCAAGGCCTTGTGATGACATCTGGTCATATTGGGCCCTTGTAGTTATGGCACTTGTTTGGAAGACAGGACCTGTGAGTGAGCAGGCCTAAGCCAAAACTTTCGTAATTACTCTTGGAATTAATATCACCATCAGATCATAATGTGAATGTATCATCTTGCTTTTTCAAATACAGAATCTAAATATTGATATAGACCTTCTGTTTAATTATAACTAGTTCTGCCATTTCAGTCTAATAGAGTATCAATAGCTCTCTTTGGATTTCTTTTGTTCCCAATTTTTTAAAATGTATTTTTTAATTGAACTCTGTGTAGTTTTAATTCTTGTTAGTTTGCTCTAATTTCTATTCTCTGATTTCTATCCATTACCCTTAACTTTTCTGTTCCTCCATTTGCTTTATATGAAGTGTGAATTTGCTTATCAATTATTTTTACAGCTGCTTTTGCTTGGCTGTAAACTAGGTTTGTTTCATAATTAGTCTGACCTTCTTCCCTTGTTATGCTAATGTTTTTGGGAGATATCTATTAAAATGTTCTTAAGCAACTCACAATTACTTGTCATATTTTTTCATTCATGTTCTTCTCACATTTGATTTGATTGATTTGTTTTCAGATCGGATTTCGTTCTGTTCAGCCATCAAATTTCATCATGATCCCTTGCGTCCAGGCAACCACTAATGCTTAGTTCTGCAAATAATTCCTCTTTACCTCCCTCACCATGAGGTCCAAGGTGGAAACCTGCATGGTAGAGGCAACAGTCTGATTAAAGACATCATCACCTAGAATTTCTGGACAATCCACTGATGTTTTGATATTGGAAACATGAGAAACATGAGAGCCCTTACAGGGGAGCCCTCTGAGGGGGAGCAGAGGTCGGCCAGTCCCGACCTTATGCCAGACTACTATTTATCCCCCTTCAGTCTTTAAATAAGCAATAACCATTGGTTTTAACATCCCAGTCATGCGAGTTTCCTTTCAGGTCTCAACAATACCAATGAAATTGATTTTAGACTCATAAGTGAGCTATTCCAATTCCCCCCCTTTTTTTTTCAGCTGGACTTTTAGCAGTGGTGCCTTGGCAGTTCTGTAATTTCTTCTCCTCATGCTCTTCAATGTCTTAAGTCTGTTCTCAACATCTCGATTTTTTGTACTGTGTAAGTGCTCATTTGTTTCCTCTTCCACTCCATCCTGTAAGTACAACACCTCCCCTGACTCCTGTAGTTGGTCCATCTGCTGTGAGACTGGTTCCTCCTCCACACCAGAAGCCACCCAAACTGTGCAGACTCCATCCACCCACAAGATAAACTGGTACTCCATCAACTTTGCATCATTTATCTAATAAATCACTTTTTGTTGTATATTTTCTGTTGTCTTAGAGTAGGCTTGCAGTATTCTGTGATAAAGTGTAGTATTGCTTCAAGCTAATTACCATCTTGTGAGCACCATGTTGTTCTAGTACTCACAGAATACGTTTCCATTAACTTCATCATCTCCGGATGTATTGAAAATGGGGATATAAATAAGCTGGGTTTAGAAAAGTGAATAGTTATATGGTTTATCCTGCACTTAGCTTTTAGGTTCACTTTCCTTTATTCAACCATCCTCTGTCAGTCTGCTCTGCCTTCAGCTGGATGTGGTAGTGCTGTTGTAGCAGTGGTGATCTAAGAATAGGTAGAGATACCGGGCATGGAGAAAGAGGTAGATCAGATCAGCTGGTGTAGGTGCAACAGAAAGGCAAGCTTTGGGGAGCAGTCTCCTCACCAAGCTGTTAACCCTGCAGAGCTGCGATCAGGGACTGCGGAAAGCTTGTCCCCCTGTCCCACCTCCACTGGCTTGTCTTACAGAAGGTGTTCTCACTCTGTATGAACTGTGTGTATCCTACCTTGAAATAAGATGATGTTTCTTGTTTTAATTAATTGATGAGTTTTGTCTTGACTTCTTTATTCAGAACCTGAGTGAACTATTTTAGATGTCCAAGATCTCTTCTTTGAGAGAGAGCTCTATCTTTTATTCTTGTGCTTCGTTTTTGGAGCACCACCTTTAGCAAATGATTTGGAGAATGTTTGAATTCCCACATGAAGGCTGTATCAAGGGTAATTGATAAATGTCTTCTTATTTATTGTCATACTTTTAATCCTGTCAGTCTCCCCCATGGTTTTCCTGGTTAAAATTTCTCTTATCAGACACTCAAAAAAAGTAAGAGGTTGAAGGTTAATGTGATGTTAACGCATTCATAATATATTAACTATAACAGTTGGGTCTCAAACAGGCGTCTGCATAGATCTTGGAAGAAATGAAAAGCAAAATACTGCTGTGCAAACTAATTCACTGTTTTGTCATAATATTTCCAGAATTGCAGTCAGCTATGAATTAATTTGACGGATTTTTTCTGTAATAACAATTTTCAGCATGAAGCTTGATGTTAAAGTTGAAATCTCAAACTGCTACTGATATTGGAGAAGAAATCAAGAAGGACTGGAGCTAAAAATAGAGAAATTTTTAGCTAAATCTGTTCTGGTTTATATTATGTATTGGATAATTATGTACTTGCGTCTTGTAGTAGTATATGCTTTATGTAAACTGATACAATAATCAACTTTACTGAACAGATTTTGTAGTACTCTGAATTTGGTTGATATCTATATATTTCTATCTAAATTTGATAATTCTGCATAAGAATCTATTTCTATTGAGTGTGCTGCACAATTAATCTTAGATACTTTAATTACATTTTATCTTAGTTAAGGAAGTTAAGAATTTTGAGGCACTCAAAATTTTCAGTTGTTTTTGAAAAATCTTGATCATACCACATTTTCATATTTAAAGCACAAGAAATTTTCTGAGCCAAGGCACAACAAATTGCAGAGAATGGGATCATGAAGCTGGATGTATCAGAAACTCAGAAGTGAAGTCTCAGTATTTTGGAAGTGTTGAGAGGGGAGAGGTCAAAAATCTGTGTCCTGTAATTATCAGATTAGCTTCCTGGTGAACATGTTGCAGAAATTGCTTCTTTTTTCATATGAGTGATTTTTCTTTTTTAGTCTGGATTTTCTCGTCTTATATTAGAAGGGGCTGAGCATGCCATTCTCTATAAATCATTTAAGCACCTCAGTAATTCCACTTATTTCAACAATACTGTTTCAACATCTGCTTAGAGTTGTATATACGCTTAAATACTCTGTTGGGACTTAAATGATGTGGTTTTGGATAGCCTGATCTTGTCACTACTGTTGTCACTAAGTATATATAAAATGAAAGTGCAAAGCCCTGTCATTAATACCCATGTTGCTCTACTCCTATTTGTTTCAGAATAATAAAGTTTTCCTCTTAGAAAAATTATTTACCATATTCCTTTACCAACATCACGGTACACTATATTAGTCCTTAATTTAAAATTAATGAAAATGAAAACCAAATGCATGCTATTTGTTCCCTTGATTATGCATAACCTGAGAGAAATTCACAAGGTAGTGAAGCATGACCTTTCGTTCCTGAGGCAATATTTGCTGTCCTTCATCAAGCTGTGCTTTTCTAAATGATGCTCATTTAATGTCCAAAAATGCTTTTTAAGATTCCCTCCTCCCAAAAGGCATCCAAACTAAATGGTCTATAATTTCCTGAAGTGTTTCCAGAGTCTGTCTTCAATAATGACATTATCTTGGCCATTTTCCAGCCATTAGGTCTTTTTCTGAGTAGAATGACTTTGTAAAATGTCTGCAAAACTTCCATTAATAACACCCCTACTTTTTAAAAGAAATATTGATTATTGGTAACTATTTATTAGTGGAATGCTGTTATTAAATGTCAATATATTATTATACCATATTATAGATGAATTATCAGTTTCCCTTTCCCAAGACCAAATCCACTGTCTATGTTTCATCTAGAAAATACTCACTTGAGGCATTTACTATAAGTGCATATTTGAATTCTGTACCTGGTTGCATATAGTTATTTATAGTAAATGTGCTTAAAACAACGTGTTGCTTTACAAATAAGAGAAGAGCTAAATCAATTTGTTTAATACATTGTCTCATAAACTGAAATGCAGTCTTCACAGAGCAGATTTAAAAAGGAAACTAGCAGAAAGTTATAGATATTTCCTTGCTATTTAAAATATAATTTAATTTCAAATGCTTCAAAACTAAGATAAAAAATAACCAGAAAAAAGTAGATGTAGAACGCGTGCAACAGTATTGCATAATAAGATGGGTATTAGAAATGCTTCTAGGCCATTCTTGTAAGTGTCATGGCCTGCATGCTCTAGCTACAAGCCGATAGCTTGCAAACACAGGCCCTGAAGTGTTATATTCCTTTATAAATATGTCAAGTTTAGTAGTAATACTATGACTGATATTTCTCTGTACTGGACCATATGCCAGTACAGGAGTTTAAGCCTAGCTGTTCCACATCCATGTGATAAAACAGTGGTTACTGCCCCACAGAACCTACATTTGAAATACTGGAAGAGAAAAAAATCTGGACACTGCAAAAAGAGGACACAGGGTAAACATTACATGTCAGTTGCTAGCAATCTCTATGAAACTAGTGTTGAGGGCTCCTCATTAAGTTGAAGTTAACTGACTGACCGTATGCATGCTCCTGTCTGCACCAAATGCAAGGTAAAATATGTTACGTGAAAGTGCTTTCCATGAAAATAAGGCTATGTGCACATATGGTCAATTACTACAGCTCTGTTGATGCTCAATACTTTGCTGAGAGGTGGTACTGCAAGATGTCAGCCTTGTGCATTGGTTAGTAATTTTTGTGAGGTTTTTTGGTGGTTTGTTCAACACATTGCTCCAGCACTTCATTTGCAATACAAATTCTTCATTTTAAATAATTCATATTTAATTACAGTAGTTGTCAGTTTCTGTGGTCCTTTTCACTCTTGAAATGCTTTAGAAGCATTAATTCCACAAAGTTTTGAGAAGCAATTAAGTATTAATGTTCCATTTTTACAAACAAAAACCAGAAAATACAGAGGTTGGGCAAACATTTCTGAATATCAACCGTCAAATTAGGCACTGACTAGATAGATACATGATCTAATTTTCAGAGGCACTGAAGAAGACATTTGCATATTCAGAATGGAAACTTTTGTCCTAGTAGTTAAATTCATAAAGAATCTTGGATACCATAATACTGAGCATTACAAGTTCTTAACTATCCAGGATCAAGGCATGGGAGGAGTTTATTAACTCAGAATAATATTTACAGCAGGTGAGCATGAAGCTGCCTAAGCGAGCACAAAGGAAAGACTGATTTCCAGATTCAAGCTGTAAAAATAACCCTTTACAAACTTTCCTTCACGTGGGCTGAAGAACTCTGCATCCTTTCCTGGCATGAACTGCTTAGCTCATTTTTAGAGAAAAAGGAGATTGAGAGAACTGGGGACTGTGAATATGATCATAAACTCTGTTGCCTCGAGCACTCACAAGACTGAGGAAATTTTAGGACTGCTATTTAACAGCTCCAACAACCAATAAAGAAATGTGTGTCCCAACAAGAGATTTCAGCCAAACACTGAAGCTGTTGGGAGCTGTGGATTTGACCTTGCATTTTCTCTCAGCTTGATGCGAGAACTGAACCTAGGGGAAATGCTCTGATCACCAGAATATGGTACAAAAAGAAGGTCGGTACAAGCCTCTCTTTTTAATCAGCTAACACACAGTTTCACACAAAATAAATTTCCTAGATACACACTTCACGTGCTCTGAGCACAGCTATTCTTTCAGGCTTCTCGAAAGACAGAGGTGGGATGCGCCCAGTTTCTTGATTTGAACAAGGGGAAGTGGGTATGAGGTGGAGGTTCTGCTGCTGAGCATTTGTGAACATGTATGGAAAGAGAAATTTAAGTAGCGAGAATTTTAACTGGTAGTATCTCTGGCCTATGGGACTAAGTTGCAGCTTTGGAGATTTTGACAAGGGTGCTGTTGAGACTGTTATAAATATATGCCCTAAGGGTATATCTGTAAGGATAGACATTTGAGAGTTCACCATGAAGTTCTTCTAAAAACGTTTTGAGCTCCATGAGTCAGTATTTCTTGTTTGCATCATACGTCTACAGGCTGTTTGGTGTAAACCAAAGCTGTTTGCACTGCATTTCTATTTCACGAGCATAGAGGTAAGATTTATCCCAAGTTTCATTGTGGGACACTGCTGTGAATCATTTGGCAGGCTTGTCTCTTCTTCTAGGTGAGCTTCCATTTATAAATAGTAAAGAAAGGAAGGAGGTACCAAAAGAGTCAGAAGCAAAGAATAGCAAATTGCCACATTCCTGGTGAGATCATACAAGCTTCTTTTGATGTGAATTTCTGAGAAAGTGTAGAAAGACGTGGCATAGTGAGTAATGTCAGAGTGAGCTTCACACCCTGAAGACACAGGCAGAGTTTCCAGCGTGGAGGTAGATTACTGGTGATCATATTTAAGCATTCACCGTTCCTGAAAATTTGTGGGTCCAGGCTTGAAGGTGACTGTAAGATCGACTCCAGTGTAGGCATGGCTGGAGTGAATTATCCAAAGCTACAAAGGGAATTTGAGGCCAGAGCTAAAATCAGATGTTAGGATTTCTAACTTCCTCCATCTGTAGCCCAGACCACTGCACCTTACCTCTCCAAAAAGTCAGATCAAAATATAAAAGTTCAGTGTTGCACTCAGTGCTTAAGAAAAAGCAAATAACAATGAAAAATGAGGAAGAACTGATGTGCAAATTGTTAAGAGCCATTTATACACACTATTAGCAAAGGATTACATGCATCGATGAATCAGCGGTTTTAATCAGATGAAAATATTTTTGAGCACAGTTCCAGTGTGATGAATATGCTAGAGTTGTGGATCACCAGGAAGAAGATTAATATTCTGTGTATAATTATACACATTTCTTCTCAATTCTTTTTTGAAGACAGCAAATAAGATTTAAAGCAACAGTCATTCACTTCACATGAGCACAAAGAAAATGTACAAGGAAGCATGTAACTGCCTGGCCCCCACCTGCCAGCTTCCATCATCTCTCTAGAAGACATTTGCTACTTCGTTTCCTGTCTACTTCCATCTTGCTCCCCTGAGCCTGGTCTCCTGGCCCCACACAACATTCTACTTTCATCCTTTTTCAGGCATGGAGAGGCCTGAGTATGTGAAGTGCGGTGTTGGGTAGTTACCCCTTGCTGGCAGTGGTCTTACACTCTGTCCCTGGGATGAGATGTCTCGCTGTAGCTGTCTGGTGACCCTTGACAATGAAGGTTTCTCTGGGCCCATTTGTAATTAGGTCCGCACAGGATGAATATGTGGAATATTTCATTTGAAGCCCTTCTGAGAGTATGTCTGTGTTCAGCATTTTTGGTTCTTTCCTCTTTCTTCACTGGGTGACACTGTACCTTCTTGTACATAACTACAAACTGTCCATCTTTAGCCTTACTTGAAGCATCTCTCAGCATTTTCCTTTGCTCACCTGCACGCTAGCTTGCCAGAACAGGCAATGATCTCGGCATAGATGTAGCTGTTTTCAAATGTGTATTCTCTTTGACACTGTCTCCCATAACATCCTCCTAGGGAAGCTCAGGAAGTGTGGGCTGGATGAGTGGTCAGTGAGGTGGATTGAGAACTGGCTGAATGGCAGAGCTCAGAGGGTTGTCATCAGTGGCGCTGAGTCTAGTTGGAGACCGGTAACTAGTGGTGTCCCCCAAGGGTCAGTACTGGGCCCAGCCTTGTTTAACTTCATCAGCGACCTGGACGAAGAGTTGGAGTGTGCCCTCAGCAAGTTTGCTGATGACACCAAACTGGAAGGAGTGGTAGATACACCAGAAGGCTGTGCTGCCATTCAGCGTGACCTGGATAGGCTGGAAAGTTGGGCAGAGAGGAATCTGATGAGGTTCAACAAGGGCAAATGCAGGGTCCTGCACCTGGGGAGGAACAACCCCATGCATCAGTACAGGCTTGGGACGGACCTGCTGGAAAGCAGCTCTGTGGAGAGGGACCTGGGTGTCCTGGTGGACGACAGGTTAACCATGAGCCAGCAGTGTGCCCTGGCTGCCAAGAAAGCCAATGGGATCCTGGGGTGCATCAAGAAGAGTGTGGCCAGCAGGTGGAGGGAGGTTCTCCTCTCCCTCTACTCTGCCCTAGTGAGGCCCCATCTGGAGCACTGTGTCCAGTTCTGGGCTCCCCAGTTCAAGAAAGATGAGGAGCTACTGGAGAAAGTCCAGCAGAGGGCTACGAGGATGGTGAGGGGACTGGAGCATCTCTCCTGCGAGGAGAGGCTGAGGGAGCTGGGCTTGTTCAGCCTGAAGAAGAGAAGGCTGTGAGGGGACTTAATATATTCTTACAAATATCTCAAGGGTGGGTGTCAGGAGGATGGGGCCAGACTCTTTTCAGTGGTGCCCAGCGACAGGACAAGGGGCAATGGGCACAAACTGAAGCATAGGAAGTTCTGTCTGAACATGAGGAAGAACTTCTTCCCTCTGAGGGTGACGGAGCACTGGAACAGGCTGCCCAGGGAGGTTGTGGAGTCTCCTTCTCTGGAGATATTCAAGACCCGCCTGGACGAGGTCCTGTTCAACCTGCTGTAGGTGACCCTGCTTTGGCAGGAGGGTTGGACTAGATGACCCACAGAGGTCCCTTCCAACCCCTACCATTCTGTGATTCTGTGATTCCATCCAATTTCCATTTGGAAAGAAGCATGTGAGTCTCCTACAAGGATGAGAAGTTGTGCTGTGCTTATCTCAGCCGTTTGACACCACTAAGATTAACCATTTGTGCTGTTTTGCGTAGTGGCACGGGACATCTGAGGTAGAGTGTGAAGTGCAGTTTGGGCCAAGCTCATGGTTTTGTAGGACGGGGTGAACTTGGGCTTCTGTAGACCATCCAGATATCCATAATACTCTGCAGGTTGGGTGCTCTGAGGTTCCCTACTTGCTGTCGAAGAGCTCAAAGTGCACCCTGAGGGACGGTTAGTGGCCAGGCAGTGTAGACAGTGAGGGAGGCCACTCCCCGGTATGCTGGTGCAAGATAACATAGATGTAATTGTTTCTGCATCTGTGGGTCAATGGTCATTAATTTGCATTCATTGACTGCTTGATACTGTCAGAGGTCTACAGCATAGCAATCTCAATAATGCAAGAACAGCAGCTAGTCCTATTTTAAAGAACTAATTGAATGACTCATTCTAAGCATCAATTAGCACGATCAGGTCCTTACTGATGATTTTTGAAGCATTATTGTTAATTTTCTGTTTGGATTTTTTATAGCTGTCATCTGTTGCTATCAGTGTTAATGCGATACACAGTGTGCTCTCTTTGTAGGAGCAAAATGAGAAAAACATTTCCGTACTGCACACAGATAGCTGCTAATTACCTTTGCTGGGGACAACTCCATTCTGTGTCGAAGAATTTTTTAAATACATAAAGTGGCAGAAAATCATGTTAAGTAAAATTGAAATAAACTCCACAATTTCTAATAAAAGGCCTGGCTTTTGTTGGAGCTGTACAGGTCACCGGACTGTAGTTGTTTGCCATAGAGCATACTTGCACGTCTGTTATCCAGATGAGGAACTTTTTCAGAGAACAGCCTAACTTCCGCTGACATTAAAGGTACAACAGGAATGGGGTGCACACCGATTCCCAATTCAGGAGCACTCTTTCCTTGCTGTTTGCTGAAGAATATAAAAATAGGCTAGATCCCTGCTGCAACTGTATCAAGGGATCAAGATAGCTCAGCCACAAAGCATTCCTACTGATGGCAGCATTTTTTTGGAAGGGAAAATTGATCCAAGCTGTCAGCTGTGCTGGAATGGCTAGACTGCATCTAAGTCGTTTAAGGCCAGTTTGGATATCTCGCCCTGCACTGCAGCCCAGACATGGCACAGAGAAGCCCCTACACAAAGAAGGCACGCTTTAACTTAACAGTTAATGTGGGATTTTGTTATTGCAGAAGGACATTAAGACAGCTCAGTTTAGAAGTTAGAAAAAATAAGGACAAGTATGAATAAAGGAACATACTCTGAACATGGTCAGGGTCTTTTTGCTCTTGCAGTACAATAGGGCTGTAAAATGGCACGAAAACAATGGCGGAAATCACTTTAAATACCCCAAAACTTCTACACAAGCCACCTTGAGACAAGACAAGCTGCAGATCTTGCTGTCTCACTCTGAGAGCGCAGAGGGACCGAACGTGACCTGCACAGCAGCAGTCCCCACAGAGGAGCTCAGCCAGCACCTTCAGTGGCCAGCTCAGCGGGTAGTCACAACCTGGAATGCAGGTCCGAGCACCTACAGATATTCAAATGTAACCATGAGTGCCCAGCAGTGGCAACATCTGAATGCTCACGGGCACTCAGCATTAAGTGAATTGATGGTTTCCCTCTACTTTTTGCTGGTAATGGTCTACTTCATAGAAAATACACCTGCATGTGGCACTCTTATTAGTACTTCCAGCAGAGACAAAGAATGGAGTACGTCCATGGAGTCAGCTGCCCAGGGTCACTATAATAAATCTGTGGTTCAGGAAGGTCTGCACAGCCTCTGTCCTGAAGTACCTGTAGTTTGGACAAATTAAGGGGTTGGTATCCTTTCCTATTATCACCACCTTAATTATCAGAATTAATAAAAATGCTTTAGGACTTATTTGTTACTTTCTCCCTCCAGTACATCTATATCTGCTGTCTGGAACAATGACTATGCCAGACCTTTGCTTTACTCCTAGGCCTAGAGAAAGTTTTATGAAGAGAGATAGGAAAGTTATTCATTACCTGAGAGAGGAAATTAATAAAAAGGATCGAATTAGAATATGTAAGATAGTGAGAGGCAGAGAAGACTGAGGAGGAGCTTCTGTTCTCTCAGGCTGTTTAAACTGCAAGATCAGGGAATACTTCTCCATTGTCTCATCCAGGTATGGGATTTAAGTAGAAGCGTACCTCTCAAGTGGAGACATGCCATCTTTGTCTGTCCTCTCTGCTCTGTGTTGGCTTCCATGGAAAACAAAGCTTAATGTGAAGAGCAACATTGCTGGTACCATACTCAGGTCTGGTTCCTGCATAGACCACAAAGGATCAGGATCCTGACGCTTTTGAGGTTTTTTTTATACATATATACACATAGAAAGAGAGAACCAACCAGCATATGCTTATCTACTCACATTTTTTAGTCTTGCACCACATTTTGCCTCAAAAACAAGTGTGATGGCATGGAATAATTTTATTTTAAGACTGTGGTCATCTGTTTCTCGCCATCAGCTGGTGAGGGCAGAAGAGCTGCTAGCTATTACATCATCTAATGCTTGTCTGAGAATATGTGGTGGTTTTCCAGGAGTTCTATATAGTGCCCCACCTTAAACAGGAGGGATGGAAAGTGCCTTCATACAAATTAACTTGTAGGCGAAGACGCCTTGCTTGAACAGGAAAGGTGTACCTGTCAACTTGCTCGCACCAAAGGGAGATGTTCAGCCCTGGTAAACGACATGGCCCAGTGAGCACACCCGCTGCTGGACAGCTTGGTTATATGAAATGGGAATTAAGTTCTTGATTTGGCATGAAGGTATTGAGATGAAGCAGTTTCCTTCTGATCTGACAGATCACAAGTAGGTACCTAAGCACTGAAGAACAGGGTCATTCTGTACTGGCTAGTTTGGGCATCGCTCTCTTACCATCTGTTATGAAGCTCATTTTGAGATGCATTCAGCCAAAAAGGTGCTTAAAAGCTGGGCACTGCAATAGCTACATATCTGTGATTTTAGCTTCTAAGCCAAAAGCCTACTTTTTCGTTGCCTAAATATGCTTAGCGCATCTAAAAATCAGGTCACGTACTAACTTCTTATATAAGAATATGGCATCTGCAGCCTTTACCAACAACAAGTTTCTATTTTCTTCCTTCTCATTGATAAAGATATTGAATAGCACCGAAATAAGAATAGATCTGTGTGGAACCCCATTATATAATGACGCCCTCTGTGCAATTAGTTTTTAGCTTTATCAGCCTTTTCAAGCCAGTTAAAATATGCTACTTGGATTTTACGTTGTGTCGCTTTTAACCAGAAGGTCAGAGTACAAGGTAAAATATCTCAGCTCAGTTATATTAAGCAACTTCCTTTAGCAACAGAACCTTTTCATTTCATCAAAAGACGCAATCAGTTCTGTCACTAATTTTTCATGAAAACTCGTTCACTGAAATGGATTATCCTACAGTCTTTATAAACTTACTGATTAGATCCCGTTCTATTCCATATCCCAGTATTTTGTCTGGAATGAATATAAGGTTACTAGATTTTTACCTACTTTGATAATGTTGTTTACGCATTTTTAAAAAAATGCCAATGTGTTAGATGTTTTCCAGACTACTGAAACCTTGACATAATTACAGTATTTTTGAAAGATTGTTCCATGAGCAGTAGAAAGAATTAAATCTTATTTTCTTTGGAGTTATATCTTCCACTCACTCACTGCTGTCATCCCAGCTCTCTTCATGTCTTCTAAATCTTCCCCAACACAGTTTTGCCATGTCATCCCCTCTGTGTCTCTAGCTCTTCTCCATCACATCACCTAGCTCACACCACCGCTGCTGTGCACTCCTTCCAGTGTTGTCGATCTCTGATACTGTTGTCCCTGTCCCCAGCTCCCTTCCATCTCCTTTATGTCCAGTACAACAAAAGCTCCATGTTCTCCATGCTCTCTATGTTCATCTTTCCGTGTTCTCTACCTCTGTATTTTGCCCTGCCAGCTGGGGAAGAGCCAGCACATCTGGCAGAGACATGCTGTCTAGCTGGCGAGTACATGTGTGATCTCTGAATAAGCTGGCTGCTGCTAAGTGTAACAGACAATGAATTCTCTTCTGTGCATGAGTAGTCTTTCTCTTCTACCCAGACAGTACTTTTTTTTTTCCAATTAAATGTGGAGGAAATTAATTCTCTTTGCTACTTCTATGCCTCTGCTAAATGTGACTGCACCTAAACCAAAGGGTGAAAATTATTTGGGGGTGGGGGAAGAGGGTGGGGAAGGAAAAGAGGACTAATGGCCAGCTGAGGGGGCAGCCACACAAACCACATTATTTATTAAGCCACACACATAAATCAACCTTAGAATGCTTCTTTGGCCAATTGCTTTAAAACTCTGGGGTCCTTATTATGCCGTCCTTCAGATCTGAAAACGATTTAATGTCTGTGTTTACTGTAAATATTCCCTACCACTGGGAAAATAGGATGTACGTTTTATGACAGAGGTATCACTCAGTTTCTTCCCAGTTGTGAAAGAGAAGAATTTATATCATGCACTGATGTGAATTAATAATTGTTTTTACAATATTGGGTCTAATATAAACTTCAAATACAAAAGAGAAAACTGTAACATGTATACCTCATAACACAACCCTGAGACTAAGAGGGCCAGTGTTAGTTCAGAGGCTTTTGCTGGAGATCTGTAAAAAGCACAAGCTATAACTTGTACTGCCGAAGAATGCTCTTGTTAACTCGACTCATGTGAAACCCCTTCAGTTTGCCAGTATTGTGCCCTGCACTGCCCCAGACTAGGAAAGTGCACTTCACTTAATATACATATAAAAATACTAAACAACATAAATTCTTCAGCAAGAGCTTGAAGCAGTATCTGTGCTACAATCACATATCACATTAACATTTGATGTTATTACTGCGTTGCAGGTGCAACAATCCTTGGTCCTTGCCCCTGTGGGAGAGCAGCGGTTGACTTCTATTTCTTTTTTTAACTGTTTACATTTTTACTTCAATCATAGTTTGTCTTATCTCTCCCTCTGCAGGAGGGCAATCATCAGTGAGATTTGCTGCGAATACATTGTGGCTGATGTATCTAATGGAACCTGCACTTATAGCCAGACCTGTCAATAACCCTAGCACCATTACAGTAGATAGCTTTTCACAAGATTGGCTTCTTCTTGCAAAGATTATTCAGTACCATATGCGCAAACAACAGCAGCCATTATTGCCCTTTATTTCCCACCTCTCCTTTCCTTAGACTAGCACATCTCTTTATTATTTGACAGCAATGAAGAATAGCCCAATCTTTGCCATCATTTGGTAACAACAATTCTTTGCACTTTTCGTGTTCAAAGCGCTTTGCAGTCATTATCTAATTAATCTTCACAACGGCTCTATGAGGCTGATAAGAAAGGTTTAGCCTCATTTTATAGATGGGGAAACTGAAGCTGTGAGTTTAGCTGCTTGATTTTCAAAGGTGCTGTGCATTCTTGGCTCCCATTGAAGTTAATGACAGCACAGAGGGAGCAACATCTCTGAAAATAAAGGAGCTGATGCAGGCTTGCAGAGGAGGTTACTGGCAGCGTGCGGTGGGCATTCCTTGGTCCCAGACCTCTGCTCAGACCGTTTGGTTGGACCTCCCTCCAGTCTGGGTTGTCAGTGGCAAGCTGGCCATTGCACCTTGGATATTCCCAGCTAGCTTTTCATTTAAATGTTTTGGTGTCACAGGGGAATATTTCAGAAACTCTGCACTTGAAGTTTCACCCCAGGGGGATTTTATCTGATGTGTCCTCACTCTAGAAAAATGCCTTTAACCTGTGAAAAGATGCCACTGTGCAATGAGAGCACTAGGTTTCACGTAGATTGATTTGCTTGCAGTTTTATGGCTACATTTTACAGAAATTGCACTTATTTTGAAACACTCCCTAAGCACTAAGGACCATAGACAGAATGCATTCACTAATGCTTCCCTAATTCATGGAGGTGGCTGCTTTACCAGTCACTATCAGATCCTTAATCAGCAGAGTTGTAAAGCTTGTAGATATTCAGTAAAAGTGCTTAATAAAAATCATTTAATTCTAAATTACAAGAGTGCACTTAACCCTAAAGATATTAAAAATGATTGTTTGACGCACTGCACTGAGTGGTAGAAATTTAAAAATAAAAGCTTTCCTTACTTGCATCAAGGCGAATAAATCTTCTAGCCTTCATATCCTTGCGTCATGATATTATGCTGTGATAAACTAATCCATTTTAGAGTTTTAAGCTGTAAATACGAAGTACTTCAACCCGACTGGTGACAACAGGAGGAACTGAGTTTTGAAGAAATGAGCCAGCATTACGGCTGGTTTTCCTATTACGTGGTTCTTGAAGGCCATCTGTCTCTGTCAGTGTACTTTCTGTGGTGGATTTATAAATCCATCCTACAGTCTGGCTGGTGGTGCAACATCGTGCAGTGCTGTAGTGGCTGTTAGATATTTTTGGTAATAAATTATAAAACATCTGTGTCTCCTCTTTGTAAAATATGCCAGAAAACATTTACATTCACCCCTATATGCATGGATCAGTCCCCCCCAGACACGTGTGCACGTGCACACACCCCCCCATACAGGTGGTCACCTTCCTTTCATGCTCCCACCAGTTAAACATTCAGAAACTAGACCAGCAAAGTCCAGGCTTTGGGTGGGTGGAGATGCTGGTATTTATTTACATCATATGAAAAGTAATAAATAAGCATATTCAGACTGCATATCAATTTTTTTTCAATTGAAATGATTTTGCATTTTGTTTGTGGTCAAAATGTAGCCTTTTTGGAAAACATCAGTAGCAGTGATCCTTTTGAAGAAATAAAACACTTCACTTTTTTTTTAGGCAGTTAGTAACAAAATGATTTCTTTTCATCCTAACTCAACAAATGGTAGTATTTTATTGTCAAAAAAGACATGAAAGAAAGGTGATGGGTGTGTCTGGATTTTGATAAAATGCAAAAACTTATGAACATGTATTAATTTTTAGAGCAACAAATACCTTTTATGTTCCAGCACTTTTCCCATGGGAACAAAAATCATCTTCCTTCCCTATCTATTGTGCAAATAACCATAACAGAAATATTTTAATATATTCTTCCCCTGGATCTTTATATATTTTGCCTGTCTTCCTGGACAAGATGCAGAACTTGCCTAAGCATTAGTGCTTGGCAGCAGGACCGATCTTGGTGTCAGACTAGAGCAAGGTTCTGTATTTCTCTCACTACTGGTATTGTTTGTATTCAACTTCCTTTATTTTCCAGCTTTATAGCCAGATGTTTCCAGATGCATTTGCTGACAGCTTCAATAGAGTATTCATGGATTATGGAGTGTTTTATTTGCCTAATTTGGAGGATGTGGAAAGGTGCAGGTTTTATTTTCTCTGAAGTCCTCCAGAATTGTGACATGAAATCTATCAGTCCACTGTACTGAGAATTGCCTGTAATAAAAAAGGTTTAATTCTATCTTACGATGTTAAAAATCTCCCACAATTATAAAATTATTTGTTTAAAAACTTTTATATTTTCGGGTTGTTTGGATTTCCCTTATTCCAAAATAGAATTTAAAATCTTGGGAACAAAGTCAAGGAGTCGTGTGGCTTTTGATTTTTTTTTCTTGTAATGTTTTCTGACGAATTTGTACAGTATGTTTGATTGCTTAATTGTTTAATTTTGCCTTCCATAAACAAGATTAATTGCAATTCGCTAGCCTGAATAAATATATACCCATTATAGTAAATAAGCAAGTACTGACATTCTGCTTCCGAGCTGTAGTGAAAACTTAAGACAGATAGAAGTGGGTGCACTGCAATCCTCAAACTGTTCCTGACACCTCACTACACAGCATCAGAATAGAAATGGAGAATTTTGAAAAGATTGTTGCATAGGCTTACAGCCTTGGAGGGCAAGGAGATAACAGGCAGGTGCTGATTTAGAGGCCTGCGTCTCCTCTCTCATCACTCTTGGATCCACTGGGGCAACCTTCTGTTTCTTGCTGGTTTGAAAGAGAGGAATAGGATCTCGTCACCCTTTAAAGTACTCTAAGGAGAATTCCTACCACATTTAGAGGTCATTGAGCTGCAAAGAGGCCATGGTCAGAATGCAGGAAGGCTGCCTGGCTTTGTGGATCTCCCATCATACACTTAAAGCCTCATTCTCATCACATCATACTGTTATACTTCATGTGATGGAACTCACTTACTCCACATAGTGCACAGCTTGATAAATAATGGCTTAAATATTGTATATCACAAGAGATGATGTAAAGAAAAATTACTAAAAAATCTGCTGAGAAGACCCAAACTGATGAAAATTGCCATATAGTAATAACCTAATTCAATGAAATGTTCAATTAATTTAATTTACTAATTTAAACATTCACACATATGCAAAAAAATATTTCCATCCACCTGACTCCCATGCACCAGAATGAATTATTTCATCAACGTTTGCACACAGCTGGGTGATTGTGAACTCAGTTTTTACCCGTTACATACAAAACTAAATATAAACTTAACTTTTCTGTCTGGGATAAGCATTGTGAGTACAGAATACAGTGGGATCTTTTCAAATAGCTGTTTGAAATGTTTTTACTGAATTCTATGGCTCTGACTCTGCTCCCTTTTCGTTTTGGCAAAACCCCAGGTTTAATGTATGCAATCAGAGTTTACAGTAGATATGTACAGGGTGAGCAGCTAGCTGCAGATAATGTTACAAGCAAAATTGCACATCTATTGATAATATTAAGAGATTAACATTTCTGCATTTACTTGCCAGAAGAACTATAGTAAGTTAATTAAATATGTGTGTTATTAATTCAGGGAATTGTTGTTAACTTAAAAAGCACAATCTTCTTGTCTGTTCTGCATCTTGCATTATTTTCCACATGTACACAAAGAAGTGACCACCTTCACCTTCTAATACTCTTGCAAAAAGATATGTGGCTGTATAAAGGACAAAACAGCCACAGGAAAACGGTTCATTCCCTTGTTTATACCACGAAATACTTTACATTACTGAAAAAGGAAAAAATCCAAAATTTACTGTAATCGTCATGATTTTTTTTCTGCTTGTTTACTTTTTTCATTTATCTTAGCTTAAACATGTAAAAATTATAAATTGAATTTCACTGCAGCTTATTATGAGCTTCTCTATTTGCTTCTTAGATTCTAACAAATACCTTTGCTACATTAAATATTTCTACTGATTATTTTGTTTGGAAAAATTGACTGTTACAAAAGCAGAAGTTTGGATTATGCTTTGGAATTTAACCCATGGCTTGTAATTTAATGAGTCCTATCAAAATCATTTATCAGGCAATGCCATTCATCAGAGTGCTTTTTCAGCCAATACATATATCCTTGATACTCGACATGAATGCTATGTAACACTGATTTCATAGTAGAGAAACTCATCTCTGTGTGCCTGAATTTAAAAATAATTTCTTAATACTTGTGTTCCAGAAAAAAGAAAATATTCAGAGTAGCCTAGTGGTCAGATTCTCAGCCTGTGTAAATTAGTATTAAAATCACTAATCCAAAATAGTTATTGTTTCAATGGCATGAGCAATATTGTATTTAGTTTTCATTTCCAGGAGTTTTTCTTTATTCAGCTCTGCCAGATGTATCATACTAAACTCTTGAATAATTCCTTTTTAAATTAAACAGCGGATTCATATCTTACCAGATTTATGAGTCATTTATATTCCACTAAGCCACATTACCCAAATGGTTATGTATACAATTTTGATGAGCTGGTAGTTTAAGTACAGAGATAATACAGAGAGCTTTTTCTGAAGTGGGTATGAAGATATTAGTATAGTTGGTGTCTAAATATGTTTTCAGTGTGAAATAGAAAAGCTGGAATAAAATCAGTTTGCCATTAGATCTTAAGAAGTTTTAGTCTAAAGTTTTTCAGAATGATGTTGATGTTATGATAAACCCACAAGCACAGTGATGCTGAAGTACTATATGTGTGCAGTTAGTGCACTGGAGTTCACTGAAAACCAAATATAGGTTGTGGTGGCAGGGTTACCCCCAAATTATGTAGAAATAGAAATGAGAGTTTCACAAGAAATTCGCTATTATGGCAATTTTCTGGAAAGCCACTAGGTGGAAGTTATTTTCCTACTGAGCAACAGTATTCCGCTCACAGAGGCCATTGCTTTCTAATATAAGGCTGTAAAGAAGGTATTTTCTTTCTATATTATCCAAGCTAGAGTTTCAAGCAAAAACTTAGAATAAAAATTTGTCATTTACAAAAGTCCTGGAATATAAAGCCAGAACCTGCCTTTACTGGGACAAGCGCTAGGCAGGAGTTATTCTACTGATATTAGTGCAAGTAAATTGATAAAACATTTGCCAAACTAGAAAGGATCAGGCCAAATAAAGGTGAAAAATGGCTGTAAAACTAATCATAGATAGAAAAAGAAATTAAACACAATGTAGTATTGAATATGAGCAGAAATAAAAAAAGTCTGTTTAAAACTGCAGAATTACGGAGGAAAAAGCTCTTTCATCAAGAATGCTTCCAGCTAAAGTATACTTTTTCAGATCACTCTTTTGATTTTATAAAATTAATCTTACAGCACAGGCTTTCCGATAAATTATTCCAAATTTCACTTTCCAGTCTTTTCTGAACTTGTTGGTACAAAACCTAAATAGCAGGGAAATTGGCATCTCAGCTGGAACTATTCAAACTCTATTTGCAGTGAAGTTGAAAGAGTGTGACTTCAAATCGGTTACCGAACCTCTTCTAGGGAGCAGAGACTTCTGCAGTCCTCACCATGCAGAAGGTGAAGATCAGTCTTTCCTGGATTTTCCTTTCACTTTCTAGTAGTCCTAATTTCACTAGTGATGAAAGATTGTTGTTTGGTCCTGTACCAAAGAGGATATGAATAGCAGAAGGCCATGCTCACAGTCTCTGCTTCAGCTATTGCTTTCTTCTCCCAATAGAGCCTTTATTGAAGAAGGGGGGTGGGATGCACAGCGCTAATAACTGGCACAAGTTGTGCTTTGTGTCAAAAGGAAAATGTGGCCAATTCTGAAATATTTTTTGCTGAGGCATGTGATGAGGGAGCACAAAGAACCAGAGCAGATCATACCACCAACTTTGTGTGGTCTCCAAAAGAAAAGGAAAACAACTGATTGTCAAGAATGCAAATACAAAAATCATACCGTGGGTATAATGTGCACTGCTGGGAATACCACATGATTAGTGCCAATAAGCTGCCTAAGATATCTGAAAATCATGACTTTTCATGGCAAAGTGTTGGGGTTTTTGTTTGTTTGTTTTTGTTGTATGAGTTGTTTTTTTTTTAATTAAGTCCACAGTAAAGAATTAATTACCAGGA
Source organism: Opisthocomus hoazin (assembly GCF_030867145.1). Taxonomy (NCBI): domain Eukaryota; kingdom Metazoa; phylum Chordata; class Aves; order Opisthocomiformes; family Opisthocomidae; genus Opisthocomus; species Opisthocomus hoazin. The sequence continues at coordinate 46,127,320 of NC_134420.1, forward strand.
ACTCTGAATATTTGAGAAGAAAGCAACTTTGACTTTATAGGCTTTTTATTTAAAATCATTATGTTGCTTTATGTACTATTTGAGCATTAGATACAAAAATATACATAGCAATAAAAATTGGGCCAGTAATAGAACTTGATATTATAAATAAAAATATTAAATTCTTATGATCTTATAATGATTTTTAGCAGGATGAAAAATGAAAGATCTACCATCAATATCTCATATAAGGATTTGTCCTGTATGAACCATGCTGGTAAAAAAAAATGTAATAATATGTCTAGATAATATGATTGTATAAGTCACGGAATCAGGGGGCCTGAAATTCTTTCAATGAATGCTAGCAGTGGTTAAATACATGATAATAACTGATATAAATAGACTTCCTCTTCCACTACTACTTCATAGACCAGAAGAGAGAAAAATCTATTGAAAAAGCCAAGATGGGGACAAGCAGTTTAGAAAGTGATTTTTGAAGGGTTTTTTCCCTTCCTACCTGAACCTCTTCTCTCCAGATAGATTCTTCCATGAATCATTTGGAATAAGAACAGAAACAGATATGGGGAGACAAAAGTCAGAGACAAGCTAAATGGATACTCACTCCAGACTACAATCAGTCCTTGAGAAAAGCCAGTTAATGATACTTGAGACAATGGGCCTGATCTCCTGCTCTCCCATAGCCACACTGAAATGCTCCCACTATAATGGTTTCATAGCAGCCTGGTTTCTGCCTCAGCCTGTCCTTCATCCTTTGTGGGGACGTAGTCTGTGGGCCTCACCATGAGACATGATGTTGTGTCCAGGGCAGAGTAAATGGAAATAATTCAGAAGACAAAGCCGAAAGCATTTTAGGCAGTTAAATTTTATAAGATAAGATTTTTTTCTTTGCTGTATGCGTGTAGCAGTTTTAACAAACTGTGTCAGTTTTCCTGGCTCTCTGCTGGAGAAGGATCCCTCCTCCAGTGTCCCTAACTGATGAAATGGGCCTTGCCTGGTGAGGAGGTCTAGGAGTCCTGGCTCCAGCAGAAATTCCCAGGATCTAGGATATCAACTCTATGATGATAATCCTCTATACTTTGAAAGATCAAGTTGAAGATGGGGTCTTAGGACTTCGCTACTCTCTGTCTCATAGTGAGAGCGGTCTGTGATTTTGGGGACCTTTCTAAGCTGTCCTGATTTAGATGTTCTTTGCAGTAAACCTGGGGCAGACCTGGAGGAGGCTGGGAGAAGTGTTTATTGCAATGCTTGGCACTTCAGCTGAGGGCAGGAAACCTCAGGGATTTCCAGGGTGTTGCAGAGAGGGTATGATGTGGCAACCTGAATAATAAAGTAGGATAGATAAAGGGAGAGGAACTGGAGAACAGGAAGAAGTTAGGAGCATGGCAGAAGCTGGAGATGGGAGGATGAGAGTAGTGGTGGCTGTCAGTGAGGATGAGACAGTGAGGACAACAAAAGAGGAAGAATCTGGGGACATGAGAAAGAGCAATAGATACAGAAGCTGTCTGTGTGAGTTGGGACCCCAGGGGACCAGTACCTCAGATGACTTTCTCATCCATCTTTCAATCAGCCCCAAAAGATTCTGTGGCTCTAAATATTTCAGTCCTGCTAAAGAACCTATTCCCTGTTGGGTCATGCAATGACACGTGACAAATAGTTTGGTTTTCCAAAGTCTAAGATTTTATAATCTAGGAAATCATAAAAACCCCCAAATTTTAAAAAATCCGTATGTAAAGACTTCTATAAAGGTCATGTAGTCAAACACTCAAAATAAGAATTACCAGAATTAAGACTGCTTTTATTATTAAGAGCATAATAATATGCTCTTTAATTCCATGATTTTGTAAGCTTTCTCAGCATGAGAAACCTTAACCTCATTTCACTGTACATAGGGGCTCATCTGAGGATGAATCCATGTTATGTAGTTCAGGGTATTACCATCTCAGTAACCCTATCTCAGTAAGTACCAAAACCTGAGAAAGCACGCAGTCGGTGAGAAAGGGAATTGCAGGAAGGGACACAGAGTGGCCTGGTGACCTAAGGCAATGAAACACTGCCCTAACTGGTTCGTATCCCAAATTCTGCCATGGAGCTCCTGCGTGATGCTGAGAAGTCACAAGCTGCCATTTGCACAAAAGGCCACTGTTTTGATTTTGTCACTTTCCAAAGGTCGTGTTTGTGCTTCACTGTTGTACCAAGCGCTGACCTCTGCATCTTCGAATCCTTGGAAGCTATACTGTGAAAAAGAAGTGCCTCGAGAAGTTGTGATAGAATAAAATTAGGTGCTTGGCCCTTCAAACCAACCACCCATATTCACCTGCCACTGTCAGTTTGGGCTTTAATGTCAGTGGCTATGTGTGCCTTAGGGAATTTTAAAGTGTTTTTATACTTGAAAACTCCTGGAGGAAGAGGACGAGGAAGGGGTGTGCATCAATCCCTTTTCCTAGCCTTCTGTTATTCAAAATAAACCTGGCCCAAAAGAGAATGTCAATAAGTAGAGTCATGGCCACATTGCCTCACCTGGACAACCAGGGTGTACCCATGGAATGCACTTTCCCTGCCTTTTGCTTGGCCATCTGGAGCACAGAAAGGATAACGTCACCTCTCAGGGAAGGAACAGCACAGGTCCTAGTGTTTCTGAAGAACTAAGAACTAAATTTAAGAGGAATTTAATCCAGTGTTTCTCCCACTACCATGATACAAGGACCTGTGGGCTGAGTCTGCAGGGGTTGACTTCTGTGGCTACAATAGTGTTAATTCATGGGTTTTGGCTTCCCTGCATCACCACATTGCACTAACACAACCAAACTGCTTTCAAACCTGAGCTGCTGGGTCTACATACAGCTATTCTGTGTTGTGTGGATGTACTAGGTCAGGACAATATGGGCTAGCTCAGGGATCTTTGCACTGAGATCCACTGCTGTATAGACATGCCTTTGGGTACCTCCAGGAAACGTCATGAGCTTCATTCTGTCCAAAGTTTGACAGCTCCTGATGGTGACCAAATCCTGGAGGTTACTACTCTCCATAAGTACCTTCCTCTGTAATTGTGGCATTCCCAGGTGCAAACATCGGCACTTCTATGCACTCAGAACTGCCCAGTTCTGACACATCTCAGCAGATTCACCCCCAAGTCCCAACCCCAGTTTCCATGGGATACCCCCAGACATTCCCAGAGCACAGCAGACTAGAAATCTTTACAAAATGCAGTTGTGTGCACCGCTTTCTTGTCATTTTCAGCAGAAAGAGGAGGAGTTGCCACCTTTCTTACAATAGCCAGTTATTGGAGCTATGCTCCTTCAGTCAATGAAAGCCACAGTGAATACAGATGGAATCCCATTAATGTGTTTTCTAGAGGGAGATGTTCAGGATTTCAGTCAGTCTTGATAGATATATTCAGCATATAGCTGGGGCTGTCTCTGTGCCTTATACAGAAGCTGTTTTGTATTAAAATATAAAACATGAGATGCCAGAAATGAAAATCCTCATTCTAGTCCAGTGCTTAACCATTAGTGCTCCTTCCTAAGACTTGCTTTTCTGCAGAGGTTCAGGTTCAAAACAAGCAAAAGGAGAGGAGCTGACATCTGGATCTTCTTGCTAAAGTTTATGTGGGCTCAAGAGAAGATGGGACAATTGTGATCATCCTGCTGTATTTAGTGCTGGTGTGGCCTCACCTTCAGTACTCTGTGCAGCTCTGGGCCCCACAATTTAAGACAGATGCGAAATTACTCAAATGTATCTAGAGGGGGGCAACAGAGCTGATGAAAGGGCTGGAAGGCATGTCCTATAAGGAGTGGCTAAGGACAAGGGGCTTGTCTAGTTTTGTGAAAAGGAGGCTGAGGGACAACCTCATTGCTCTCTACAGTTTCCTGAGGAGGGGAAGTGGAGAGGGAAGTGGAGAGGGAGGTGCTTACCTCTTCTCCCTGATATGCAGGGATAGGATGTTTGGGAATCGTTCAATGCTGTGCCAGGGGAGGTTTAGACTGGACACTAGAAAGCATTTCTTTACCAAGAGGGTGGTCAAACACTGCAACAGGCTACGTAGAGAGGTGGTCGATGCCCCAAGCCTGTCAGTGTTTAAGAGATGTTTGGAAAATGCCCTTAATAACATGCTCTAACTTTTGGTCAGCCCTGAAGTGGTCAGGCAGTTGGGCTAGATGATCGTTGTAGGTCCCTTCCAACTGAAATATTCTGTTCTATCCTATCCTATCCTATCCTATCCTATCCTATCCTATCCTATCCTATCCTATCCTATCCTATCCTATCCTATCCTATCCTATCCTATTCTGTTCTGTTCTGTTTTGTTCTATCCTGTTCTATCCTGTTCTGTTTTCTATTCTTCTGTCCTGTTTTGTTCTGTTCTGTTCTGCTCTATTCTATTCTATTCTCTTCTATTCTCTTCTATTCTATTCTATTCTATTCTATTCTATTCTATTCTATTCTATTCTATTCTGTTCTATTCTATTCTATTCTATTCTATTCTATTCTATTCTATTCTGTTCTGTGGAAGACAAATCCATTGGAAGCTGATAAACATAGAGAAATCACAGGTCAGGAATCCCTAAGTGGACAGTGATTGAAGGCTGGAAGAGTGCTCAGAAGTACTACAGAATCATAGAATCATTTAGGTTGGAAAAGACCTTCAAGATCACCCAATCCAACCGTAAACATAACACTGCCAAGTCCACCACTAATCTTTGTCCCTAAGCATGATGTCTACATGTCTCATAAATACCTCCAGGGATGGTGACTCAACCACTTCCTGGAGCTGCCTGTGCCAATGCTTGATAAAAATATAGATCTTTTCCCCTCTTCTTGTACTATTTCTGCAGCATCTGCTTCTTGCCACTGTCAGAGAGCAAGGGACTAAGGCACAGGATATGCAGCAGACAGGATGGACACAGAGAAATACTCAGTGGTAATCCATCACATGAAGATTAACCATCTTATACACTGAATGAGTCAAGGCCACATGAGAAAAAAAATGAGAGTTTTATTTGTGACTGGAGTTAATAGGGTTGTGATTGCAATGGTCATATACAGATAGCAACATAAGGCAACGTGTGTGGTGGAGCACCATAATTTTTATTAGATCAGGCTAATACCTTTAAAAATAACTGACTTGTCTTTGGGTACACAGTCTCTTCTGTAGGTGTGAAACAGAAGCAGGACCTTCCAAAGCACCAGTGGATCCTGTATGATGAAGGCTGTTTTGTAATGCAGTCACAGAAGATACTGAACGAGGTGTGCATAGACAAGCACCATGAGGTTTTCCTTAGCTTTTGAGGGATTGTCTTTTGCATTCTTTTGATGCAGCTTTGTGATGTAATATTAATAGGAAGGCTATGTAGTTCTTCCTTAATACTTGGAGTAAAACCCAGTACTTCATCTCCGCACTGATTAAATTGCATCATGCTTTTTCTGCATTACCCTTTTTGCATCCTTGCGATCCTTTTAATTTTCATTCCACACCCCCAAAAACCACTACACACTTTGGACTCACTCCTGTTGATCCTCTTCACAGGAATAAAAGTGACAGCTTCTGTGAAAGGGGAAGTATTGCAGCGAGCGACATATGAGCATTGAGCAGAACAATGCAATGAGTAAGCAGCTGAACCTTGAAGGGAATCTCCATTGAAATAAAACACAATAGGAGAGGCTAATTCAATTAGCAACTGATGCTTGTCGCTTGAACAAACTTCACTGAATTTTGAAAAAAAAGCAGGAAATACACAGCCAAAGAACATGTCAGCAAAAATAGACAGACACGTGTGAATATCTTGAGTTTGTTCCATTTGCCTTAGATCTTAGCAGGCTTCCCAGAGTACTGGTGGGGTTTTTTTCTAGTTCCCTCTCATCTTCTGTATTTTCTTCCATAGATGAAAATGATCTAACATGGCTAAGCCTCTGAAAGTATTTTCACACCATCCTACTGTCCTATGTATTTCAGGTGCCTTCTGTACAATCTTTCCTCCAGAACTGCTGCCCTTGAAGCCTTGAGTTACATACAGACTTATCCACGCTATTTCATTCCTATCACTATTTCATTTCATCCCAAAGAAAGATGCAAACATTCATTAAGCAGAGGTGGGCCAGGCCACTAGTTGGAACGTGCTATTAACCAGACTATGGAAAAGCAGACCTTAAATATCACACAAATCCAGTTGTCCAGGAGCCCTCCTACCCAGACCAAAGCAGTCTGAACACTGGCAGCACTCATTTAAATGTATTACAAGAGCAAACCAATTTTTTTCTTATCAAAGCTTCTGATAAGGTAGTCAGTCAATCCTTATAGTCACTTTTGGTAGTGGTGAGAAGAGGATGAGTCATACATCAGATCACTAAGTGTGATAATTTTCACTATTAGTATAAAAATCCTGCCACAGTAAGCCAGAATACTTTAAATCTAGTTAATGTAATTTGATCTGATTTTTGAAAAGGTTATTAAGACAACAAACAAGCAAAAAAACCCGAGCAAAAGTCATCCTTATTTCTATGTAGATACATTTCATCATTTTAAGAACATCCATTGCTGTAGCACAAAACCAGTTTCCTTTAGCTTAGCAATAAAAACAATTTTACTTAGCTCATGTCAAAGTTTATAGTGTGACTTTAAAGCATCTGTTAACTTTAACGGCATAAATGAAATCATCACTGAATATGGCCTCACAAGGCAAATTTTTTTTTTTTAATGTTTAAACCATTCTTGTCTATACCCCCTTGTCATTAACTGGTAAATCAGTAATTTATTTCCTATTAGAATTTATATAGTTTGCAGCAATTAAGAAGAAAAGCATAATTGCTGACAAACCCAGGGCACTATTTAAATCACTTCCTTGTTGACAACATATTTCTCCTTCCTAAAACTGAATGTCACTGAAATCTGATTTGTACAGAACCCTTGTGGACTCATCATTCAAATGTACTGCACCTGTCACCTGTGTGCTAGCATTCTGCTAAGGATCAATTTACATAACCTCATTTAATGGTTCATAAATCATACCCATTAAGCCCAGCTAACAGGAACCAAGGGTTCTAATTTATGCTGCCTTTCATAGCAGAAAATTGGGAGGCTGGAGCCTGTGGATAAAGAACCCAGGTCTTGCCTTTGATTGTTGATTGTGATGGTAAATGTATGGATGATGAGAACAGATTTTCACTTTATTGATTTCCTGCCAAAGCACAGCATGCTTTATTGTGAAAGGGGGCCTTTTGGCAGCAGTGCTAAAAGTGGCAGTTGTTTAGGAGCCCTTTGCCAAGATGACATCTAAGACAATACTGAGTGGTAAATACTAAAATAATATCAAGCTGAAATGTTAATTTTTAAAAAGAAACCTCCCCAAAGGTTCATAAAATCAATGATGTTTTCTACCCCAGAGCACCTCACTAATAAACATGAAGCGAGGTGATTACTGTGGGGTATTAATTTTTTTTTATATCTATTTTTCTTAAATTCTTTATTCTATTATAAATTATTCATGGTATTTCAGTCAAAGTAATGCAGATGTTTGAAACACGCTGTACAGTGACAGTTCATCCAGAGTTGTGTGCTGGGCCTGTCTTGAGCTTTGTACTCTGATCCTCCCTTTTATTAAATACCTGGAAATAGCCTTTTCTGTCATTTGATTTTCCATTTTTAAGTTCTATTATTTAGTAGGTGGCTGTGTGCCGTAGTGCGTGTTATTGCCAAATGGAATATGCATATGCATAGGCATACAGCAGTCTTCCCGCATGAGTTTAGGCAGGGTCTCAAAAGACCAAAAATAGTCTTGGTATTACTTTCTACAATGAAAGAAACTGTGTTGGTTTGTTGTCCTTGCCTCACTCAGAATTGCACCCCTTCATTTCAGCTCCCTCTATAATTTTCTGCTTAAAAGTAAGAAATCCTACTTTTCTTTATCCTCACCTAGGACAGACTGATTCTCAGCAGCTGCGAATTTAATCATTAATCCTGCAGATGGACAAATAACTTTGCAGGACTGAGATGACAGTTTGTGTCTTCCACCAGCCGTGATATGAATTTGATAAAGTCAAGGAACCTGCTGGGTCTTTTATTCTTTTCTAGCTACACTTCAGGAATTAAGAGCTTTATCTTGGAAGATGTTGGCCATGCTCTGGGGAAATACTGAAGTTACTGAATAGTCTTGATGTAAAAACACTTTCTCAGAAAGAAAACACAACCCAGCCCAGTGGTCGGGGCATTAGCTGAGCTGGGACACTTCGTCTTGAGGTCCACCATAGATTTCCCTTGTGACTTTGGAAAATTCAGTAGAATTCAATTCATAAAAGGCACTTGTTTTGTTCAGTAAATTCCTAGTATGAAATACATAAATAGACAATAGAGGAGGTGTTAAAACCTTACTACTTGCCTCCCTCCCACATTCGTGTTGCCCCATCAACTGAGCTGAAGAATTGCATCCTGTCTTTTCATGTCCTGCTTTCATCTGGTGGCCATCCATCATAGCTCTGCAGGACAGAGAGAGACTTGCAAGCCCAGAACAAGCTATGGTATTCTGGTACTTTGAGATGGACTTTCTAAGTCTTCAGCTGGGAAAGAATATGAATAAAAATCTCCCACAGTGTATCAAAATCCTCTACATGTTATGCAAGGCACTGTATTCTTTCCTGGCCATGTCTGTGCAGACCTTACTCTAGTAAGTGTGCTCTATGAGATCTATACGAACAAGATCCAGGTGTGACAGACAGGGAAACACTTTGTAGATCCTGATAAGTCTTAGCAATAACTAAGTAGTTTACCTCTGTCAAGATGGATATACTGGGCATCCCAGCACTTATAAATCTGGAAAAATTGAAAGTTAGGTGGATTTTAGGCACCTCCATGGACAAAGGATTTTGAGTTTAATCTTAGGAGGGAGTCATAGTTGTCCCTTTGTAGAGTTAGATCTTCAAACTCCAAGAGTAGGTTTTGGCAAATATTGCTGGGCAGTATTACACATCGCCACTGTGAGCTCCCTGCCTCACTTCTCTCCTGCAGGTAACTAACCCAGTGGCAGAAATGGCAAAAAGAATATGTGGCTATACCTCAGCCATTCTAGTTCACAGCTTTGTGTATTAACTTTAGGGCTGTTAAGTTTGCACTGAGGTGGGAATATGAAGAGCAGCAGCTGGGGAATGAGCACATGTTTGATTCAAACCTCTCTCTTCCTGCAATGGTGGCAGCAACCTCTGGCAGAGGAGATGGGAGAACAGGTGGGACAAGCAATGTCTTCAACTACCATAGTTGCTTACTGTTGTGTACAGAAGTGGATCCCTCAGCCTCTGTCTCACTTTGCATTTGCAAAATGGGGAGACAGTGCTGTAAGAACTAGATACACTAAAAAGGATGGGAGCAATTAAGTGCATGTTAGTATCTTAGATTTCTTCTCTCAGTAGCAGCACATATTTAAGTGTTTTGCAGTATTGAAGCCTGAATGTTAATTGTTTTGTAGATTGGAGTCGTACATTGGTTTCTTTGTCTCATGAACTCTAATATAATCCTTTAGAGACGGAAACTGTTGAGTCTCCTCCAGTTATTCTAATGCACCTGAGTCCTGGGCTCAAATATCCCTACTGTTCAAGTCCTTGGCCTTCACTTAAACAGAGACCAACAATCCTACTGAAGAGAGGGAAGGCTTTGTAATCTCAGCCTGCACGCTAGTAGGTTCATGTGACTGTACTCATTTTCATTTGTGACATAAATAATATTTCAGCTCAAGATTCCAGAAGTGAAGCATTTTAAACTCAGGCTTAGCTCTACTAAAAATAATACTTGGCTGCTGGAATTCTGCTATTTAATTTCAAGGTCCTGTTAATCAAAACCAAGCAAGCACAAAACCACAGCCCGTAAAATATCATTCTGGTTGTTATTTATATGAACATTATTTATTTTTCAGATGCAGGAGGAAACTGAAGCTTAGTGAAGGAAGCATCTCTGCAAGTGCTGGAGGATGTCACCGGCAAATCTCACTGATCTGTTTCAAGCTGTAACCACACAGACATGTTCCCATGCCTTCCTGACAAAGGTTACTGCTGCTGTAATAATGAAGCAGAAAAGATCCTGTGCCTACATCTTAAGTTCAATGTCTGAAATGGTATCTTTTTCCTCCTTTCCTGTGGAGGTGATAAGCCCAAACAGAGCAATGGAGAGGACACCTCAGGAGGTGAGATTGTCACAGATATGGTGTTTGGAACCCACAGTTACTGTGGTCACTTTATTAAAATGAAATTACAATTGTTCTAACAAGAACTAAAGCAGATCAAGACCAATTCTAATCTCTGCAGAACATTTCCTCCCAGGTGCTACTCCTTCGAAGCTTAATGCATTGCAGGCAGCCCACGGACATGACCAGATCCACAAGTCACATAAACTCCATTCAAATCAACAGGACTCCCATGACTTGCAGTGGATTATGATCTCTGTGAGTGGAGCGAAGCCGAGGAGAGAGACTGTAGCCACCATTTAAGTCAATTGTGTTTCTGCTTTTGACTGCAAGGCAGGCAAGACTTCAGTCTACAGCATTCCTCTGTAATGTCACTGGCATTAATGCTTATACACCATGGTGCATAAGACTACCCAAGGGCACAGCAAATATGTGGTCTGAATGCCCAAGGTACACTGCACTGCTGGACCTGCCCATGTGTATATAGACCTATTTCAGTCAGTTCATATCAATACTATTCAACCTTTATTAAGAGAAAGTAAATTTGCTGGAGCCATTGAACTGTCATTCTGAGTTACCATATCTCTTATTTCCTCCTTTCCTTGTCCCGAATGCAGGCCTGAGTTTTCAAACAGCTCCACATTGGCTGAAGTCTGCTGCTGCTATGTGGGAGTATAATAAAGAAAAATAAGAATGTGAGGAAGGGAAGACAGACAGCAACATGAGAATGTGGGCAGATATGCAAGATATTTAGGACCCTGACAGAGTTGTTGGTGACACATGAAAATCAGACAGCTAACACTTCTCTACTGGATCTTGCCAATCTCCAAGGCAGAGCTGTCCAATATGCTCATAAATCTGCCTGTGAAAAGTTCACATCCTTAGACTGGCACGTGATAGGTAACAGAAACTATGAACAGTTTGATCTAATGCCTTTAGTTTTACCCACTGACTTGTGGTGAGTGCTCCTGGCAGCATTTGCCAACATAGTCAGCCAGAAATTAATCTTTATCAGCAGAAATGAGATATAACTTCATTGAAATTGATATATTATTCAAGTACAGAACTGGTGTAAATGGAATAAGGCAATTCTACAAATAGAAGGCACTATGTATTTAAAATAGCATGAAAAATCCAGTATTTGACATAATTTTTTTTTATACAGATGTTAAATAAAACACACTGCGCAATATTTTTGAGTCAAGTTGGGAGCTGAAGTACAAAGTCTGGTCCAGATCTAACATGAGCTTACTCTGATTAAACTTTACAGGATGCAAATGTGATCATACTTCAATGCCCTGTCTCTTAAAGGTAAAGATCATTGTATTTGCAAAACTATGGCCCAGTATACCTTTTCAGTCATGATCCTGTGATACAGTTCTTCATTCCTTATTGAGACATGTCTCGAGATTATCCCAGGAACACAAAAAGTCTCAATTTAAATGCAAAATTCCAGGACAAACCCACACACAAATACTAGAAGACATCCTGTATGTGCTCTAGTCCTGCAGCTTTTCCACTGCACGGGAGAACTCTGTGCAGCATACTGAAAATGGGTTAACTTATTTCTCTAATGTTTAGTCTTTTTTAAATATCAGAATGAAAATAATCCTAAAATATGCTAATATTGATTCAACAGTATTGCTTAACAGGGGAAGAAAGGGACTTCTAAAGGTCATGGAAGCCCAAATAATATAGGAGTTTTTTAGATTTTTTTCTAAAAGTGAAAAAGGTTTGTGTAATTGCTCTGCCTATCCTCCTGCTGCTCCCCACTCCCCTTACTAATTCCTCAATACGTAGTCTAATTTCAATGAAATTATACAGAAAGGTTGGAATTCTTAAAAGAGAGATTTCAGATTCAAGCTGAGTAGGAGATATGTGAAATAGGCAGCTGGGCGGGGTGTAAAATTAAAGTGTTCTCATTGCCAGTGAGATTGTCATACGACATCAGCCATCACGCCACAAGACATCAAGGCTAACACAGGAGAGAGACCACAGAACCAGGTTTCCTAATTCTGATCCTCACAGAACTATTTCTTTTTCTGAGGCTTTTACATTCAAATCTAAAAATATATCTACAAACTAAAAAATCTGCTGATTTTGTTCTAAAAGAAACCCAAAGGTCTTTTTCCTAGTATCTCACTTCTCCTTTTGGAAGCTTTTCTGGCCTCCCAATCATAGTGTCTAAATGAATAAATATCTGAATGCAGCTATTTGTATGATTACTGAAACCATACTGATGAAGCTAGTATGCAAACTCCATTCCAATTACAGTGGGTTATTCCTTTTGTATGAGGTAGATAGAAAGACGTAGGTTAGATTAATTGCAGTAGTGGGTAAGTGCCTTTAGAAATATAACTTTGAACAACTCTGAGGTACCTAGAAAAGGAAAAGGTATATTCATTTTCATGATAAGTACAGGCTGGGTGCAATAACCTCTAGTGTTAGCTGCATATCAAAATAGCTTCACTTGTTAAACATATGTGGGCATCTGTAAACATAAATTCTATAGAGTGTAGTTAGTTATTCTTTACCGATCCATCTGTTCAGTTGCTACTGCAACTGATGGGTCTTACACATGATAAATTGTGAAAAGGAATTAAATGCCTAGCCTTGCAAAATGACTATCTGTAGTTCCTGTTGACTTTAATATCTTTTAGAGATAGTCTTTAATGACAGCTTTAAGAACTTGGTGACAAGTCCGTCATTGACCCCTGCTTTCTTCTTCCCTAAATAGAAGAAAAAAAAAGAAAAAGAGAAGGTAGATTTGGCTCAATAATATTAGTAGCTTTATTGTGCATGGTATCTTTAGACTGATTTGAAACACTTTTGATGTGACCTACAAGAACGATATTGACCACAGTGCACGTTAATGATGGAGCTTCCTCTTTATATGTTGTTGTCTTAGCAAATCAAATTCTTCACGTTATTTTAGTGTCTTTTTCTTTAATTCAGTTTGGTTTGTATAATATGGGAGTGGGGACGGGATTTTTGGTGGTTGGGGTTTTTTTACAATTTAAAGGATTTTAATTCAGCTAATTCAGTTGCCAAAGTGCAGAAAAAGCTCAGACTGTCATGGACCATATCCATTCATGGTGGAACTGCAGGAGACAACAGAATTACACCAGCGATGAATTTTGCTCATTGTGTTTCTTCCACTTAAATTTAATCAACCCTTTGTGAACCTCTTTCATTTAAATGGCATTATATGAAACAACTCAATGTGATACAATTCTTTTGTTGAAATTGCATTGATTCCTCTGGAGATGCAGATATCAACACAAGTCTATAAGATCTCGTCTCCTTTAAGGTTACTAAAATAATTGCATTTTTATTTAATGCTTTTAGGCTTTTAGGTAATAAAATATCTAAATGAATTTGTATGTTAAACCTGGAGTTAAATTGCATGAGTTCAGTGTTATATTATTGCTCTCTGTTTGCACCAGTATCACTGAGAACTGAATCAAAGCTTTTCTTTTCCAGCTATGAATGATTGTACTTCTGAAATAAAATGTACTTACCTAGATTCCAGATCATTATTATATAAAATTCTGACAATTTATTTTGATATGTTTGATGAATTAGGGATATTTACGTATTTCAAAGTAAATTTGGAATACTAAAAAAATAATACACTTCCATCAAGGACAAAACATTATGCTCTTAAAGACATTAAAAATTTCATATTAAAAGTTTGTTTGGTAATAGATGCTTAGCAGTAACATATAAAATGGATCACTATAATTATTATCCCCTGCTGTTGGAAAGAACTCCTTTTGCCACTGCCGGCGTCTGAGGCAGAAAAATTTATTCTGCAGTTCTTCCAACTGATGATGTCAAAGCACCGTGCAAAAATTAGTGCTGAAATTAACAATTAGAGCAAATTGCTTGATATAAATCCAAGGTTATTTCTCATTCTTCCCTTTTCTTTCAAGCAAAGGCATGCCAACACCCAAACCAACAGACTGCCTATATCGTTGTTGTGTTACTACAACCATCTCTTTAAAAGGTGCGCTCCGCACCAGGTCAGTGGTTAAATATGTCCTTAAAATGGAGACACTAGTCAGGTTACTTCTGCTTGTTCTGAGTTCCCTTTTCTTCTTCCTGACCTCCTTTCCATGCTTGAGCAATTATCAGAAAGTTTGTGTTGGAGAAGCTGTGGTTTCCTCTAAACCAGATCCCTAAGGGTACTTCATCTTTGTGACCTAACTCCGGGGAAGGCTTACAGTTGAGGATCCTGGGATAAGGGAGGCTTTTTCTCTGGCCCACTGGCTGGATTCAACGAGTGAGCCAGGGAAGTGCCTCTTCTTCACATCCTGCTCCTTGGGAGCTCAGGAAGGTGCCCACCGGCTGGTTGATCCCCGAAAATACCTTCCTCGGTATCTGACTCTCTCCTGAACATGGAAAGTCTCCACGTCCCCTCAGGGCTGAAATTTTAGCAAGGAGTAGGCTGAAACTTGGAATGAGCTCTCCAAGAACCTGGAAGGGTGTGGGCTTTTGGTTGCTACTTGTTAAAGACAAGGGTTCACATACTGCAGCAAACATATGTATATTCACAATTTTCAGCACATGAATAGCCCCATTGATTTCAGTTGAACCATTCAAATTTAAAAGAAAAGTATTCATAATCGTTTGCATAATCAGTGACATAAAAGTAATTCACATGCCTTTCTCCCAGTAGCTTGAACTCTGCCTTAGACTGGACTATCAGACTCACAAGTCATCTTGTCAATATTATGGCAGGATATAACACTGTGAAAGATCAGCAGAAAGTGTTCACTTTCATGGGTTTTTTTCCTATGAAAGGTATTTTAATTTGAATTTATATTTTTAAAATTGCTTTGGGAGTTGGCTTTGTGTGTGTCTGTGTGTAAAATTGGCCATTGCTAGCATTTTTTGTAAAATATTCATATGCAGTGTTCACTATATTTTCTTCTCAGTTACACTTTTTAAAACTTACCTACATTATGATAATAATAAAGTAAATATTATGTTCCTAAAATAACTCTTCAACTGCAGAACAGATAGCAAACCCGCTTTCCTTGCAGTGAGCAACAGTGTACTTTCCAGCAACCGCCAAACACTATGAAAATGGTTTCATTTACTTCCAGAATTTGCCAAAAACAGATGATGACTGAAACTGGTAATGACTATTTTCTATTCTCTATCCCTAAGTAATTGACCATTAATTATAATATCAATAGGCTGTGGATAAGTAAAGCAGACACATGTTAGGGCTACATTTCATTTGTAACTGTTTTGTATATATCATAAATCTCTAATATTGGGCTATTGTCACACATGATGAATTATTGTAAGCATGTCAGCACATAGTGGAAGTCAAGTACATTCAAATACTACTCAGTCAGAATTGAATTTGGCATGATAGTCTCATAAAAGGAGACTCAATTGAGAGTTTCCACTTGCCTGCTCTAAACTTGTCACTTGTAGGTGCTAAAGAGCTTGTTGTGTTGGTTTAATTAGTCAACAAATCGGTCCTTACTTGATTGCGTGGTCGTATCACATATGTTAACACTTCACTGTTTGATGGAGATATTAACAAGTGACAAGAGTCTCTTGGTCTATGGACTTTAAAGAAGAGAAGCTCTTCTATATTATTTCATTTGGTCCTGCCAATATTTATTAGATCATGCAGGCTGCAGGCTGCCAGCAAGAGAAAGACAACACAAACATTTTTCAGGGTTATGCTCATCTGTATCCCAAAGAAGGGTCACTAAACAATCGATGGTAGAAGAATATAAGTAAGATGAGTGTTTTCTACCACAGCTTAGAAATTCATTATTTGATACAGTTTGCTGCAGACCTCCTTGGAGATTTTTTCACTTAAAGATAATTTATGACAAGAACAGAGAGGTTCTTGAAAATGCTATAGCAACTGGAGCTGAATGATGCCACTCTGGCACTAGATGCATAGTCACCAGAGGCCAGTAAAAAGGAAGTTTGCATTTGTATGAAGAACTGTATTAGTTAAGCATTCATCAGTCTTGTATAAAATATTCATATTACTTGTTGGTGGAAGATTAAACAAAAAAACTTCAATAATTAAAATGGCTTATTCCCAGGAGTGGGGGGTAGGGAAGAAGTTGGTCCTCTGCAAGTTTGCAAAAGGGCTTGTCTATTCACTTTTTGTATAGCAGCAAACAAAAGAGGAGTGCATACTTTATAGGCTCCACTTGTTTGACCACCATTCTGTTATAGCTTTTATCTGTGCTTTACCAGTAATCAGGTCTCTGAAGCATGTGCTGTAGTAAAGGGAAATATGTCGCATATGGAAAATCTCCTTCATAATTTCTGGGGAGTCTCTTGCTAGGAAAAGCCACTTAAAGCATTTTGGTAGGTGACATAAATGCTATCAGTCATAAATCTTGACTGACTGTTTTTGTCAATATGTGAAGAATTATAAGGAGAGAAGATCTCTTTAAATTTGCTATTACAAAACTGCTATAGCTAATTTTATTTCTTTTTGTTGGAAAGCTAGTGGACAATTTGAATAATTCCTGTAAGATGGAAACAAATATTGATTCATATACATAAAATCTCATTTCTTCCATCTTCATCAAAATGTTACATCCTCCCTATTTCTTGTTCTTCACTATTATGGACAAGCTGAACTTTTCCTTCCTTTTGATGCATCGAGTGGTCCTCAAAAGTCAGAGTCTGCTACAAGATAGCTGTCTTAAATCACCCTGAATTTTTCACAGTGATTTTAGGTTTTTCATGTAATGTTACTGGTACAGGAAAATTCACAAAACCAAGTTAAAATATCTGTAACAAACTTGCTCATTAACAACCAATGATAGAACAACAATTTTAGAAACAGTAGCAGAGAAGTTGCTTGCCTGAATTTCTCTATGCACCATGTTGCAAAAATGTTAGGTGCACTCAAAACTTGAACATACATATAAAAAATAAATTTTGTAAAAAAATGAATAATTTGTAATAACAAATGTGCATAGATTTTGGAAATTCAAATGCATAATTAGGAACAGAAAGCTGTAATCTTTTCAGCTGCATCGAGGTCCCTCATTAGTACACATCATTTATTCATACACCTATGTGTAGACACACACATTTTTGTGAAAACAGTAAAATTCTTTACTAATAGGCATATAAAATGTAATGGCTGTTCTAAACTGATTTTTATTTATGTGAGTAGAGTCTTGCCAAGTATTTTCATCTGTGGTTCTCAGATGTCATCTATATTTCTTTGAATTGTTTTAATTAGTTTGAAAGTACTGTTCACTTCTTATTCAAGTATCTGGAGTTAATTGCATTATATTATTGTAATTTTTTATTACAATAACAATGAAGATGCCAAGCAGGAATTTAGGGCACAGATATTCTGGAAACTTCACAAACACAGAAGAAAATATTTTCTTGCTTTTGTCTCAGCAATATTTACATTTTTTTATTGTGTAGTATCTTTTATGGTGTATGGTCATATTGTGTATACTTGGAGTATGCATTATAGATTTCCAGAGCTTTCAAATTATTCCTACCCTAGACAAGAGACCACACCTTTGAGAGATGTTCAAATAAGAATCTTTACCCAGATGCCCAAAGTCTCTTAGAGAGTTTGCAGTTGTGCTAATCCTTCAAATTGTTGGGGAGCTTCTGTGGATTATTAAATACCCTTAATTTCTATCAGTTGCTGTGAACAGAGGAAAATGAAAAATAAATAAAACTGGAGACTTCAAATGCATATGAGGCCTTTCCAAGTGAAGGTTTGCAATGTCCTGAAACTGTGACTACTGTGGATTTGTTATGAATTAATTTACTTTGTTGTTTCTAGAAGTATCTCTTTGCCTCTGCACTAGTTCAAAATTTTCTTTATTGCTTGTTAATTCAAAATACAGATTTTTTATTCTAAAATGCTCTTTTACTCTAATCACTGATCAATACCTTCTCTTTATCTTTTCCTATTTTTTTTTTTAATCAGAACTGTTAAATTGATTGCTTTTGCTACAGGATATTATTATGGTCGTGTGGCAGCACTGCCCAAATTCCACCTCCTCTATACAGAGCTGAATGACCTTCCCAGTGCCACCATCGTGACTGCCAGCTGTCCTTCCCAAAGCTGGAACCAGAGACTATTGAGGTAAGTCTGGTAGGTCAGTCCAGAGAAGCAATGCCCATCACTCTGGTACTGAGGGACTGCTGTTAGATTCCTCCAAAACTGTCTCTTTCCCAGGTTGAACAAGCCCCAGTCCCACAGTCTCTCCTTACAGGACAAGTGCCCCAACCCCTGACCATCTCAGCGGTACTTTGCCCAACTCCCTCCAGCTGATCATTACCTTTCTTGTACTCATGCACCCAAAACTGGACAAAGTATTTACATGTGGTCTCCCAGGGATGAGTAGAGGGCAATAATCACTCTCCTTGGTGTACTGGCTGTCGTCCTGTGACTATTTCCCTGTATGCTCTTGTGCAGGGGCACACTGCAGCTCATGTTCAGCTCACTACCCACCAAGACCACCAGCTCCCCTAGGGAGCAGAACTGATTCCCAGCCTGGCAGCCCACAGCCTGTACTGCTGCAAGAAGCTCTTCATTCCCAGGAGCAGGTCTTTGCATTTGTCCTTGTTGAATTTCGTAACATTCCCATTGGCCTGTTGCTCTAGCCTATCTTGGGTCCCTTCAGCTGGCAGCCTTGCTCTCAAGTGCATCAACTGATCTTTCCGGTTTGGTGTCACCTCACACCTGATGAGAGTGCACTCTGCCATCTGCTTCAGACCATTGATAAAGGTGGTTGACAGGACAGGTCCTATGATAGATCCCTGTAGTGTTTCATTTCTTACCAACCTCCAGGTAGAGCAGGACTCTTTAACCACTACCTTCTGAGCCTGATCACGCAACTAGTTATTTACTCATCCATTTGACCAACAATCTAGACCATAACATCCCACCTTGGATATAAGAACATTTTGGAGACTGTCCAAAGCCTTGCCAAAGACAAGGTAAGTTGCATCCATTGCACTCTCCTCATCCACAGATTTAGTTATTTCATCATAGAAAGCAATTGGGAAAAGCATTATTTTATCTGGTAATTTTCCAATCACTACCTTCTTCATACACCCACAAATGCATTCAAGGAGGACTCACTCTGTGATTGTCCTGGAGATCAAAATAAGGCCTGTACTTTCCCAGGTTGCCCCTTTGGCCTGTTTTGAAGACGGGTGCAGCATTTGCCTTTCTCTAGTCATTGTGGACCTCTCCCTGATCTCCATGACCTTTCAAAGATGTCAGAAAGTGGTCTAACTATGATACTGGCTATAACATAATTTCCAACAGAGGTAAGAGGAATCATGGCCTAAAAGCTTTGAAAAAATATGGACTTTTGCTATTCAAGCCACAGTTGCATACTAGGAAATAATAAATAGTTTCAGTGTGGGGAATTAGTTCAAACAGAAGAATTTGGGTGATTGTCATCACCCTGTCAATAGCCTGGAAGAAGCCCTTTCAATAGCTTGGAAACAGCCTTTTATAAAGAGTGGAATTATATGGAAAGTGTTAAAGAGAGTCTCTTTCTGAATACTCTTTATTCTGTCCCTATGGATTCTTCTTTACATACGTTCATTGAAACACTGAAGTAAATTTTTTTCACTGTAGAACCAGTGCCACTATGAGAGGATGAATCCCGTCCTCTTTTGACTCATACATTATCAGTATAACTGTTAGGTATGCATTGACTGAAATATGTGCAGCTCTATTAGGACCAGTTCTTTCTTGCATAGAGAGATGCCTCATCATGGCATACATATGTATATGCACAGTCATTCTTCAGATTAGCCACAGCCACATCTTTGTAAAATGCTTAATTCCCAGAACACAAAATACAGATTACATTTCCTTCCTTAATCAACTTCAAGATACAGTCGATTCTGCCTTGGGACTGGAAGATCAATGTGATGACATCTTGAGATCCCTTCCAGCCCTATTATCCTTGTAATAAACAGGAAACAAAGAAATCCAATTGCTATCTATGTGTGCGTGGATTTCCTGCATTGCCAAACATGAATGAGAAAAGTGATACTTAATTGTTGCTGCTGAATTGTCTTTAACTATACACTTAAGAGTCAGCCAAAGACTTGAACTGTCTTCAACTATACAAGTAAGAGTCAGCCAAAGATGACAAATGCATTGTTATTTGAAAGTAGTGTCGACAATGCAGTAGTCCTCAACTACTCTTATGTCCTTAGAGAAAATGTTTATTTTGAAAGACAAAAAGATATTCCAGTGGTATCTCCCCAGCCATGTTCTTACAAAACAAAAAACAAAACCATTGGTTCTAAACACAAGCAGGGGTGGATTATTTTTCAAGGGAAGCTGTAGTCTAATATCAAATACTTCAGTCTAATTGTATGTTATATATTGGAAATGTATGGATAATCTGTGAATATCATGACTATTATCTGCTACTAAGCTAAATATTAAATGCACAGTTTGCACAGGGACTCAATTATCTTACAGTCTCTGGAATTCCTTGTCTCTTCAGTAGCTGCAAAAGGACCCTAAATGACTGGCAGCTCAGATGCCTCACTTTTAGGCAGCTAAAGTGTGGTGGAATGAATCCTGTCTTTAGAAATAATGTGTCATTCATTGATATTCTAAGCTAAGATGCTAAGCAGTAAGCAAAGATGGACTGAGGCACAAATATGTATCCTGTTCTAATATGTCTGCTAAATGGGTGGTTACCTGTGGCATGGGAACTGGAATAGTAAACCCTGCTATAGGAGTAGCCCAGAGAGCTTGAAGCAACAACTCATAGATCATAGAATCATAGAATGCTTTGGGGTGGAAGGGAACTTTAAAGGTCATCTAGATGCAATCCCCCTGCAATGAGCAGGGACGTCTTCAATTAGATCAGGTTGCTCAGAGCCCCATCCAGCCTGACCTTTTTTGTTTCCAGGGATGGGACCTTCACTACCTCCCTGGGCAACCCATTCCAGTGTTTCATCACCCTCATTGTAAAAAATTTCTTCCTTCTATCCAGTCTAAATCTACCTTCCCTTAGTTTAAAACCATTACTCCTTGTCCTGTCACAACAGGCCTTGCTAAACTCTAAAAATACTGCAGTTATTTTAGCTTGTCTGTCACAGCTCTTAATAACGTATAGATGTAATTGCAGAGCAAAAGGTATTGATTTCTACTCAAGTTTGTAAAATGGGAATCGCATGTTATTAAAAGAATAAGAAACAGCAGTAATGATCCTTAATGCATGGGTGCTTTCCACATACAGTACGTTCATCACCTACATCAATATACGCCTCTGCCCTCACGTGCAAAGCACAGAGACTCCGACGTGTTGTCTGGTCAGGGGTTTTTGAGAGGTCTGGACATGACTGACTGGGTGTCAGGGCACCACCCGCAGAAGCGGCCTCACAGCATCAGGCGCATGGTGAGCTTCTCTGGTCCACACATGGTTCATGTGCAGTTTTCCACCAGCCAGGTCCTGGCCTGGCTGGTAAAGGAACACAGGAGCAGTCCCACCAACAAGCAGGACCCTCACCCAGATGCCATAGTGTGGAGACAGTTGGCAGACACTCTCTTTTTTTACCTCAAGATGACTTCTAGTACATGTTCAGCTTTGCAATAAATCAACACTTGCACATTATCTGTGCAAAATTAAGAAGGTGATGGAGCTACCTACACATGACTTCAGTTCCAATTCAGATAAGTGCTAAAATCTAGTAAATTTGTGAAATCCAATAAATGCAAAAACATAAGATGTTCACCTACAAGGGAACCCACAAAATGAAAAGGTACAATTCATTGTGTGTCAAGTTCAGTTATTTCGCAACAGCCACATAATACCTCAGTTACAAGTATTAAAATGTCCTTTGGCTAGTTTCAGATTCTGTTGTGTTTCAAATGCTGGCAAAACAAGAAGAAATCATATCCAGTTTAGCACGTTTCAGGTTGCCACACATGCACAATAGAATGTTGATACATAGCCTTAAGTCACATAGGCTCTAAGGAGATATAAGCGTACGAATAATATGTCCATTTCTTAGTGGCTGCTTTTGTTTTGCCAAAGAAGAATGGACCTGAACATATGCATAAGTTTTCCATTAAAGTGAGGGCATGAATGGCTGTCCTACTTTACTGAATATGTTAAGGGCAGAAGTTAATAGGTAATTTGCAGTTAATTTCATGTTCTTTATTAAGTTCAAGGTGCCTCACGGCACTTGCTCTAACAGTCAAAAGGTAGCATTTCAAGCTAAGTGCTTCTGACTAATTTTAACCAATTGTTCAGTCGCACTTAATAACATATTTCAACTATTGATGTATGTGTGGTAAAGTGTTAAAAATAATTCTTAGTGAACTCTAAATGTTGGCAGAGCCACTGCAGGAGATTATTGTGAACTTCAGTTTGAGACCATTTGAGTTATAAAGTGATTTCAGATTTCTTACCCTCTTAAAAAACTAAGCATCTTCTCGGTACTGGATAGCATATGCTAACAGTAAGGTCTACATTAAAACATCAGGAAAAATCTTAATGGCATGTTTTACTGATTTTATGGTGCCTTTCATGGCTCCTTAGCCTGTACTCCAGGGAAATTACTAGCCTGCAGAAGGGCCAGAAGGTTCAGGAATACTTGGATTCAGTGGTCCAAAGTCTTTCATATAGGATCTCAGCATCTGTGCCTGCTAGCCAAGTCGCAACCCTGAGCATTGCTTGGGTCTGTAATGCCAGATTAAATTCCAGCAGACAAAGCTCAGATACTTTGGGTTTGTGTAAGATGTGAGGAGTGGTGACTCAGCTCTGAATTTACAGCAAAACATCAAATACATGCAGATGCAGACAAGGTATATATGGTAAAATACGGAACTGTGATCATTTATTATGCTTTTATGACTATTGCACTTGCCTCTTACATTTCCATCTACTGAGCAGCCCTTGATTGCCACAAAAAAGAGATAAACTTCCAGAAAAATATTCTCCTCTCAAAATTAAAAAGTCATCTCAGTAATCCTCTCTGCAGTGGGGGAGAGTACTACACCACCAGAAAGGATGGCAAGACCCAGGAGGATAAAAATGTAGCAGGCGTGGCAAGACTGAACACTGCAGTTTAATATCTTTAGATAAATACTTACGGTCACTTTCAAGAGCTCCAGCTCCCTGTAACAGCAGCTGTTGTAGAAGTAATTAAATCAACTTGACACTAAATATAGCCCCCAAAAAATGTTTAAAGGCTTTCTAAAATAATTTTGAAGTGTTTTTTAACTGCTGGAAATTAGAAATTACTTCAAATTAATATAAAAATATACTCCAACTGAGGCTAAAAATATATACATACATATTTAGGCTATATGTGTATAGGCTATATATATTTAAGCTCTATATATATTTAGGCTATGTATATTTTTATATATGCACATGCATATACACTGAAGAGTTTACAAGGATTTTTACAGGAGAATGTCACATCTTTAAAGGTCAATAAACAATATAAGGGTTTCAAATCATGGCCATTAAAAATAACCCTCTAGGCAAGCATTTCCTTTTTTCTCCTGTGGTTAAAGTTTACAGGCCAAAATTGTGGTGGATTTAATCCTGGGCAAATTGCTAAGGCAATATCTTAACCCTGGAGTACCTGACAGTGCAGTACCTTGCCCCAGCAATATTAAAAAGGAGAAAGCCCCAGCTAGCTCTGGAACTTGCTTTAGGTTCTGGAAACACCCCTGATACCGACCACTAAATCTGTGTAACATTCCTATTTCCCTTTATTCACTATAATGGCTAGAAATATCTGGGCTGCGAGCATGGCAAGGCAGCTAGTCCCCTCTCCCCCTAGAAGGAGGTGGTTCCCGCCAGCTGACCCCAGTCCAGGTACATCCCTTTCAGTGCAAGATTGCCATGCACCACAACAGAGGAAGAGGAAAAAATTGGCTTCACGAGTATGAGATTTACAGGGAGGGATGTTTTTTACAACGTCTCGTAAGGCCCATATGGCTATGCTATTACCATATTGCTGAATAGAGCAGGAAACAAAATATAAAAACATCACTTTAAACCTGCAGTTAGGGTATTAGGGGCCTGATGCAATGCCAAGGGAAGACAATAGGGAGGGTTTGTATCAAACGCTGAATGCCCTCTGAGCCCATCAAAGGGATTACAGACCATTTGACGAATCTGTGTCATCCTGTGCTGGACCATGCTAATCTCATTGTGCCATTTCAATTGCAGTAAACATGCAGCTGATGCAAACATGCACAGGCTTACTTTTTTCCAAATCCCGAAGGATTTACTGAAGGAGATCTAAAACTTCCCCTCCTTCTTGCATATCTTAGTATCTCAGCTTACTGAAATGTTTAAAGAACTTCAGAATTTCTCATACAACATCTACATCAATTCCCTCACTTACTTAATAACACCAAACTCCAAATCAGATAGGAAACTTGATTCTTCACAGAAAATATTTTACCCATTAATGAAAAGTTGTCTTCTATAAAGGAATTCAATTTTTTTTTGATTGGCGTTAGACTCACAGACAGACAAAAATAAGCTGCCATTCTTCCATTTGATAGCCAGACGCTGCCAGTTGTTGCTAGGGCAGTCATGCTGTTAAATTAGGTCTAATGAACGAGTAATTGCTTTAGGTATAGTGAACCATTTCAAAGAAAACAAGGATTCTAATTGATTTGCAATTTGTTTGGCACATTGCATTGTCTGGGGCTATTGATTAGTCTTCTGGATTTCACACTGCATGTGTTTCCCTTTATTAAGGGAATAACAGGTTACTGATTACTTTCCTTCTGGGTTTAATGTAGCGGTTAATGTCTACTTTGTTCTTGTGTCATGTCACAGGCAAGGAAGGAATAATATGCAAGTGGGTGGCCCTTTGCTAAGAAACTCCCCTGCTGCTTTGAGCTGTGTACTCTAAGGCATGCTGAAAAGCAGATCAAGAGAAAGGGTTAGAATAGCAGGACTCACAAGTTATGGCCTGAGTCAGGCTAGACCCAGGCTAGAGACTTGCCTTTCCTGCGCTATCAAAGCACAACACAGTATGAAGCGGTTGGTGGTAGATTTGTTCTTGTTTGATTATATGTCTCTATATAAGGAAACGTACTATAGTTTTACGTCCCTCGGTTTATATACAGCAGCATCTTAAATAAGGAAGCTTACAACATTTTTACCCTTTGGCTGCAAGAGATTTACTCCATAGCAGACATATTCTGGAGAGCATGCCATTGTACATTATAAATCTGTCTTGCTTTGCAAAAAAAGTGAGTTCATTTCATTAACAGCTTTATCCCTTTCATAGGGAAAGGGACAACTTTTTATAACACAGTTAATGTACGCTAAAGTGTATTTAATTTCTAATTTTTTAACATCCTTAGCTAAAGAAGTAATCCTTAGCACATCTTTAACAGGTATGATGGTAAAATGAAACAGGCTTCATTGTTCTAAAATTGATCGTGGCTCTGGAGATTATTTAGCTTTGTATTTTGTGCCCATGTGTTGGAAGCCCGTAAAAATGAAACAAAATATAGGCATTTAGATTACTTACAGGGTCTAAGGAACCAAGATTTTGTGTCTTTACAATGTGTCTTCCTCTCTCAGAGGGATCAGCCATGTAACATTCAGGTATCTGAAGATCTCTACATAAGCCTGATCCAAAGCCTGTTGAAGTCAACAGTAAACCTCTCATTGATTTTCACAAGCTTTTGCCAGTGAGCCCATCAACTTTCTTGATTCACTGCTTGAGAACCCATACATCATTTCAACAAGTAACATAAGTTTCATTGCCAGGTGAGGCACCATGCAGTGCTCTAAGTGCTCGAAAGCTCCATGTAACACCAGTGGCACCAAGTGAGCAATCTCAAAAATCTAGACTTTTCCTTATGTGCCAGGATTTGAAATTTCTAATGGTAAGGTATTCTAAGGTATTTTTCCTGAGTTGTTATAGAGATTATTATTAGTAAATTGCCTACACACTATGATTTTTTTTATCTAAAAAGGACTAGGCTACATCTCTGAAGTACAACATTGGTCATGGTGATCAGTTTAGTCCAAAGATAAACTTAAAAATTGGTAGCCTGTGATCTTTCATGATCTAGAAGTTGCTGATTTCCAAGTATTTGCAGTGTGCAAATGAGCAGCTGTGACTTATCTTGAATTCTTCCTGAATTTCAGGTCATCACAAATGTCTTAATTAAATCAGTTCCACACTTTCAAATATCTATTAGACTGAAATTAATGAAGCCCTTGGTCTTATAGGCAGAAATATAAGAAATAGTCTCAATAATGGAAACAAAAATAACAGCAGCCACAAAAATACTTTGCTATCATGTTTGGCAGCCATTTGGCGTGCACAAGGTATAGAACATAGTGCTCTAGAATTGTCACTACTGTTTTGGGATACCCTCTGTAATTAATTTTTGCTATCCCACTCACAAATGATGAGCCATACACATACAAAATGTGTGCTTAAAAATGTTAATTAAATATATTTTATACCATATGGGTGATCTAATACAACTGTAAAGTAAGAGAAACCATAAAATTTTAATTCACCTATGTTTGTTTTTTAAGCCTTATGTGTGGTGGGGGAAGGCTGGGATGGGAGCAAGATGGTGCAACCGTTCAATAGTTATGATGGATCACAGGCTTGAGGATCGCAGTTTGAGGAACTTGCAGAGACAACGCAAGAGAGTTGGGACATTAATACCTTTCTCTTCCCCCAGCCTGTGATTCAGCAAGATAAACCTGAAAAGGAACATTTTCAGGCAGGAATGCTCACAGGAAAAAATATCAGTAGCTATTGAGAACTAAGATTAGAGTCCAAGCATACTCCAATTACAACCTTTAAACCAGGTCAGAGATTAGACTAAAGGTGAGCAGTACAGAAGCAAGTATCCTAACATGATATGACTTGAACCTTCCTAAACGGCACGTTACAGCCCATCATTTGGACCACCATATGCTACTGGAGAAACTCAAGATGGCTTTAATGAGGATGATCTGAGCTGATCTCTTTCAGTAAAGTGTACACAGAGGTAGATTGCTGTGTTAAGACGATTGATTTCCCCCAGTTCAGGAAAATCTCCTATGTGCTATGGATATGTATTATTGGCGTGCAAGGTTAAGCTTGTCATTTCCTCTCTCTTCTTTTTTCCCACCAGGACTGAGGTCTGGCATTTAATTCTCAACAAAATTATGTGGAACATGACAATGAAGCAATGATCAGAAGTGATTCTACTTTTCACTTGCTGTGGACCAAAGGCCATAGGATGCATCACAACTAACAGATACTTCACTAACGAATTCAAGAGTCAACATCCTGTTGTCATAAAGGTTTATGATGCAGTTGTGTCTTCCAGTGAAATATTTTTTTCTGCTTAGTGGGTGGACTTACAGGGGAAATTCTGTTTCCTAAGTCTTCTTCTAAATCTTCTTCTCTCGGGCTCAAACAGTCAAGTTTTATGCCTAGGTCCACAAAGTTGCATATGCTGTGGGGTGGTCCAGGGTTCTGGCCTCTTGGCATCCAGTAAAGAACCTGGCTGCCAAAGGCCACACCTCTCTTCTCACCATATGAAGGGCTGTGTACAAAAGACAGCTGCACATACCCAGATTTCACCCTAAAATGGGGTTTCCATGCACTCATGGAAGACACCAGGCCCCACAAAAGAAGTCATGCAAATGCCCCTGTAGAGAGTGTTCCACTTTCCAGAAAAGAATTGAAAATTTACTAGGACAGAGAGAAGGAATGTGAGATGAATGACAGCTGAGCCTAGTACTTAGGATAATTGCACAGGTTGAAGAAGTCCCAAGTTCCCTCCTCTTGAGGATGTTTCTGTAGTTTATCCAACAGGTACAATTCAGTGAAGAACTAAGAGTCTCCTCTTTTCTAGTTAGTTAAGTTCCCTAATCTTTAGAAGCACCTGTGAAAATGTAGACTTTGGACATTTACCTGTGGCAACCAAATTCAAAGGCCAGTACCTATTCAAAGATTTTGTCTCTGACAATACATCTCCCAGTTAACCAGACTGGTAAAAATTGTACCAGGGAGAAAAATAGCACTTGTGGCACACAACTTACTTTCTGTCTCCTACTGCAATATCAGAAGGAACAAGAAAAAAGTATGTATTGATGCCTCAGCCACCCAACGCGTCGCTCAGTGTGTTAATGTAAGTCCATCTTCTTTTGTACATTAAGCTGAGACGTTAAGTTTGTGAACTTTGCATCAGCCCTGACTAGCAGAGTTAAAATCACACTCTCCTGTGTACTGGACTCTGCCTCACGGAGGATGCAGGCAGGATGCATTTACCTTGTTGGCCACTGCAAAGCTCAGCTTACCGTTACCGCTTGTCACTGACAACAGGAAGATTCTTCTTAACATGATATAAACAGCAATCTAGACATGAACAGATTTATTTCCAGCTAAAATGTAAGTCTCTATAGGCATTGGGTGCCTGTGGCTTTAAGACAAGAATCTTGATTTCCCCTTTTGATGTAGATACTTAAACTACCTGTGAGTGCCTAATTTTTTCTGTGGCTATAGACTTTAGTTTCTCAGCTGATGTATGTGAAAATATTTCCATTGAAATCCACAGAGGTTATGGTCATCAGGAATATTACCTTAAATATCTGATAGCTCCTCAGAAATTGAATGCATTTTCCATTCTCATTTTCATTAGTTGTTGTCCATCACCAATGTAGTATTACATGGAAGCCACAGAACTACTGAGCCTAGGGTGCTGGGTACAGTTGAAACACGCCTGACTGAGATCATTACTCCTGTAACTGATCCTTCTATCATTATTGCCTTAACTAAAGGCTTAGACTCCATAGTTTAGTCTTACTTTCATACCTCACTCTTTGGGAAAATTACACTGATCTTGGAGAATGTTTTTATTGCTTCTTTCTGACTCCATCTGTGATGAGATTTTTATTAAAAATTCAGATCAAAACCCACAGTTGCTGAGACAGCTTACTTCCGTCTAACATGGCTTGGCTGGTTAGTATGCACAGGAGCAAATCACATTTTAAAATATTTAAAAAACATGGAGGAGCTTTAAAGAACTGTTTAAAAAACTGCTCTTGGTTTGGTGCCAGCTACAGATGCCATGCTGATTACAGAAGATTACATAAACTCCCCAAGCTTTATTATCGTCTCACACCTATAAAATTCAGAAGAATTCCACTGGAGTCACTGGAGTTACATCGGTGTAAGCCTGTGCAGAGAACAATATGGCCCTTTTGGTTAGCAAGCTACCAGTGTTTTCAGTGGGTCCAGTTATCTCTGCCTATCTAACAATATTAAAAAAAAAAAAAAAAGAAACAAAAACAAAACAAAACAAAACAAAACAAAACAAACAAACAAAAAAAAAAAGCAAAACATACAGGGTATGATCTGTCTATGTAAATACTTCAGTCTTCATTGATTTCAACTGAGCTGCACAGATTTATGTCAGCTGAATTTTGACCTGAATATGTAGGGAAAAAATCCAACTCTTTGATGTCTTTGTTGTAGCACATTGCTGAGATTTTATGCAGTATGTATTGCTAAACAAAACAAAAGCTGACTAGAGCAGTTCAAACCAAAGTTTCAACTTGCTCGGGAAGCCTCTCTGCAACAATGGTTTAGAATGAGGTGTGAGATGTTCAAGGAAAAGCCGTGTATGTGCGGACGGAGCTTTCCCTGCTGCACAGTTGCATATCCTGCCAGTTTCAGAGACTTTCTGAGCCTGCAGCCACATGAGTAGATCGTGGGTACTGCTGGGGACATGCCTGCTGTGAATCCAGCCATTTCTCCTTTCAGCCTGTTTAGCCATTTGCCCCATGCCATCCTCTGGCAATGAGTTCCACAGCTTAATTATGCACCATGAGAAAAAGCTACTGCTTTTGAGCTTTTTAAACTGGGTGATTTTATTGAATATCCCTCAAACATTTTTTAAGAAGATGCAGCTAGTTTTCTTCACTCTTTCCACACCACCTATAAATGTACAAGCCTCTACTATATCCCAGTCATCTTTTCCATACTGATCAGTCTGTTTGGTTTTTCCTGGTTTTAATAACATTCCACACCATTGCTCATCCTTGTTGAATTTCTTTTCTATGTCTACTGTTACTCCCTTCTGAGGTGGCTTGCAAGGCTAACATACAGTATTCAAGATGAGGGCATACCATTAATTTGTGTGTGATAGTCCTTTTCTGGAGTTTGGGTTGGTTGGGTGGGGTTTTTTTAATTTCTACAATACGGACCATACGCTAGTGATGATTCTGACGGATCCCTAGTAGGATTGTGAAGGCAGTGGTAAATCAAACAACTCCAAGGAAAACACCACCACATGTTCACCTGAGAAGTGGTGAGAGGTCACTATATTCCATGATTCTTTTTGTGTTATTTAGCTGACAGTAGTAACAAAGAGAATTAGAACTTTGTGACCTGCCAAATTTCCACAAACTGCCATCAAGAGCTCCACAGACGACCAGTGGCCATGAACCAATGACTGAGAACCCAGCTGCAGAGAATAACTCATAGAAATTTGTCCAAAAAGTTGGGATGATCCTATGATCTACCAGTGTAAAAAATCCTTAATACCTCTGCTGTGGTCCCAAGCTCTCCAGTAAGACGAGAAGTTCTTACTCTACAAAAAAATCATGTATTGCTTGAACAATACAAAGTTGAGAATAAAAACAAATTTGTTCCTTAGAAATTGCCTAGTGAAGCAGTTGTTTCATACTGCCTGTTGAACATTTGGGTAGACTGATTCAAATGTTAAAGCTGTGTTCAAACCAGAAAAAATAAAAATAATAAGCTGTCAGAATAATTACTAAGAACATACAAGGATTATACAAAGTAAACTGCAGCCTGCAAAAAGAGAATTGCATGTTAGCTAATTGTTAATTTTAGCAATTGCAATGGCTAATTACTGTGGCACACATTGACTATTAGCATGATGCCCCAGCACCTGCTTTCTCCAATGAACAGATTTCTTCATTGCTCGTGCAGGAGCAAAATGTGTAATTATTGGCCATCATTGGGGCGATTTTTCAGTGATTCTTTTGTGTGATGTGAATAAAGCATAATGACATATTTTATTAGAGGGCAAATAGCTGTTTGTTAATGGAAATGATTCGAAATCCAAGAAACTAGGAGCTAGGAGCATGTTTTCAGTATCAGCATGAATTCAAATGTATTTTCTTTTAACTCTTTATAAAAGAAGCATAGAAATCAAATCTAAACT